>NC_143386.1:18773762-19081762 GCF_980474605.1 Leiobunum rupestre
AGCATTGAAAATCAATGCCAGAAATAAGAGTTCAAAAATATGGTGCCTTATCAAGCAAAATAACTCAGCTCGTAGTATGTCTTTTTCTTTCGAATTTTTTATCCCACAGCCATATTTATATCCATGGCGGCCGATTTTAAAATTCATTTTAAATATTTCCAGTAGAATATACATAATTCTGAACTAAACACGCGTACTCCTTGACAATTTAAAATTTTCTCAGTTTACTGTTACAGTTTCAAGGCTCAAATTTAAGGAAAGGGTTTTAAAATATATAAAAGGTGAGGAGAAATTGATGGAAATTATTTTAGAAATATATTTTGCTTTTTAAAATAATTCCAAAAAATAACTCTTTAATTCGAAAACATTTCTAATATCTGTGCCTTCATTTAACCCAACTACCCCTTAAATCAACCTTACAACTGCTTTGATAAAAGCATTTTTTATTTAATTTTCATAGGACTGAAAAATATATTGTTATTGACTTTCAATATCTGAATGGACGTAACGGAGAGAAAGTTTGTAATTATAAAGATCTCGTTATTTCTAAAATGGAAATGTATGATTGAATAATAAACATCTTTTTTTAATAAAATTTTATTCAATGAAAAAAATTATTCAATGAATTGTACAGGATTTAAAAGTTATCTACGATATGCGTGGATAAAGTTTAACGATACTTCATGTAAAATTTCCGCTTCAATATACGACACTTCCTGAAATTGCTCTTCCGAGAGATCATCTCTACGACCCATCAGGGCCGGCAGGTGGTGTTCGGCTCGTGTGGGTAGTTGGCCGGTAGGGGGGATGTTTATTACTAACACCCACAAGCGTATATGAACTTACTTTCGATTTCTAGCACCCACTACTCGCTACTCTCATATCCTCTTAATCGAGAAGTGAAGAGGGGCTTCCGTTTAAATTAGCGACGATCTGCGGTTATATCACTATAAAGCTATTAACAAGCGATAATTATGCAACATTGCGCCTTAAGTCTGCGTCTGTTATCTTCCAGGCAGGCCGTGATAGAATAGAACTATGGCAAAGTTATAAAACGAACTACAAAGGGGGTATCCTGCAATTCCGGCACCCCCCGACCTGCGTGACCGCTGGGGACCCTATTTACGCCACTAGTGTCTATTTTAAAAATCGAAGTCGGACGTGCTAGCTTCTAGACAAACATTGGTAGTTACGCAGTACTCGCGACGCTAAAGGAAATCGAAAATAAACATAGTATAACCTCTTCTTCTCGTTTTCGTTATTGTTTAACCAATTAAC
This sequence comes from Leiobunum rupestre, assembly GCF_980474605.1. NCBI lineage: Eukaryota > Metazoa > Arthropoda > Arachnida > Opiliones > Sclerosomatidae > Leiobunum > Leiobunum rupestre. The sequence goes on from NC_143386.1 coordinate 18,775,041, forward strand.
GATCTCAACGATACTTTCTCCAAGGCTAAGGGAAGATGATGGTAATTGCAAGTCGTGGCCTTTGGTGGGGTGAAAGATATCGGATCGAGAGAATGATTATAAAATAAGGGAAGGGGGAAAAAAGGGGGAGGTTCGGATTTCAGTCTGGTAACACTTTGCCTGCGATTAAATTCCAAAAATCTTTATTTACGTATTAAAATATATATACATACAATGAACAAATATCAGACTGTAAGGATATTATAGCGCGGGAATTAAAATGCAATACAGTAAATTAGGGCGTGGGTTAATATTATACACTCTACGGAACACAAAATAATAAATGAAAGGGAAATGGAAATCTAATTCTGATTTCCTGTCATTAGCGCGGGACATTCAAATGCTCTGACCACAATTTTTAACATTAAATATTTAGATTACTCACAATTATTTATGGGATCAGTCCCAATTTCTCGCGCGAAAGCCATCGGTTTGTTTAGGCGAGGGAAATGCAAATACTAAATACACTATTCTTAAATAAAACTACAATTAAAAATGCTACAATTAACTTCACTACAATTAAGACTTATATAACAAAAAAGAATACACCACACTGCGAAAAAAGATTTATACATATATATGGGACAGAAAACTATTCGGAACGACCATGAAAATAGTGGGACCTCCTAAGGGATAATCTACGGATAAAATGAGCTCTCAAACTCGGGCCTGATTTTATCCTCTTCGGACCATGGCGAGGGAAAAACCCTTTTTGCTTCTTTGTATTTTGGGAATTCTTCCAGTCTTACTGGCTACTACAGATTCTGACCCTAGGTATCTACGGGGGGAGGGAAGGAACGGAAAATTGTACTCATCACTGGTTATTTTCGGCTCGTCAGTTTGCTTTTCTCTGGGACGTTGTAGCACTTCGTTACGGTACGATTGGGGTCCGGATTGCGCAAGATGCTCACACACGTGGTTTTGGTTTCGCGGGCGTGGGATTTGACAGTTCGATTCGATTACGGCACGGGACACGGATTACGGCAAGACATGGACCGGATTACGGCAAGGACGTCCGGATTTCTACTTCGAACATCAAGACGGGGGCGTTGGCGGGGATGTAGATACGTCAAGGGTTTTGATTCTGGAGTTTCCGGCTAGGCGTTGGAAAGGATCTTTGATGTCGGATGGCTTTGGATGGAATCAGCTGATTGGTTTTCATGGGCAATTTGGTTTATCGCCATGGAATTGCGAGGGCCTGGTCCGGTGAGGCGAGGGTGATCTGGGTCCCTTTCTTTCCGGACTTCTAGCGGCGGTACATCATGGGTCCCGCTGGACTTCCGGGTAGCTTATTCGTCTTGTTCCTTTTTCATTCCGGTTCGCAATCGTCTTTTTACGGTCTTGTTCCTCGGTTTTGTTTAACGGATATGGGGCGGAGTTCAAATAAAAATAATTGGTGACTTCACTTTTTCCAGTGGTCATTGACTGGTTGGTTTCACGTGGTTGCGGGGGTCTTTCCATTACTTTTGTTTTTGAAGAAAACATCCGGGGTTGAAATTCGGCCCTTGACAACGGATATAAGCGGGGGTATCGATTTCTATCTTGGAGTAGCCAAACTCGCTTCTCTGGTCTCTTTAGGGTTACCTGGAAGCCTGAACGGAGAATAGCCACTCGGAAATATCTCCATGGAGTCGCGGTCCGCTGAGGGTATTAAGTAGTTAAAGTAGACCTTACCCGGGCGCACCTCGTGATTGTTGAAGGTCTTTTACGCGTCCGCGCCAGCAAGTCCACGTATGTTGGGAAATACTGAGCCACGAAGAGGAAAGCCTTTAATTAGCACCACCTTGGCGACGGATTAAATATTAGCCTTGTGGAAGGCGGGGATTTAGTTTATAATTTATTTGACCTATACGATTTAAATGATCAACTTAATTTTATGTTTAAGGGCGAGGGTAGATCATTTGCTATTATCCGTATAAATTTCACTTAATTCCAACAGATCGTTCCGAAGTTATTTAATTTTAAGTTTAATGTTAATTGTAAATTAATTTAGTCAATTTAGGATAATTTTTATCGGTTGGGGGTGACGATTTCCGTTCTTTTGATGTATCGAGCGTATTGATTAATTAACCATTACTATAAAAAAGGGGGTTTTAACATAAATATTGTAACAAGATGGTCAAAACCAGTAATTTTCTAGAAGGCGGGGATTTTTATATATCAGCAATTATGCAGCGTAAGTAAATACCACTAGTAACAAAAGGAAATAAAAAAAAATAGGTATGTCTGAGGAGAAGGTGAACCTGAAGGGTTACATTAGGTCTATTATTGGTCTGGTCGACGGCCGTAGCTACTATTTCTAGTAGACGCTATTCACTAAATCTTAAAATCGAAACTGGACACTACGTACATTTTTGGATATTTATTTTACGTGACGGTTCTTGTTGTTTAAAAGTTTTTGGAATAGCTTTTAATCAGCTTTACAACTATTTTCAGCCGGATCAGTCCATTAACCGTTCACCGTTCTTATACACAATAAAATTATAATAGTATGAAAAATTACAACACAAATCATTACCTGAATTTCTGAAGTTTTAAAATTTGTTAAACAAACTAACCGTTAAATTGTAAAACACGGTCCTCATTTATTACTTCAGTTAATAGAATTTGAGATACAAACGATAGCACGACGCGAGACGCAGCTATTTTTTTAAACAGATATTACGCGTAAAAATAATACAATAAATCTAGGAGGCTGACCAAAAAGTTCCTTAGAAAATATGAAGATATGAGTAGTGCGATACTCGAAAAGTCGGTTTCTAAACAAAATTTGATATCTAGAGTACTAGACGGAAGTGTTCAAGACTTCAAGTGTAGAAAGATAAGAAACCATTTCCAATTGAGCACTATTTTTCCAAATACTGTAATAGAATATCTAAATTTTCATTTCGCCAAGTGGGCATTGCTTTGCCAAACTCTTTGAATCTTAGGGGGGGGGGAGCTCTCCCATCCCCGAATACAAAGTGGGTAAAATACCCACTTGGAATTTACCGTGTGGGTAGTGCTACCCACTATACCCACACCTGCGACCTATAAAAAAGCGTAAATGGCATTCGAAATCCTGAAATCGTTTAGAAATTTAAAGATAAGTTTATTTTATAATGGAAATATATTTTAATAGAACTTACATGAATCCATCCGAATTTATGTCGGGGAGCAGATACGGTATTTCATAATCACCACTTAAATTTCTCAATGGTTGAGGACACATGTTGATAGCCACAATTTCCTGGAGAGTATACATTAAATTGTGTATAGTATCTCCAGGATTTCGTACGAATGGAAACAACATGTTTGAAATGTACACCAAGAGCCTATTGGGGTTTTTTTATTTAAATATTCTAAAATCATTATAACTAAGATAAAAAGATATCTAACACGTATCCGTTACAATTTAAAATGTACATTGGGATCAATTCGTATTCCTATATGAAAGGTGTGGGAGATGGGGTAGAGTTTCATAACCTGCAGGAATGATGTTTCTAACCGGAATCATCTCTTCACTGTCATGATAATTTTGATAATAATAATAATAAAATCAATTTAGTCAAAAATAGATAAATTAGTTTTTTGTATTAAAAAAAAACAATCTTACATTTCTTTGACATCCAGTTCGGGTAATCCTTCGGATTCCTCCCAGTCCAGTTCGTCACTAGAGAGTACTAAAGGTAATTTTGCTTGGCTGTCGGCAGACTCAGAATCTGAAAATTCCGACGACCCGTTGGAACTCATTCGAACCCGAGTCTTTTTTGATTTGTATTTCGATTTGCAGAAAACGATTTTGTAAGGATTTTAACGCGGTTTAGGGTTTTTGTGGTCAAGACCCATAGTGATGAAAAATTGCAGGAAAGGTCCTTTTTACCCAAGGTTTTTCCAAGATGTACAAAGAATACACAAGTGTGGTATATTATAATCCTAAACGACGCCATAGTTTTCAAAGAAATTAGGTGGAATCTCAGAACGAAAAGTAATTTCTTTGTAACAGCTACGGTCGGGATAAAGGAAGGGGAAAGTAAAAATCAGTTTCTTTCTATCAAAATGATTACGCTTTTATCCCCTTGCAAGAAGATGTACTAAGTGAGAGGGTAAAAAGGACTTTCGTTTGGATTAATTCGCTACGGATTCGTATGGAACAAATACGAGGGTATTCTGAAATCAGGTGTTTTCCCTTATGGGTCCGAGAAAACTTATGCTTACCGTGATTGATAGGAAGTTTAATTCTTTTCATGAAAAAAATCAAAACTCATCAATCAGTTAATATCGCACGTTCGATTTCAGAATAAAAGCTTATTTCCAAAATATACGAAAAATATTGCTTTATTAATTATTATTTATAAAATAAAAGAATTATTTATAGCATATAATAATTCAAATATATAAACAGTAATATATATAATTTAAGTAAGACATTTTCAACGGTAATTCGGAAAATTCGGGGAATCAACCCCACTGTATTACACCACCTTACGCCGGGTGTTGCGAGTCGGACAGCGTCAAAGTTAAGGCATACGTACGTAAGCTTAAGTCCCTGTGAGAGATGGAAAAATAGGTAGCCAAAAATTGCACCATGTTGTAATAGGCATACTGGACAGTATAAAAAGGAACAGTGTTCCGTTAAGGTCACATTCGGCATCGAGATGTTTTCCTGTTAAATTTGCTCCGCTGGTTTCCACCATTAGCAAAGAGTGGTCGCCATGTTAATTCAATGCACGGTGATATAAATGTATCTGGTTCCGTTTGCGGAAAGGGTTTTAAGCGAAATGGCAATTTACTTCGTCATAAATGAAAGTTTCATCCTACGGTACATCCGTAGTTAGACCAGTATCGCCCCTGCCCGGGCCTTCACATAGGGTAACTATACCCAATACGTCCGTAAAGAGAGTTTTACCACAAAAACCGCGACCTCAAAAAAAGATTAGTACCGAAATTGGTAAATATTTCATTTTTATTTAAATTTATCGACACATGAGACAGGTATGGGTATGAGGGGGGGGGGTCCTTACCCATATTTTCTCTCTTCGTTCAACGGAGGTCCCATTTCCCTTTAGAGTAGTCAATCATCGCGACGTGATGCTATTGAAAGAAAATCTAAAGCTCTCTCTTCATACCTTTTTTTAAGGAAAAACCTTTTTTTAAACCCCACCCTTTCTCATAAGCCTAAAACTAATACGATAGTAGACGATATAAAAAAATAAAATATTTATTGAAATAAATGTTTTTCAAATACGTTGAATTAGCGTTTACAAGAGCAAATCCATTAAAAACTGGAAATTTAGAAAATATATTTTTCGTTTTAACAATACAGGTGCGAGTACTTTTCCAACATAATAAATAATTCTTTGAAAATGCGCCTATAGTTTAAAATATCATAATTTCTTCGATCTTCTGTCTGTATGTATAACGTGACATCGAGCGTGCTTCTTTTAACTTTAAATGTTAACGTTTCATCGGTATATTTCTCGTTAGGTGGTATATCTCTATTGGTTTGATCCACTGCGTAGCGACGATACTGCTTACAATTAAGAGCAGAGATGTTTATGTTTAGAGTCCATGATACCAAATGATTATAAAAAGGCGCTTCTTATATAAAGATAAGAACACCTTATTTAAATAAAAACACATTTATGGAGGATAAAATATACAAGGGTGGGTGACTTAAAATGGAAAACATAATTGAATGTTGATGACGTCGTCGTGTTGGTAGACCCAATCGGCGAACAGTAGACCCCTCTCAAAAGCGCAAGGCTTAGTCCCTCTGTGGTTGTAGAAAAATTTTACGGGAGGTGTTTTATCAATGTTAATGGCCTTGGGGCAGGGGAAGTCGTCCAACTCGTAGACGATGCAGTCCAGGAAGTGTTGGCGTTTCACATCACCTTTCGTGAAGATTTGTGTGGCTTTAGCCGTAGCTGGTATTAAACAGGAAGACAGTTTTCGATAGGCGGTGTGTCCAGTTGTCCAGTCTAGACCATGTTGATTGCGTACGACCCAGTCGTTTTGTCGTTGAGTGTGGAACGGTAAATGGTCCTTGGGATACGGGGGTTCGAAAGTCCAAGTTAGACAGGCGGGTGTTCTATCGGCAGTGATTATAGCCAACTCCTTTATGACCATGTCGGGACCTTCTCCGGTATCCCGACTTTATTTTTGGCAATTAAATAATCGAACACTCCGATGACGGAACTGCGGTGACACGATGTTTTATTTAGAGCGAGAAATTTCAGGTCTTGTAAGAGATACGGCTACCAGATTTCAGAGCGCCGAACTTTTTATACCCTCTAATATTTTTTAATGATGACGTCATTGATCTCGTGGCGTTTGGTGAAACCCTTAAAGATGGCGAGAACAGGTGTAACGATTTTCCGGTCGGAGTTCAATATTCTACCCCGGCCAACTTATTATACAGGGTGTCTGAAAATATTCGGCATGGACATTTTTCTCGAAGACCACTTATACTAAAAATCTTACATTTGCAATATATGTTCTCTAGTAATAGACCTCTTCAATCTGTAAATTTCAGAAGAATCGGAAAATATTTCTCGGATTTGGAAAAATTATTTTCTCACCGGCAGGTGGTAGACAAAGTTGAAGAAAATACTCTGAAACCTAATAATACATTGTGTTCGGTGAATTTAGGGCTGTTTGGACCTAGATAATCGGTCCCGAAAAATAAGTTGGTACTACCTAAATTATCCTTTTGTGTTATAGGTACTTAGTTTTTAGCATATCAAAACTAATTTAAAAGATTATTAAAATAGAAAACTTATTTGTTTACAAAAATGGTTCGATGATTCCCCCTTCTACTACTAAGCAAGTTTCGCAACGATAAACCAGATTTTGGAAGGTTCTTCGGACCATACCGACCTCTTGGATTAATAATTTCCATACACATTAAAGTCACGAACCGCACGAAGAACTGTATGCTGATTCGGACTGTTATTAGGATAGCGCCTTCTAAATAAACGACAAACTAAAGCAGCGTTTTATTACCTTCACCAAATACAACTCGACCATTAACACGCGCTGTTCTGAGTATTAATGAGACATACTTGATGCGTTCTGATTGAATAACGAAAATTAGTTGAAGCGTTTTCTTTAAATACGTTTTAAAAAAACCTTGATCGAAGTAGATAAAAAATAGGTGTAAATTATTTAAATAAAGTTTTTAATGGATTTAAATAATTTAAAACAATTTTCATCTCCTTCGATCAAAGTTTTTTTTAAACTTATTTAAAGCAAACGCTTCAACTAATTTTCGTTATTGAATCAGAACGCATCAAGTATGCCTCATTAATACTCAAGAACAGCGCGCGTTAATGGTCGAGTTGTATTTTGGTGAAGGTAATCAAAACGCAGCTTTAGTTTGTCGTTTATTTAGAAGGCGCTATTCTAATAACAATTCCAATCAGCATACTGTTCTTCGTGCTGTTCGTGACTTTTATGTGTTGGTAATATTAATCCAAGAGGTCGAGGAGAAGGTGCTAACAACATTGACATGGAAATTAATGTCCTCGCTTATTTCATGGCATTTCCAAGGTCAAGCATAAGATTGGCAAGTAGCAGAATTGGTTTATCGAGAGACTACATCTGGAGAACCCTAAATCGTCACCGCTATCATCATTCCGAGCGACTCTCCATGAAGGTGATATGGCGTGACGATTTGAATTTTGTAACTGTATCAGCAATATGGCACACGAAGATCGGGATTTTCCGCGCTTACTTTTAGTGTCTGATGAATGTTCTTTTTCGCGAGATGGCCCGTTCAACCACCAGAACAACCAGAACATCATGTGGAGCGACTCCAACCCTCACTGGCATTTTCCTCATCACCACCAAGTCCAGTTTAGGCTTAACGTATGGGCTGGTCTGGTAGGTGATCGTCTAATTGGACCATTTTTTCTTCCAAGCCGCTTTACTGGAGCAAACTATTTGGCCTTCTTACAAAACGAAGTGGCACCCGAGTTGAATGAAATGCCTGTGCCCGTTCTTCGAAGACTTTGGTTTCAGCAGGACGGTGCTCCACCGCATCGACACCGCGATGTGGTCGAAAACTTAAATGCAGAGTATCCCCAGCGATGGATAGGATGGAATGGTCCGGTTCAATGACCAACAATATCACCCGACCTGAGCCCGCTTGACTTTTTCCTGTGGGGTTTTGTTTCGGAGTAAGTTTATCAGACGCCTGTCGACAACCAAGATGTCTTACGCCAAAGGATAATTCAAGCCTGCCGTTTGGTCACAACTGAAATGGTCAGAAGAACCTTCCAAATCTGGTTTATCGTTGCGAAACTTTCATAGCAGCAGAAGGGGGAATCATTGAACCATTTTTGTAAACAATTAAATTTTCAATGTTGATAATCTTTCGAATTATTTTTGATATGCTAAAAACTAAGTACCTTTAAAACAAAAGGATAATTTAGGAAGTACCAATTTGTTATTTTTCGGGAACGATTATCTAGGTCCAAACAGCCCTAAATTCACAGAACAAAATGTATTCTTAGGTTTCAGAGTATTCTCTTCAACTTTGTCATTGAACATTTTTGTCTACCACCTGCCGGTGAGAAAATAATTTTTCCAAATCCGAGAAATATTTTCCCATTCTTCTGAAATTTACAGATTAAAGAGGTCTATTAGAACATATCTTGAAAATTTGAGATTTTTGGTATAAGTGGTCTTTGTTAAAAATGTCCATGCCGAATATTTTCAGACACCCTGTATATCGTTAACATTTAAAATCAAGTTAAAATAGGAATTAGAATTAATTAGGGTCTAACACCAACTAATTATCATGACTAGATATATGGCTTATGAGTTACTAATCAAAACTACAGGTTTATATGATAAATGAGAACATTTAATAAGACACTTAAAATGGTAATTATATGATTAAACACTAAAATACACTAAATACTAATAATATACAAACTCTACGCTCTGGCTCTCAAGGGGTTAAGGGGACACAACGCGAATGTTACTAGGTAGTCACACGCACGCTCTATTGGCACTTAGTTCCCTATAAGCTACAAATTAGGTTCTACGCGGAACTCTACGGCAGCTAACGTCGTGGACTTGAATTCTTTAAGTATTGTTCTACTTATCTATGCTCTCGATGAGTGGTCGCATCTTGGTCGGCGAGGCGGCGGAGACAATCACCACGATGGACGAGTTACGGCACCAGGCGTTTCGTACGTTGGTGAGGCGACAGTCGATCGGAGATTTCGGCTTGAAGGTTCGGCAAAAGGTGTGCAGTCATCGTGCGTCAACGAATAGCTTAACGAACATCCATTTTTCGATTTGTTCAGCGCGAAACTTTTGCAATCCGCTATTAGACCGAGCTAAAAGCAACGTCCTCTGAGCATTACTCGCAACGACAGAATATTTTACTCTATTTCACATGTTCGATTTGTACCCGCGTTTTCTATTTCTAAGAACGCTTCAGTCCGTTTTTTTTTGGAAATACTACACGGAGTTGCATTTTCGGTAAGACCCTTGTAGAGCCAGATACGTACAAAGGGGTACAATACTAAAGAGAGCCAGTTTTGAAAGTCCCTAGCTTGACCATTTACAATGAGGTTGGCAAATATCCTTGAAAAATACATTTTGACAGTCGCCTAGTAAATTAGCTGGCTGGGGCGGATATTGGTCTCCGATATATTTAAAGAATCAAGTAGTCGCGCTAAGGCGCCTAAATATTCGTTACACAGGGTACCGTTTAGATGAACTTCGGCTTGACTGAACAACGTGTTGAGAAAGTTATTGCACGGAGCGACCTCGTCGTCATCTGCTAGGTCGGTTCCCGCGGCGTCGGCGACGATTTTAAATTTCAGGTACATATACGTTAAAGGTAAATAGAGATATTCGACTCCCCGCTTAAACGTTGAATTAAATGGCTTCGCCGTGTAACGAAGATACGGGTTGATACGTCATCCATTTTTCTCCTTCGATAGACGTCTGAACCGGTGTATTCGAACCAATCTATTTCGCTCTTAAGCGCTTGACAGTGGGCGGCCATTACAATTTCGTTTGCGAGAGCTGAAAATAGCAAGAACTTTCCGGGTGGCGTTCCAAACTCGTAATGGCTTCTTGGTTTTGATGGGGCCCTTTTCTTAGTTCGTTTGGGAATAGCGCGACGCCAACGCTTGCTAGACCCGTATTGTTGTTTTAGGTTTTCGTAAGTTTCGTTTAACCTCCGCTTGGCAGCCAACTTGACATTCTCACCTTTTTGAACGTCACTAAGAATTTGACTGCCAGTCGAAAGGGCCTGGCCACCCAAAAATTTAACGCCTCTCGTTAGAAAAGGCTTAGCGGCTCGAAACAATCCTGAGAAGAAACTCCCGATTCCGTAACTAATTTTTCCGTGTCCACGCTGGTAAATAGCGCCAACGTTTACTTTTGATACGCCTTGATTTACGTAATAATCTCGGTAAACGCAGGAGCGATGTCTTAGGACGTCCGGCTTCGTCATTGTCGGGGCCCTAAATGAACTTTCACCGTTAGGTTGCCGAATTGAAAAGGGATCGGTTTCCCCAAGGCGTCTCTGAGATCTATTTATATAGTGTCGAAATAAAGTTTGTTGACGGGAACGTAATGAGGAGCAATGTACGTCTTTTCAACGTGAGATGATTCTCAAAAGTTGAACTAAATAATGTTCGACTACGACTTCCTCGACTATATCCGTGTACACGCATATTTGCGATGGCATGTTATAATCTATGCGAGCTGGTCTCGAGCTTTTACCAACGGTTTTCTCGTTAGGTCCGTAGTCCAGAATATTGCTCAAACCTTCGCTCATGGTTAATATCATTTCTTTGCGGTTACTTTCGGCGTGGGCAACGTGTCCGCTTAAGCTGTCGTGAACGAAACAAGCTTCCACCCCTTTACACATCGCATTTTCGTTTATTTCTTTAATTAAATGATCAATAATGATAATGTCCGGTGGGTAGTTCTTACACTCGGGCTACCGGTCTTCCTTCAGCACCAAAATCGTGTTCCGCCGCGTCTACAATAATAATGGTTTCTTGGTCCCCTTGAAGACGACCTTGAAAATCTCGGTACTCCAGTTGACATCAGCGACGTAACTAGGAACTCCGCCCCCCCCCGCGAAAAACAACTCGGGGCCCTTTTAAAAAGCACCGATTTTAATCATAAACGTTTGGGGGCTCCTAGTTCTCGCCCCCCCCCACGCCGCGGGGTGGGCGGGGGCGCTATTTACGCCACTGGTTGACATCATATCCTTTAGCGAAAGCCTCCGCGGGTTTAAATAACCGCACATAATCGCTTACATCAATTCGACATTTCGTAGTTTTCGTCGATTTCTTTTCACGTTTGTAAATGTTCTTATAATCTTGAAGTACGTTGCGTTCATTGACGTCGACGGGCACCATCTTTATGCTACTGTGTTTGGAATGATGGTAGGCGTGGACGAAATTAGAGTTGCTATGCGTTTTGTTGTACCTCTCGACAAGGGCTCCTTTGACATCCTCGTTCTCTGAGGGGGAAATATTTGACACCCAGCCCCCGTAGGTACGTCTTCACTGGAAGGTATAAAAATTCGCGGCCTTAGTCGAATTGGACCCTGATAGGAAGGCCCTCTTGGAAAATAATCTTTAAGGCTCGAACGACTTCCGCCCCGGTTTTCCTTTTCAGACGTACGGCGAACCCTATTCTCAAAAAAGCGTCGATTCCCGTTAAAATGAACGTATATTGATCGTTATATTGCACCAACGATCTCATATCGCATAAGTCTAATTGGTACAAGTCGTAACGGTTGTGTACGTACAAACAACGACTCTTGAATTTTCTGATGACATGTTTGTGAAGAGTGAAAGCGTCGTGACCTTGCAAGAATTTTTCCACTTCTTCGAGAGACACACCGTGCTCTTTCACGGCTTCGTACAATTTCGTAGTGCCTCCTAAGAAGTTGGATGTTTGCTGTCGAAATATATGTTGGATAAGAGTCGTTCAGTTTTTTTTAATAAGCATCCCATAACCGAAGCCCTGTGTTCTCTTTGCCACTTCACAATCGTTTCTTCAGCGGCGTACTAGAATTTTAAATATTTTCTTTTTAACGATTACCGATTCGTACCCTTTTGGCGCGACGATTCTTTGAAACCTTTCCCAGCCTATGGGACGTTTTCCGACGGGTTTCAACGAATGGTAAACTTATTCCTCATATCGGCGTTGGGTTCACGGATCCCGTCGATTAAAACCTCAGCTTTTTCTTTCCACCGTACGCGTTCGGAGTCCGAAGCCAACTGTTGAAATAATTCTCTAGCCTGCCCTCTATATCTGGCGGGCAAAAGATTTATCCACGATTCGTATTGCGCAACATCCGGTGTCGTTTTCTTTACCCAACTTTTAAGTAGTTCTTCGTACAATTTCCATTTCGTACGGTCATCGGTGCTATTATCTTTTAGTATATCTTCTTAGCGTAACGTAACTTAATAGCGACCCGTTAGCGGACCCAGTAACGACGTAATGATGGGTACTAATATCGAGAAAAATCCGTTTTCTCTCTTATTTAAAGAATTTGTTTCTTTCGTTTCCAAGTTAAAATCTTAGAAGTGATTTTTCTCAGCGTATGTTTATGTTTTTTCAAAGCGAACCTTTGGGTTTTTTAAGAGGAATATTACCTCGAGTAGTATTATGAACGCAGGCGGACAGAGCGTCTAATAACCCCTTATCGGCGCCGCTTAAAAGAGCTCGACGATTACAGCCTTTTAATTTACCCAAAGCGACGGGCGCGGTATTATGCGACCTGACGACCTGGGACATCTTAGAGCGAATGACGTAAGGCTGGGGGTTTGGGTTGGTATTATTTTGAAACGTAGACTATCAGCTGTTGATCAGGAAAAACACCAGACCTGACTCGGTATTCGTCAGGGCCGTCTTTTTGCAAATCCAATACCACGTGAGAGTTCGGTAACTTGGTGGCGACACTAACACTCTCGATAAAAAATTTTGGATTTTCGAGCATAATCTGTCTAGCCAAATGAAGTATTTGCGCTTTGTCACGAACATTTTTTAAATAATATTAAATAATGGCTGTTCAGCGAAATGCCCCGGGAATCTTTATTTTGATGCGAGCCGCGGGTGAATAACTGGCCTTTCTCTCCTTTGAAGGTTACCTGCAAATCGTCGAACGCACTAATATCGGGAAGTCCTTCGCGGAAAATAACGCTATCTTTTAATTTATCTAAATTAGGTTGGTACTCGCTATAGTGCCAATAAACCTCTTCGATATTGGGTTGGAACATTTTGTCTTTGTGTTTAATTAATTGCTCGGCGAAATACGTTTTCCCGCTCTGACTCGGCCCGCACAACATTATGTTGCAGCTATGATAAAATTGAATAATGCTGGTTCGTGTCTAAAACTATAATGAAATAGGTATTAAAACCAACAAAGTTTTTATAGTTTTTATTTTTTAATTTTTCAAGCAACGATAACTTATACATGTATAAGAAAGATATACCTTTCGCGGATCACGCTCGGTCGCGTCGCGGGGGTCACGCCTGACCACACCATACCTCCTATCTAAGTTCGAGGCGTAAGGATGTCGGCGGGAAAGGGGGGCCGATTGTAACCGTACGAAACGGTTTCGTAATTGTTGTGTTGAGAACCGCGAATAATAATAATTACGCTATGAAAATGTGGATGAGTGAAAGACAAAGAACTGGGGAACACAAAAACCAAACCTTTCCGAAACAATATTTATTTAAGACTAACGACAAAATAGATTTGAAAAATATAATAAAAAGCGTGTCGCGAGACATCAAATCACGGTATTTCGAACGAGACAAAAAATGCGAGTTCCGCGTGAAGTTTGAAAAGTAGAGCCAAAACAGTTAATTTTTCAACACCCTCCCCCGGAATGAACTTGATAGTTCATTTTTATCAACTTCTAATGGGTAGACCAATTGTATCGGCCGTTTTATAACATTCCGATTTGGCAATCTCAAGTTACACGAACGCACAATTCCGTCGCTACGTCCTTTAAACAATTCGACAATTATTCCAGTTTTCCACAAAAACCGTGGAACGTTGTCTGCAATTAAAGCGATATCCCCGACTTTGAAACGCGTACCGCTCTCCACTGGTTTTCGCTCGTGAGCTGACCGTAGCTCTAGAAGGTAATCTTTGTGCCAACGATTCCAAAACCGATCCAGCAAAGTCTGCTGGTGTCTATATTTTTGGATCAGTTCTTCCCTGGAGCTGGAGACCCGTTCCGTTGCGCTGAAAATCTTTGACGGTAGAGTTGTCAGTCTTCCTTGGGTTAGGAAGTGCCCTGGCGTTAAAGGCATAGGTTCGCCTTTATCCGCGTACTGAAACGTGAGAGGACGAGAATTCAATGTGGCTGCGATTTCAGCCACCACCGTTTGCATCTGCTCCAAAGTGAGATACGCCTTCCCAATTGTTTTCCTAAGGTGGGTCTTGATGGAGCGAACCATTCGTTCGTAAAATCCTCCCCACCAAGCCGCCTTTTCTACGATGTATTTCCATCTGATTCTGGAGCTCGCCAAGAAATCTTCCACAGCCTTACTTCTAATTGCTCCAAAGATCTCCTTGAGGTCTTGTTCAGCTCTCTTAAAGGTTAACGCGTTATCGCTGTAGATAACTGCCGGAATTCCGCGAAACGACATAAATCTTCGAAGCGAATATATGAATTTTTCTGCCGATAGGTCCGTGACCATTTCCAAATGAAGTGCTCTGGTCACCGCGCATGAAAATAAAGCAATATATGCTTTAGTTTGACCCGTTTCACCCTTGACGTATACTGGACCGCAAAAATCAATACCAGTCGTATTGAAAGCTGGAGCTTTTGTTACTCGATCGCTGGGTAACGGTGCCATAATCGCGTTTCCCGGCTGACTTTTGAATTTTTTGCAAATAATGCAGAGTTTAATTCGCGATTTCACCTTCTGGCGCGACCGCAAAATCCAGTAACGCTCGCGAAGATCCGCTATAGTACCATTGATGCCCGCGTGCATCACCCGATTGTGA
Source organism: Leiobunum rupestre (assembly GCF_980474605.1). Taxonomy (NCBI): domain Eukaryota; kingdom Metazoa; phylum Arthropoda; class Arachnida; order Opiliones; family Sclerosomatidae; genus Leiobunum; species Leiobunum rupestre. The sequence continues at coordinate 18,790,075 of NC_143386.1, forward strand.
TGGTAGTCGACGACGAGGTTCGTAAAACGATGCTTGTCTGGTAGTATCAGTGGATGTTTCTCGGCGTACGAGAAGTCCGCTTGTTGAAGGCGTACGCCAACGCGAATCAGCTCGTCCGTGTCTAGGATGGGATCTAGCGCTGATATAATTGATTTCTTGTCAACCTTTTCTCCTTTGTGTAGCTTGAAAATTTCCTCCGTGAATGTTTCACTCTGGACTAAACGAACGATGGTTGTCTCCGCCGCTAGTAAATCTTCCGCCGTCAGTTTCTGGTCTCTTTACCTCTGGCTCTGTTGGCCAGTCTAGAGATCCTTCCGACTACTCTGACTAATTTTTCAAAGTTGCCATACCTCTGCCAATCCAATACCGATACTGGAACTGGAGTCGTAGTGCATCTTCCCTGGAATGCTGTTCCTTCGGTTATCTCCTTCAATTCCGGTTCGATTTTCTTCCGAAGCTCTGTGTCATTCTCGCGATCGTCGGAATTTACTTTAAATTTCGGCCAGTTCTCTTCCGGTTGTTTTAGCCACGTAGGACCTTCCCACCATTTTTTTAAATGCGCCATCGTTTTGATTTTGAGACCCCTTGTTGGGAAATCAGCCGGATTATCGACTCCGCTGACGTGGTTCCAATCGGATGGCTCTGTAAATTTCTGAATCTCGCTAACCCGATTGCTAACGAAAGGTAAGAAGTCTTTATGGCTCTTCCTAATCCATCCCAGCGCGATAGTTGAGTCGGTAAAGTATCTTACGCGGCTTATTCTATCCCAAAAATTGTTATGCTTTATTTGGCTCGTTAGTCTGGCTCCTAATAGCGCGCCTAAAAGCTCCAGACGTGGTAAACTAATTGTCGGTTCTTCCTGATTTCCTGGTACCACGCCGTCTGATTTTACCGTCCTTTTCACTTTGCTGACCGGTGGCGCGACCCTAGTTTTCGCCGCTACTAGGATGCTTCCAAATTTTCCCGATTCGCACTCGTATCTCAAATAGACAACAGTCGCGAAAGCTTTCTCACTCGCGTCGCAAAAACACACGAGTTCTTGTGCTACAATCTTGTCTTGATCCGAATGTTGATGAAAATAGCACCTGGGTATGTTTATTTCGGTGATACGCGGAAGCTCCTCGCACCACTTTGGAAGCCAAATCTTCCGGTAGTGGATCATCCCATCTCCGATCCTTATCGTTCCATATTTGTTTCATTAGAAGTTTACCGTTAATCGTAAAAGGCGCGAGCAGTCCGAGTGGATCATATATCATAGCCACGATTTGTAGCACACCGCGTTTGGTGTTTTCCCGTTGGTCTAATTGATCTAAAAGTGATTTAATGTTGATGGAAAGTGTGTCCTGATCTGTATTCCAAGTTAAACCAAGAACTTTCGAATTCGTCCCGCCTCCTCCTTGAGGGATGTTGTTTTCCGTCCACGCTTGGCGAAGCTCCGGCGAATTCGTCTGGAACTTTCGAAGGTTCATGTTGGCGCGTTTGATGACTTCTCTCGAGTCTTTGGCTCCCGCCTAGTAAATCGTCAACGTATTTCCGTTCTCGTATCATCTTCACAGCACGCGGGTACTCGGTTTCGACCGTTTTCAAATGATGTTCCACAGTGGCGTTCAAAAGGAATGGACTACATGTAGCCCCAAAGAGGACTCGCGTGAATCGATAGGTGTCAAACCTATTCTCGGTCGAGTCGGCGTTCCATAAAAACCGTACCGCATCGCGGTCTTTCGGGTCGAGCGCTATCTGTAAAAATGCCTTTTCGATGTCTGCGGTAAATGCCACTTCGTCAATACGGAAGCTAATTAAAAGATCTAGTATATTCCGATTCATATTTGGTCCTTGTTTAAGACAACTATTGAGCGATTGTTTTCCCTGCGCGTGTGATGACCCGTCACAAACCACTCTTAGGCTAGTAGTTTCGCAATCCGTCCGTTTAACTTCCCGATGTAGTAGGTAAAATGTAGGCTTTTTTGGTTTCTCATTTTTTGGAACCTTTTCGAGTACTCCGTTGTCTATTTGCTCCTGCACTACCGCGTGATATTCTTTGTGCAAACTAGGATTTTCTCGAAATTTCTTGTAAAGATTTTCGGTTCTTCTTCTAACAACCTTCCAATTATCTTCGAGCATCTCGGTATTTGAGCTCCAGAGAAGAGGTACCTGATACCTTTCCCCTACCCATTTAATTGCATTTTCAAATTTTTCTAACGTTTCGTCATTACCTGAATCTACGAGAGTTTCCGCCGGTTTTATCCCTAAGGTCTCTAGATCCCAAAATGTCTTAATTTGATTACTTAAATTGTCCTTAACAGTCGCGACGTGCATCGAAATGCTTTCACTGACTACCATATTTGTGGCGATATGTGACTGACCTTGGAGGGTCCACCCAAACAATGTTTTTGCCGCTACCAAAGCGGGTCCTAGCCTTTCAACTCTTTTCTCGCTAACGACTCTCCAATAGTAATCGTTCCCGATTAATAGCCCAATGCGCTCGTTCTGTAGTCCAATTTCTAAACTCCCATCCGCTAATTCCATCCCCCTTTTCCTAAAGAGAGATTCGGCTTCCTCCCCGGGTACCGATATTATGGCACTGCACAATTCTGGCCGTACTAAAGCTTCAATTTCAATTAATTTGCTCGGGTCCCTAAAATTTTTAACCGTGAGTTTTACCCTATTTGTGGTAATTCGTTGGCCTTCCTTATTCCCGAAACTATGAAGTGTTAACGTTTCCTTCCCTGTCACGGGTAAACGTAATGGTTTAGCTAAATCTTCCCTTATGTAAGTTCTCTGACTTCCATTGTCAAGTAGGCACCTAGCCCGTATTCCCGACCCTGTGTCGTTTTGGTCTGCCTTGGACAATAGCACGCCTGCAGTTTGTAAATAAACTACACCTCTAGCTTCCCGGAACTTGTAGTCCCCCTGGACTAAATTGGTCGAAGTCGTGACCGTAGTTTCCTTCCCCTCCTTGGGTTTCTCAACTTCTTTAGGACTGTTTTTTTTATTTTCCTCATCTTTTACAGTTTCTCCCTCACATAGAGCTATATGGTGCAAGCCCCCGCACCCCTTACAAGGTGTGTCCCTTTTCCCGCATTCCCTAGCCATGTGGCTCCCTCCCAAGCAAATGTAGCATTTACCCTTCTTTCGTACCTGAACACGTCTCTCTGAGACCCCATACCGTTTGCATTCCTCAGAAACGTGATTATTTCGCCCACAAAATACGCAAAATTTTCTAGTTTTAGTGATGGTCGACAGGGTGGCTGCCGATGGTAGATTTTCCACACTACCTGACCATTTTCGTACCGACTCCTTATCCTTCTCTCTTTCCCTTTCTCTATCTTTGTCATTGTTGCGCACATAAAGAACAGCCGTGCGTTCTCTACACATGATTTCCCTGCCCAGAAACTTTATCAACTCGTCTACATTCATTGGCGAATTGTCCTTACGCTGTCGATTAAATTCTAGCGTTATTTCTTGGGGAATACTTCTCGTTATTATAGAGCAAAGAAACCTGCCATAACTCTGAGTCATTACGCCTAAAGATTCTAGTCCCTTAATTTGAACTTCAATTGTGTCAAACAATTGTCTAAGCGCCCCGATGTCGGTAGCTCTTCTTACTGGAGTCAAATTTAATAGCTTCTCTGTGAGCTCGTCCTCTAATGCGTTAGCGTCTCCATATCTGTCCGTCAGGAGTTTTATAGCGGCCTTGTAATTTTCTTTGGTCCGAGGTAAGCCCATTATTGTTCTTAGCGCTTTTCCCTCTAACAATGAATGCAAGTAATTAAACTTATCCGTTGTCCGTAATGATGACTCGTGTATGGACTCGAAACTCATCCAAAAGTCTTGCCAGGTGGATGTTGATCCGTCGTATTTGTTGATGGTAAGCTTGGGTAGTTTGACCGATGGTCTTGTAATTTCCCGCCGTACCGAACGCCCTAGTGCGCGGCTGCTGTGCCGTCCTTCCCGTCCGCTGGAGTCGCCATCTTCTCCAGATTCACTGTCCGATGGTGGTAACGAACGTTCCTTAGAATTCTGAACATTATTTAGCTGAAGTTCCGCATTTGTAATCGCTGTGATAATCTGGCTATTAAACTCGAAAGCTTCATCCACCGCGTTGGATAAATCTGCCAGTTCCACTTAACTGTGTTAGCGCATCCCCCTCCGGTCTCGGTTCCCCAAGTTGCGTATTCAATTCGGCTATGTAACCTTTCGTTTTGTCTCTAATTTTCTCCCGTTTGACCTTCAAACGCTCTAAATTCGACATTTTTCTGACAGCTTAATTACTTGACTCGATTCAACACGCCTAATACTTTGCCTAAGTATCCGATCTAAAGCTTCCTGTCTTCCCGGGTTTCGGCACCATTATGTTGTGTTGAGAACCGCGAATAATAATAATTACGCTATGAAAATGTGGATGAGTGAAAGACAAAGAACTGGGGAACACAAAAACTAAACCTTTCCGAAACAATATTTATTTAAGACTAACGACAAAATAGATTTGAAAAATATAATAAAAAGCGTGTCGCGAGACATCAAATCACGGTATTTCGAACGAGACAAAAATGCGAGTTCCGCGTGAAGTTTGAAAAGTAGAGCCAAAACAGTTAATTTTTCAACACCAATTGTCTAATACTCTGACTTTATCGACGAGCACTCGATACGTTTTAAATAAATCCACGCTGACTAACGTTTGATCGGGTAGACGACGAATTTGACGGGGCAGATCTACTTTAAATGAATCGACGGGTGTTTCGAGAGTCACTCCTAACGTGGCTTTCAAACTATCGCCGTTTATGATATATTGGTTAGTACAATTTATTCGGAAGCCTTTGCATTTCGTGACGGCGAATCGTTTACCGGTAGCAAGCGACTCGACCCAGTAACTATAATTTTTTGGTCCCGCCGACACAAATTCCGAAATATACACTCCTGGACCGTACGTCGGGGTGAATTCGCACGTCGTATCATCCAGGAAGGGCCCCTTTTTAATTAGGGCCTCGCTGGTCGGACTGTAATATACGATAGCGTCGGTATCGTGATAAAGATTTAAGACGCCCACTTCATCCATATAATCCAGCAACGCCAGTCTGGCTTGACAGGTTGTGTACGCGACGATCACGGTTTTAGTGTACTTAAGCTGGATTTCGGCTTCTTGGCAAGGGATCCATTTTACGAGGAGAGCTTCGTCGGTGATGGTCAAGACGGATTTCACGTTGACTTTGGGGTTCTGTAAAAGCTCGAAAAACGTCTTCGGGTCTTTAATAATTTCCGTCTTTGTCACCAAATTACGCTGACCTAATTTCTCTGTAAAGAGAGCGAGAAAAGTAAATTCGTTTTTTATTTTGAAATTTGCTTGTTAGAGATACATACCCCACATAGAATAAAGAAGTAGCTTGGATATGGCACGAACTCCTTCGTTTTTCTGGATTTTTGTGGCGTGTAATTGAATTCCTTCGGCGGCTTCATAGGCGGTGATGTACGCTTTCTTCTCTTCGGGAGTATCGCAGCCCGGGGGGCAGTTCGAGGACTCTTGTTTACGTTTTAGAAAACAATTTACGTTGTCTTTAAATACGCCTCCGGAATCAGTTTTTTTATCGTACTTGGTATCTCCACGCTTTGTATTTGGTCTTTATAACGTAGTTACGCTGTTCGGCTTTACAAAGCTCGTCGACCACCCAGGTACCGGTCAGGATCCGCTCGTCTTCGGTATGGTTGCCATCACCCTGGAACGTGTTTCCGCGCAAGTTCATCAGAGTGAAAAAACGATATTTCCCTTAGACGTACGAAATGGTAAAACGGGACGGTATAAATCGTTTCGCGGTAAAACTTCGCAAGAAAGAAGCCCCTCGAAATCCAACACTTCGGGTATATTTAACAACAATATCTCCGGGTGGCCTATGGGAATTTCTCCTGTCTTGTTTATGAAGGGGTGCAAGGAGCAGATGTCAAAGTAAAATATTTTGCCGGGGTCCTTAACGTATTGACACGGCCTCCGAAGAACGCCGAGCGTGGATTAAGAGGATTACGATATTTCTTGAAGAAATTTGAATTTCCGAAAAACTCTTTAATTGTCGGATCGTCGGCTTTCAGTTTTTTCCATTCACACCTCCAACGTTCTACGACATCATACCCTAACTCCTTGAGGCGGTTATGGATTTTCATGGTGTTGTTGAAACGAATATTTAACGTATCGTACAGGTTGCTGTGTAACAATTCATTACGGTTCGTGCCAGCGCCGGAACACTCGCAACAGCCGTGCCATATACAGCCAGCGTACTGGTAGATTGTGTTTCGCGCCTTTCCGTCCACGTTCATCTTGAGAACTTTCTCTTCTTTGCCATTCAGTGTGGAATCGATTTCTACCCCCGTATGGTGGCTTTCCCACTAGAGCTTTCGAGTGCCTCAATAGACGGGTTTTCCAAAAGACGATAAGAATGTTTAGGTATTAGTCCAATCTTATCCTTCTCGAGAATTTTCTTGCGTAACAGGACGCTAGCCACTGACGCGATAGTAATTCCTACTTGAAACGGATCAACGTCCCACAGATTCATAAATATTTGTCGGAAACGAAGGGTGCCTGAAGCGCGAATACGCACGTCGTCGGTGCAATAGAGTTTCAAGGATTCCACGTTGTTAAATTCCTTACGGAGAGCGGACTCTTGATCGTGCCATTTCAAAAAAGACGCGTTGTCTTTCGCGCTGAAATTGTCGATTCCATACGCCTCGACCGGCGGCAGAGAGGGTAAAATTAAATTCGTTTCGTTAGGTTTCGAAATTTGGAAAATATTCGGTACGGTGTTCAGGACGAAATGGGGAAAGTTTCCAATTTGGAACCCACCACCTAGTTCAAAGGTCGTGGCAAATTTAGAGAGAGGAATTGGGACCAAGCAATAACTGTCCAAAAAGGAAAGATTAAAAAGTGTAATCTGCAAGATCCTGGTTCCATTCCGAATACGGTCGGCGAATACGTATCGTCGGCTTCCACAATAGTCTGTAAAAGAAGCTGATGGTCGTAGTTAGAATCGTTGTGGCTGAGAAGCGTGACGTTCTTGACTTTATGTAACGTGCGCAAATAGCCGAAAAATTCTTTCACGCAACTCGAGCCCAAGAACGAATGTCCCTTCGGACCGCAGCGAGGGCAATGGATTCCTTCTACGTCGTCGATGCAAGTGTCGCAACCATAGACATAATAAAGAAATAGACCCAAGATTCTACGGGCGGTTAATACGGAGGCGACGCCAAGCAGACAACCGGTATTTGTTCCGTATTCCTGTGGTACCACGTTTAAGCGACGCCTGTCGATAAGTTGAGAAAATAAAAAATCATCACGTGACACGTCACACATGTTCGAGTTTGTAATCTTTTCGGTACTCGGACGTTATTTTCTCTAATATTTTGGCTGTGCGAATTTAAAATAAGGTAAATTTTTATTATAATTTTTAAATAAGTCAATTAATTCTTTCAAAACCCAAATAAAAAGCAGTAGATGATCTTTTAATTAAAAACCAAAAAATTCTAATTGCGAAATGATATTTGGTCAAAGGCTTAAGTAACTCGTGTACTATCCGGTGTGTTGTGGTTATGGCTTGTTATGGGAATATTCTGAGATTCTAAATAGTAAACAAAAGAAAATGGAATTTTGATGAAATGGATGATTCTACTAAAGGTATATAGCTATTGTCCTTGAAATAAAATTAGCTTTGACAATTGAAGTCTGATGGCATGACCCTTCATTTCTAGATTTTTGTCCTTCGCTAATTTGTGGAGTCTGAGCTTGCAATATAAATTAATAACTTTCTTAATGATGATGTTCGATTCCAACTTCAGCATCAAACATGTTCGTGGTGATCTGGGAAGATGTCCATGCCAACAATATTTCGTAATACAGCCAGTTCTAGTTCTTAGACTACATTTCTTTTATAGAGAAAGGAATATCTCTTCATAACAACTAAACAAAATTGGCTAAAAACCAAGGAGATCTTGCTCAAATTACAATAACATAATTAAACCTACACGAAATAATCCTTGGTCAAAATTTAAAGGTGAGAAGTTAGCAACACTGGTTTTTTCTATTTCACTTTCAACTGGATGTAATTTCTTTAAATTAAATAAAAAATTATTTAGACTATTTTTACTGGTTTTAATTCTATGGAAACCAAACCAGAGTTGGAATGGCTTTTGGTGGGACCCACCTTTTGCCATTTTCAATTTGTATATCCCGTTCTAAAAAGTGATCATTACAAATTAAATCATGATTTGAATGTGTCGCGATTTACAGCAATTATCCATTGAGAAAGTATTGTAGGTTTAGATAAGGGAAACCTAGTTATACAAAGATTTTAAATAAGAATGTATATTCATCGAAATAATATGATAATTTAATCCTACTTATGGAATAAAACATTTTCCGATATTGTTTTACTTGTTATTGCAATGCGTAAAAACACTAATATTAACTTTTTTTACCAAATAAAAACAGATTTTTTGTAAAAAGACACTTTCTATATCCTTTTAATAAAAAAATCACCAAAACGAATTATGAAACATGTTAGCTAACATAAAAGTACTACCCGTTTATCAAATTCACCCTTAAAGTTTTTGCGTCTGATTTTAAACCGGATAAATATTCTTAAGCGTTAGGTACTACGTGGCCTAGGCCAAGGGCTCACTGCTCCTCGTAACGTCTCCATCCTAGCTTCCACAACCTTTGCTTCGTAACGGAGACAATGCCTTGTGGAAGGCAGGACGGATACGAAACAGAGAGCCAGTGGGCGCCTAGTCTAAAGCGCCACTAGATTTAAGTGGCGCTTTACACGTAATACCCCAGGAATACAGAACAACTGCCGGTTGTCTGCTAGTTATCGCTCCCGTAAATTTTTGGAAAATCAAACTCCGCGTAAGGTGTCTATTTCTTTATTATGTCTATGGTCGCAACATGATTCCGCCATACATAATACGGCTTCGTGGACATAACACTTTGGTTTTTCGCTAGGTTTACGGGTTTGTACGAATTCGAAAACGAAAAACACCATCATCCGGCCAGGGACCTTTTTCAAGGCTCTTTTCGCCTGAGGTTTAATCGGCGCTTCGGTAATTATTTCTATGTAACATAAATGATTCGACGGTCGGAAGGTGGCGCACGAGTAACAATACATTTCGCCGCATTCGTGAGGGCATTTAGCTCTTTTGTTCATATCAAATAACTTTAAGCAACCGTTGCAATGATATAGTCTACCGCACAGGGGCAATTTTCCCGCTAACGCCGACTTGTTTGTCGCGAAACAGTTATCACCCTTAAGCTATCGCTGACATTCAGAGCATTTTCGCACGAGACCTTCGCATTTCATAGCGCGTTGACATGAAAAACAGTATTCATGGCATTTATGTCTATAGACGTATCTGAAGATTTCTAAGCATTTCTCGACAAAATGTTCTTTACCAAATAATGGTTTAAGTTTCGTTATTAGGTTATAGTGATTCGCTTCGTTTAAGAGAGATATCCGGGGTCTATCATCTTCGGGGTTGTTGGGACCCAAGACCAGTACGGGTGCGTTATTACGAATTTGGAACACCAGAATCGAAGTCTATTAAATACGCTTGGAATTTTTTATACGATTCGGGGGAGCCGCATTCGGATATTGAAACTCCGGCCTTGTCGCGTAATTCTAAGGCGGCTTTCTTTTGGGTAGGGTTATTTATAGCGCAATGCGAAATTGTATCGTATGCCTTCTTATACGATAGGTTTAATTTGTTACTCTGGTCTTTCTGGTGGGCTATTCCGACACTAATAGCTCTTGCCAAACAAATCGAATCGCTACTTCGAATTGAGAATACGCCTCGGCGGCTCCTCGTAAAGACTTGGAAATTTTGAACATTTTTAATTTTAGATCTCCCGTATCCGCTCGGTAAACGTACGACTGAATAAGTTATAGTGACTGGATTGAGAAAAAATTTTATCCAATTCGTCATCGTACAAAATATCTTCTATTTGGTCGAATAATAGTTGTATATCGAGCTGGTCTCTGCGTTTAAAACTGAGTTCAATGTCGGGCCTATGAACGTCTAACACCGCGCTGCGCAATATTATTTGCACGTAATCGTGGGCCGCCACGTCTTTCGATACCTCCCACGATATCATTCGACAATTTTACGGTTATTTGTAAACCTCGAATACCAAATTTGGGGAAATCGGTTACGTTTCGTTCCAATATTTTGCAATTGGTCACATCACTTTGTCTCGCGCTCCGCCGCCAACCTGATTTTCGAAAATTTTTAAGTAATTGTTCAATAATTGGGCAGATACTCGCTCGATATCTTCCTCCGTAGTTTCCAAGTTCTCCTGAACTAACGAATCAGTCGGTGACTCACCGAAAATTTGAGAAATTAAAAATTCGTCCAACATGGCTATAATATCCGTACAATGGCGTCACTGCGGAGAGAGTGCCTGATATATAGACTTACCATCTTGTTCTTGAAAGAATTCGATTATGGGAGCGACAAACTGACATGACATAATTTCTTCGATCATTTGGTTCTAGGCGTTAATATATAACATTCTGTTTTGATATCGATTAAAGTAGAAGGTGGAATAGCGATCGGGTATATGACTCCAGAAGAGTTGCATAACTCTGGTGATAGCCGAACATTGCGTAATGCGTTTAATATTTCTATAAAACTCTCAATTAGTTTTAACTCTAAATTTTTAAAAATGTTAGGTAAAGCCGTTAAGGGAATCTTAGGGTCTACTCTCAAAAACACGCATAACGTAAAATAAAATCCTATGAGATGGTTTAAACTCCAAGGTCTTATTTCCACCAACTCTACAAGACTCCATACTGAAGAGACGCTGTCCATGTTGAGGCGATTTCGAGTGCTGTCGAGATCTGATTTTTTTATCAAAACACATCCCGTATTTATAGGTCACTATTAAGACCACCCGCTGATTGACCCTTGTTACCTTTTTATTTCGATTTTTGTATCTTCGTTCGCGTTTTATATCTTTTCTGTCAATAATTATTAACCTCAACCGATTTCATGCCAAGAAATATGCTTAAATGTACTGTTAATTCTAATATTACTATTAATTTGATTAATAGTTACGATTAAGCTTGATAATCGTTATCCATATAATTAATTATTTAAAAGTATATGGTTAGAAATAATTAATTTAAGTACATTACGTTTTTTTCAACTTTTCGTAGTTTTTTATGTACAATAAACAACACGAATATGAATTTTGAAAAACGTTAGCTATTACGGTATAGCCGTAATAAATTACACAAGATATCGTAGGCTTACTAGTGCTTCGCCAAAATAACTATTTACAATAGTATCCTACCAATGTTTGTTATTAAATGTATATACGTTTTGTAGGTATTTTCACGATCTACACAACTGTTAAGATTATTTATGGAATACTTTTTTCAATTTCGCTAGATAAGCCATTTATCTGTTTTGAGTAAGCGTATATTTCAATTTTCATTTTGTCCCAACGGTTTTTCTTATCGAAACCCAACCCTTGTTCCAAGCTAACCGTTTCTTGGACGTTCGCCAACCAAACTCGCATCCTCTCGAACCTTTTAAAGACCGAGAACAGGGCGAATTTCTACACCTCTAATCATGTACTCGATGTTTTGACGCGTGAGAGCTTAACTGACATCTATGACAAATCGATTGACCGCTCTGTTCTCGGCCTTTAAGGGGGTCAGCGATATTTTATTTAACATTAATTCGTGAACTTCCAACTGATTATAGGCAAGCGTGTATTCGATTTGTAGATATTTCCGTGATCTTTCCGAATATTAGGTTTATATAGCCGTTACTTGACTTACCTACTTTTGGTTTAATTATTTTTAAACAGATTTATTTAACCTATTGTTCACCAAACTCTTTTGTATTTGAAAAATGAAGCACTATCAGAGATTAACCGAAAAAAAACCCTCTTCACCCGTCTATCAGTGTATTAGGGGTTATTTTAAGTGTTCTGGTTTACAACAACAATTACCCATTAGAGGTGCACATGGTACTACAGGTGGGGATTGCCCAATACACCACGTAGCACCGACCGACCCTATAAATAGTTCGACCACGGGCCATGAGGTTACCATATCGTGAAATGTCTCCACTAAACCTACATTACAGATGGACACCCAATTCACCTGTTTCCAGATGGGAACCTTTGAATCCAAGAAATCTACGATGGACCCCTCGCCCATCCATGCCCCCCAACATAGTTGGTTGATCTCACTGATTCCCCGCCCGCCCATCCGTTCTGTTTTGAGTTTGTGCGGCAGGCAACGGCCCTCCAACTTTTATCGCCGGACCCGCTGTTGTAAGTATTAAATTTTTTATATAAACTACATCGCCTGAAGACTTGGTCCTCTAATGAATAAGATATTTCATGTTTAATAAACCCCTTTTGAATTGATATTTACTACTTTTTTAGATTAATATTATTTTCATTACATAGCAGTCAATGGAAAGACTGTCAACAGGACGGACTGGGTTGGCCGGAAGGGTCCCCCAAACAGGGTTATGTAGCTGCTGCTGCTGCCGCGGGGTCGGGAGCCCCAATGATGTTCCCCCAGGAGGAGGAGGACGGCCTCCGCACACACCGCCAGAGTTTGCGGATGACCCGATTACGCCTTCTGGAGCCGAGGAGTGTATTAGGTATATTCAATTTATTTGCGTTCTTATAAGCTTATTTTAAACCAATGTTTTATATTTGTGTTTAAGGATTCTCTTAGGGGTACAAAGAATTATTCAGAGTCTTGACGATACTGCACGGAGGGTGTTTTCGGGTCAACCAGATACCCTGGCCACGATGCTTTACGGCAACGACGTTCTATTGTGGGCCCTTCACAAGACATGCAAAAATTAGATTAGTAATAAAAATATTTTGAAAGTTTTTATCTTTGTGAAATTTGATCTTTTGTGACAACTCGTGTCAATTTTCCTTCCAAACTGGTCTGGAGGTTGTAGTTATCCAAAACAGTAGAAGCAGATTTATAAGGCGCCATCCTTGGCTTTGATTTTCTAAACTAACACTTTATAGATTTCTTTTATTATCGTTGTACATGTAAAGTAACACTTTTGGCAACCGGTCCAGCTTTCGATAAACGGAGTGGAACTTTCAAGGAATATTTCAGCCACATTAACATCCAGAAGTTTTCCCTAAATGTTGCTAAAAAGGTTGACACTTTGAGCCAAGAAAGCTGCGAGTTTACTGCTGTTTATTTCAGCCGACATTTTCATTAATGGAGAATTTCGTGCGCTGGGTGGGAGAGTGGTAAGCTCTTTCACTTCGCAGGAGGTGGAACCAAATTTTAATTCGTAGTCCCATAAGGAGGTTCCTGGCAGGTAACGTCGTAACAATTATCGCGCGGAATTTGAATGTTATGCAGCGATTGTATTTTCCAGTAAATTTAATCCATGATTAGAAGCCATTTGGTTTTCATATGTACCTAGTGTAGGGTTCGCGGTCATTTTGTTTTCCATCGTGTATAGTTTTTTCGATTAAAGGCCTTTTTTTTCTGGTGTATCTAAACTTTCATTGGTGGCCATTTATTTATTATTACTTAACTAGTCTAGTGTTGACGGACATTTTGCTTTTCTAACTTTTTATTGTTAATGGGATCAACAAGTTCATCATTAAATTGAAAATCAGTTTTTTGTAATTTTCTTTTATTAACACTATGACAATTGTTGTGACACACTAACGAGCACCACCATTAATTAAGCTAGATATATAAATTACAATATCTGTCACTAAAAGTGTTCCCAGGTAGCAAAATGTGGTTAGAAAACCGTTTTAAAACCGTTGATAAATAGTAGGAAATCAAACGTTTTAATAACGTAGATCATGTCCGGTGATTTATACTATAAAAAAACCGTTAGAAATACGTTTAGTTAACGTTAGTATTTTTCTAATAGTAACGTTACTTGTGCAACGTAAATAAAACGTTATACAAAAAACCGTTTATTAAACGTTCAATAAACTACCATAAAACGTTTTTCTAACGTTAGTGCTCTAATTGAAACCAACTGTAAATCAACGTATTTTAGGAGTTAAAATAACGCCGTTCTTATACTAGAATGTATGCCTTTTACATACTAATTAAAGCAGGCGTGATCTCCGAAATGGCTCAATTTTTATTTAATGTATCTCTCACATAAAAATATAAACAGACACTGGAAAAAATTTAAGTTAAGAAAAGAAAGAACTGTACTTTTTATAAAACTTTTGGGTTACAATGCAATATGAACTACTAAAAAATATCAGTTAATTAGATCAACACAAATCACTTTTCTTGAAAATAAAAAATTGGATCTACTTAAAACTTGAATATACGTTATTTAAAAATACTTAAATCGTATTTCCAATAATCGAGAATATTTGAAACTAAACATTTAATTAACGAATTTTAAATATTAATTTCGATGCATACAGCGAATATAATATCTCACTTGTTTCTAAAATATCACAAATCGCTTTTTGCGGAAAATATACACGCTATTTATTGCAATTTTTAATCTTAAATCTCCATCAGTTTGGTCAAACATCTTAAAAAAGTTTAGTCTTACTTGTCGTTACTTCCTAAATATTTAAATCTTATTCAAATTAATAAAAAATACTTGGGAGATAATCTTAAATCCCAATTTTGAAAAGCATAAACATATGGTATTACAAAATCTATTTCATTATTGAAGGTACACAAATCACCTTAACTCAATGACAACAGAAAAAAAAATTCTAAATATAACAATAATGACATTCCTCAAAATTATTTAGTACTAACTAAGCAATATAAATTTCTCTATAGATATAAACAGAAACTGCAGATGAAGATTGATTTTCATTTATCACAGCTGACTATTACAAAACTTTTTTATTATGAATTTGTGATGGCCTATAGTATTTAAGATTAGCAGTAAATATAGCCCTAATGAAAATAATCCCATATTTTAGGGTTAAGAAAAATGTAGAATGTTTCCAAATTTCAACTCTCAACATTGAATTAAAAAGCATTATTTCTAATTTTTTTACCTAAAATAACTGAATGCAAACATGGTGAGCTAATGTAGAGACATCAATTTGAGAATAGAATTATATTTTCCACCAGACTTTGAAATTTTTACTTTAAATACAGACTGCGGTATTTTGCTCACCCGCTGTACGCATACTAAGAATCATATTAGTCAGGTAGCAGCTGTTAAGTACTTTGGAAATTTTGCCAAGTACGATTTTTCAAATGAAATAGTCTAAACACATGTTAAACTAAATATTTGGCCTTGTCTTAAAAAATTCTTTGGCCTCTTTCAATTAGTTTTAATCATTTAAAATATCGCAAATATTTCGAAATTTGTTGCCGAGTTTCGGTGTTACTTAGAGCCCGTAGCCTAATATTTAATAAGTTTTATCGAAATCGCTAAGACGCACTGTACGTCCGCAACATTGTTTTAGATTATTATAAAACTGATATGATTTAAATATTATTAATTATTAAAATATCAAACACAAATGTGAACATTGAAATAATTAAGATATTTATTTTTTACAATATTTCGCTTTTAATGTTTAACCGACTAAGTTTACATAGTATCATCTGTCGACATTTCAATGTCTCTTTTGTTTTGACAATTATCCCTACAACTACATAGGTCAGTGCATTCAAGATTGTTTTTGCAACACCCACACGATCGGTTTTTACATCCCTTTGTGCAATTACATTTTCGAAGCTCTAAAAGAGCTTCTGGTGCGGGAGGCAGGTTGCATTGTTTTGGCCTATACACATGTTCCAAATACTCCCATCCAAAGTCAGTTGCGAGTGGTAATCCCGGCAATGGTTCTTTGGATTTCTTTAAAACCAAAGTGTGAAAATGGGCGCGATTTGTGTGGGGAATTAATGTGGCTGTTGTCGGCGGAAGTTGCCTACCTTCCTTTCCTAACTTCGCAAACATTTCCCAACGAAGATGTCTCAACGACCCTGCACCTTTTTCATCACGATTCTTATAAAGTAAACAAACGTATTTTTCCATTTTGCAATGAATGTCCTCTGGAACAGGCCCGGTATTATTTCCAAGGAGAGAAAAGGCATTCAAAATGTCTTGGTCACTGGCAAGAAAAGCTTGAAAGTTTGATTTTAGACCTTTAGTCACGAAACATCCAGTGCTGTCGCATCCTTTAAAGACGTACCAGCCAATTAACGCCTTCGATCGATTCGGACCTAGCCGAAAATAAATATCCTTTATATTTATTTTATCTTTATTTCTTATCATAGTTGTATTATAGGGTAATTGTTCATAAAAGCCCGTTAATAAGACGAGCACATCTGTGTCCAAAGAACATACGTCCAAATTAGTGTGCTTGTTTTTTTTTGCGACATCTAAAGCGTGTAGAATTATTTGTTGGTCCGCTTCTTCTAAAGAATGCCGACCTTGTTGCATTTCTTCGGTTCTTAAGGCTTCGTGCAATGGACGATTCGACGAGATAATGTTTTGAAAAGAAACTACGCATGTCTTGCTGCTTTCTTTATAATAAACCATTAGTTTTTGAGATAAATAAGTTGTTAGTTCCGATTTCGTTTTTGGGTGTAAAAGAAAATTTTTGACGTTAACTATTTTTGTATTGTCATTGACATGGTAATGTACGGCAATGTTTTTACCTACTCTTTTTGTGGGCGTTGCATTTTTGAAAGAATTTTCGATGTATTGATCAAAAAGAACTCTAACTTCGTCGTAGCCAGAAGACAAGAGATCAATTTTCTTCAAAAATATGTCAGCAAATAGAAGAGCTGAAGTTATTTCTTTCGAACTGCACATGGTCTGTACAACGCACATGGCATCAATTATTAGCGCAGTACTCTCGGTACAAAGATCATTCGTTGATTTAACTTGTCGTACCACTTTCGGAAGTGGCAATTTCAAGACTTCTGGTAAAAACTCATGCTTGCTGGTCAGCATGTGCAAACTGCCATCCGTCTTGAAGTTTGATGGAGGTGCGACTTGGAATTCATAATCACCTATAGCGTCTTTTGCTACTAAGTCTGGCCTTGACTTTGCTACAACTAAAAGCCTCGTTATCAGGTTGCGTTCTTGCTTCAGGGTAATTAGCTCACCTTTCACTTTTAAGCGAGTCTGAGCCCCAGATTCTTTGAAAAACTTGAAGTTATTTCTTTTAAGAACATCCCAAAATTTAATATGACCATCCAAAAATCGCTCTTTAATGAATTTTGTAAACGCCTCCTTTCCAAGCTTATCTCGGTTAAGGGTGTCGTGCCGTATTTGGGGAGATGGTTTTTATCTTTTTCTAAAATTATATTTTTTAAATTATCTTAATTATTTTAATGTTCATATTTGTGTTTGATATTTAATTAATTAATATTTAAATCATAAGTTTTTTTAATAATCTAAAACAATGTTGTTGACATATGGGGCTTTCTTTGTGAATGATAAAACATATTAAATATTAGACTACTGGTGCTAAGTAACACCAAAACCCGGCAACATTTTTCGAAAGTTTTGCGATTTTTTAAATGATTAAAACTAATTGAAAGAAGTTAAAGATTTTTTTAAGACAAGGCCATATATTTAGTTTAACATGTGTTTGAACTATTTCAATTGAAAAATCGAACTTGGCAAATTTTCCAAAGTAGTTGAATTATTTTTACACACACAACCTGACTATATGTAATCAGAGCTAAATATTTGAATTTTTTATCACAACTCTCTATTGCTAAACTTTTAAATTAATAATATGAATTTCTGATGGCCTATAGTATTAAAGATAAGCAGTAAATATAGCCCTAATTAAAATAATCCCATATTTTAAGGCTAAGAAAAATGTAGAATTTTTCAAAATTTCAACTCTCAACATTGAATTAAAAAGCATTATTTCTAATTTTTTTTCCTAAAATCACTTAATGCAAACATTGTGAACTCATGTAGAGACATCAATTTGGGAATGGAATTATATTTTCTCCCAGAATTTAAAATTTTCACATTAAATACACTGGTATTTTGCTCACCCGCTGTATCGCATACCAAGAATCATGTAATCAGAGCTAAATATTTGAATTTTGTTTGTCACAACTGTCTATTGCTAAACTTTTTAATTAATAATATCAATTTGCGATGGCCTATATTTTTCAAGATTAGCAGTAAATATAGCCCTGGTAATAATAATTCATTTTTAAGATTTAGAAAAATGTAGTTTTTCTCAATTTCAATACTCAACATTCAAATGAAAAGTATCATTTCTAAATTTTTTACTTATTGGAAACAAATTGAACCTACGTTAATTTATTGCACACAATGTGAACCGATTTATAGCTTGAATAAATTCATAAAATCAAAGTTATTAAACAAAGTTTGTTAATGCAAATGAGACTTTGGAAAGTGATACAAAGGCTTAACTGCTATTGCCTGGGTCACGATAATCCATTATTAAATACCAAGCGATCTTGTCAAATGACATTTAGTAAATATCTATTAATGTTTTATAAGCTTATCATTAACTTTATAATATATATAATACTTATAATTACCATATTCATTCAAATTACAGCACTATCTATTAATAGTTTAAAACCGACCGTGCTAATGCTTATTGCCTAATGGCGCGATACTTTTACCACTGCCTATAGTACAAATGCGTAGGTACTGCTTTTACTTTCACTTTAGATAATCTCTACCTGGGCAGAGCCACAGCCGACTTCGATTGGTCGCATGTATAGGGAGTTGTTAGTCCACGTGCGCGTGGCATGAAGGGCTTGCCACCACACTCCTACGCGCATTACAATTATAACATCTAGAATCCCGTTTCGGGGTACAAAAAGTGTTTAATCACTTTCTATACCAGACAATAAAATTAATTAATATAACACATCACTTGAGCTATGCTTGAGCTAGGGGATGATATGAATTTTTTTCTATAGATGGATAAATTACGAATAGGCAACTTAATTCGGGTGAAAATATGGTAAATAACAAATTGTAAGACCAAAAATAAGTTTTAGAGGTTTTGCTGTAGTATTTTTAACAACGATATACTAAAGTATTAAGTTAAAATTTGAAACTTTATAGTTGAATTAGACTCTATAAGAACTTTTATATGGTTATTTATCCTTGATGAAAAAATAGTTTTTAACAAAACCAAAAAGAAACGTTATATTTTCGTCTAAAAATAAACTTGGACGAAATTTATTAAAAACAACGTTATTTTAACGTTAAGAAGTTTATTGGAAAATTTGGTTCGAAACAGTTAAATTTATAAACTACAATTCAACGTTAGTAGAACGTTGAAAAAATAACTCATAACGATATTTCAACCAGATAACCAAAATTTAACCAAATTGCAACGTTGCTTTGCTACCTGGGTTATGACGTAAAAAATTAAGCTTATTTATTGATTGATGCAATACGGTTATTTCCAAATGCCAGTGTTTTAATTCCATCTATGACATATCTCTCACTATCAAAAGAACCGAACGTGATTTAAGTAGTATTTGCAGCATATAGATTATGATTTCGTGCTGCTATTTTAATTTTGTGTTCGCTAACGTTATACGTTGCGTTAATACACATTTACGATAGGAGTTGTGTCTGATATTATTCTTGTTAAAATGTGTGTCAGCACCCTTGCCAGTATTCCTGTCTCCATCCTCACTCTGTAACGAATACGTCTTTGGTTTTAGACCAACGAAAGAGAGGCCAAATTTACCAAACAATTAATCTATTATTAATCCTATTTAGTTTCAGTTAGTTTCACTAAAGATTATATGGTTTTAGGATAATAAACAATCAGAGTGCCCTAGGATAGTCTGATAATCATAAAGATGGGCTGACGTTGCCATAAAAATTATCGGTCTCAATCAGATTACATAGCGGGACGATGATTTTAGTAGTTTTTATATAATTAAATGTTTTATATTTTTATTTTCTATTACAATGTTGCTAACTAAATAGACTTTTATTTAAGGTATTTTAATCAAAGCTGTGGTTTATGATCAAATATTTTTAAGAAAAATATTTATTATTATTACATATTAATAGACCAACTAAAATCGATGCTTAGCTAAGCCATCGACAAATAACATAGGGACTAATAAATTAGGCCAAACTCCCGGCAGGGAAATTTCCCAAGAACGGCCACGCTAAACGACTGCATCGCCACTTCGCGAATTTTTAAGGAAACAAAAATATAGGACAATATGGCTGCCTCCTAGCTCTCTGTTTATTTACGAAAAACTTAAATTTTGTACGTATAATGACGGTAAAAAAATGTTTTTATGGCGACTGCAAGAATGTCTCAAGGCGCGAAGTTTTGGGAATCATCGAGAAATAACCCTCAGAAGGAGTTGTAAGGCAAGCGTACAAATGTTGGCCCGTTTTCGTCTAGCTAATCGAACAGCGCGCAATCTAGCGCTCTTCTCGGGAGTTGTAAATTCACCACATAAATATGGCCGCGTCCAAAAGAGTAAGCGAGGTTTCATTGATAAATGGTAAATACATTTTAATGATTTTTCAGCTAGAACTATTATAAAACAATGTTAGCATACATACTTATTTATTAAGTAAGATGGTTAAAAATTAAATGTAACTTCATGATAAGTTTTTAAAGTTTAAGTTAAATAAATAGTTTTTAACTTTTAAGCCTTTACTGAAGTTATTTATAATTCACAGATATTTTTGAAACCCAATTTCAAAGAATAATTCTTAAATCTATTGAGAAGATAAATGACATTTCAAGCAGACCTTCAGATACTAAAACATACGAAGTTATAAGTTTAAAAACATCTGCAGGATTTTTTGCTGAATATTGTAATGTCAAATTAACCCGACGTCGGTAGGCAGCCATATTGTCCTAAATTTTCATTTCCGCTAAATATCGGAAGGTAGCGCTACGTTAGTTGCGCGTGACAGTTCTAGGGAAAATTCTCTATACGAACTTTTGCTTGCCTTACTAGTCCTTCTGGGGGTTATTTGCCATGCTTTAATATAATGTATTCTGTATTATATCTACTTTTTTGGTTAACTTTACATTTGTATGACATTTTTGTAAATATTACATTTTAAATTTCTCTTTACATACATACATGCATAAAAACATAAAATATTTATCCAGGACAATTGTTGGTTAAAAATGGTTAATTATTTCTAGGTGTTTTTAAAACCCTCAAGTGTATACTAGTTTTAAATCTTTTTTATAGGATGATATTTGCTTTCTAAATAGTGTTTAACCTCGCCACTCCTCAAACCGCCGGCGCTAATCGCCCTTTCAAAAAAAGGTTCCACTCTCAAAAAACCCAAAGCAATATGGGCCCCAGTGATGCCAGACGTACTATAATTATCAAGATAGTTTTACCTTACCACTCCTCAAACCGCCGGCGCCAATCGCCCTTTCGAAAAAAGGTTCCCCTCTCCAAAAAAACCCAAAGCAATATGGGCCCCAGCGATGCTAGACGTACTATAATTATCGCACACGTCGATAATTTCAAACTTGTTTTACCTTGCCACTCCTCAAACCGCCGGTGCCAATCGCCCTTTCGAAAAAAACAATACGGGCCCCAGCAATGCTAGATGTTCTAAAATTATCGCACACGTCGATAATTTCAAGCTAGTTTTACCTTGCCACTTCTCAAACCACCGGTGCCAATCGCCCTTTCGAAAAAAGGTTCCTCTCTCCAAAAAAACTCAAAGCAATATGGGCCCCAGCGATGCCAGACGTATAATAATTATCGCACGCGTCGATAATTTCAAGCTAGTTTTACCTTGCCACTAATCAAACCGCCGGCGCCAATCGCCCTTTCGAAAAAAGGTTCCACCCTCCAAAGAAACCCAAACCCAGGTAGCAAAGCAACGTTGCAATTTGGTTAAATTTTGCTTATCTAGTTGAAATATCGTTATGAGTTATTTTTTTCAACGTTCTACTAACGTTGAATTGTAGTTTATAAATTTAACTGTTTCGAACCAAATTTTCCAATAAACTTCTTAACGTTAAAATAACGTTGTTTTTAATAAAATTCGTCCAAGTTTATTTTTAGACGAAAATATAACGTTTCTGTTTGGTTGTGTTAAAAATTATTTTTTCATTAAGGATAAATAACCAAATGAACGTTCTTTTAGAGTCTAATTCAACGATAAAGTTGCAAATTTTAACTTAATACTTTAGTATATCGTTGTTAAAAATACTACAGCAAAACTTCTAAAACTTATTTTTGGTCTTACAATTTTTCATTTACCATATTTTCACGCGAATTAAGTTGCCTATTCGTAATTTATCCATCTATAGAAAAAAATTCATTTCATCCCCTATCTCAAGCATAGCTCAAGTGATGTGTTATAATAATTTATTTTATTGTCGGGTATAGAAAGTGATTGAACACTTTTTGTACCCCGAAACGGGATTCTAGATGTTACAATTGTAATGCGCGTAGGAGTGTGGTGGCAAGCCCGTCATGCCACGCTCACGCGGACCAACAACTCCCTATACATGCGACCAATCGAAGTTGGCTGTGGCTCTGCCCAGGTAGAGATTATCTAAAGTGAAAGTGAAAGCAGTGCCTACGCATTTGTACTCTAGGCCGTGGTAAGAGTATCTCGCCATTAGGCATTAGCACGGTCGGTTTTAAACAATAGATAGTGCCTGTAATTTGAATGAATATGGTAACTTTTGGTAAGTATTAAATATATTATCAAGTTAATGATAAGCTTATAAAATATGAATAGATATTTACTAAATGTCATTTGACATGATCGCTTGGTATTTAATAATGGATTATCGTGACCCAGCAGTTAAGCCTTTGTATCACTTTCCAGAGTCTCATTTGCATTAACAAACATTTTTTTAAAAACTACGATTTTATGAATTTATTCAAGCTATAAATCGGTTCACATTGTGTGCAATAAATTAACTTAGGTTCAATTTGTTTCCAATAAGTTTAAAATTTAGAAATTATGCTTTTTATTTGAACGTTGAGTATTGAAATGGAGAAAAACTACATTTTTCTAAATTTTAAAAATAAATTATTATTACCAGGGCTATATTTACTGCTAATCTTGAAAAATATAGGCCATCACAAATTCATATTATTAATTAAAAAGTTTAGAAATAGACAGTTGTGACAAAAAAAAATATTTAGCTCTGATTTCATGATTCTTGGTATGCGATTCAGCGGGTGAGCAAAATACCAGTGTATTTAATGTGAACATTTGAAATTCTGGGAGAAAATATACTTCCATTCCCAAATTGATAACTCTACATTAGTTCACAACGTTTGCATTAAGTGATTTTGGAAAAAAATTAGAAATAATGCTTTTTAATTCAATGTGAGAGTTGAAATTTGGAAACATTCTACATTTTTCTTAACCCTAAAATATGGGATTATTTTCATTAGGGCTATATTTACTGCTAATCTTAAATACTATAGGCCATCACAAATTCATAATAAAAAAGTTTTGTAATGGTCAGATGTGATAAATAAAAATAAAAATCAATCTTCATCCGCAGTTTCTGTTTATATTGCTTAGTTAGTACTAAATAAGTTTGAGGAATTTATAAATGTCATTATTGTTATATTTTGAAGTTTTTTTTCTGTTGTCATTGAGTTTAGGTGATTTGTGTACCTTCAATAATGAAATAGATTTTGTAATACCATGTTTATGTTTTTCACAATTGGGATTTAAGATTATCTCATTTGATGGAAATTAATTTCCAAGTTTTTTATTAATTTGAATAAGATTTAAATATTTAAGATGTTTGACCAAATTGATGGAGATTTTAGATTAATTATTGCAATAAATAGCTTGTATATTTTCCGCAAAAAGCGATTTATGATATTTTAGAAACAAGTGAGATATTAATATTCGCTGTATACATCGAAATTAATATTTAAAATTCGTCAATTAAATGTCGTTTAGTTTCAAATATTCTCGATTATTGGAAATACGATTTAAGTATTTCGAAATAACGTATATTCAAGTTTTAAGTAGATCCAATTTTTTATTTTCCAAAAAAGTGATTTGTGTTGATTTAATTAACTGATATGTTTTAGTAGTTCATATTGCATTGTAACCCAAAAGTTTTATAAAAAGTACTGTTCTTTCTTTGCTTAACTTAAATTTTTTCCAGTGTCTGTTTATATTTTTATGGCTATCAATAAATTTTTATGTGAGAGATACATTAAATAAAAATTGAGCTATTTCGGAGATCACGCCTGCTTTAATTAATATGTAAAAGGCATACGTTCTAGTATAAGAACGACGTTATTTTAACTAAAATACGTTGATTTAAAGTTGGTTTCAATTAGAGCACTTACTTTAGAAGAACGTTTTATGGTAGTTTATTGAACGTTTTTTGTATAACGTTTTATTTACGTTGCACAAGTAACGTTACTATTAACGAAAAAAGGTTCCACTCTCCAAAAAAACCCAAAGTAGTTTAATTTTAACAGCGTACTAAATTGTTTTCGATAATTCTTCTAGCTTTATTGTAATACCGGGGAAATCAATTGTTCAAATTGAAATCTAATTTGCATATTAAAATGTTGTTTATTTCTTATTTCGTTATTTACACGGTCTTCGTACGGTAGAACGTATTCAATAGTATCGGTGAAATGTACGCGATTCATACAGGTGGTGAAAAAGCGGGGTCTGTCAATCAGGATTAAAACTCTTCTTCTCTGCAGGTTGGAACTTTCTATCATTAATACAGATAAAGGCCTTCTATAAACCTTTCATTTTAGCGGGATACAGTCGGTACCTTTTCATATTCACCACTCTCTATAGCCTTACACGTTCACCACCACTGATGTCTCAGCTTTACTAGTTCTCCACCCAACGAAAAGTGGGGACTGTTAATCAGAATCATAAGCCTTCTTTTCCGGAGGTGGGTAAAGAGGTGACCTTCAACCATTAATACACAGAAAGGCGGCTGCCTTTACACGTTCACCGCTCAACCGTGTAGCTTTGGCTGTTTACCACTTACGTATTTACCACTGTACTTGCGGGCGGGAGGGAAGGGAGGAACATACTTTTGATTATAAATAAAAAAGTAATTATCAGCTATAGGCTAATACCCAAGGCACCATATAGACCCAAGTCATCTAGAGACTTCTAATGATTTAAACAGTTGGCCGGGTTATAATGCGTACGAGGGTGGTGGCAAGCCCATCATGCCACGCGAGCTAACAGCTCCCTACACTCACTATTACCGTTTACCTCTAGAAGTGTTTATGGATATGGAAAACCCCTTTAACTAGTTGGGAGAGAAACCTGCATTCTCTACGCAGAAGGAGTGGTTCCGAGTTTTCACCCAGTGCCTCAATCTGGAAGTATTATATCTCTTATTACTAGACGGCATACTCTGTTAACGATATAAATGAATAAAAGCAAATCATAAATATTGTACTTATTTCTAGCATCGAAGATTCAGTATCGAGTTCAATGCGAGTGTTTTTAAGAAAACGATTTGATATGAATTTTGAAATGGTAACCTTATCTTCGGTACTCAAAAGATATAAAGTAGGCTTTTTCGGAAGGATAAAAAATCTACTTTTCTTATGTTCAATTAAAGAACTGATTTAGCAAATCTTGAGCAAGAGTGATTTTGCGATAAAGAATAGTTGAAATAATTTCACAAATGATATATACAGAGTTTAGTCACCTCGCAACTACTTAATTGCGAATAGTCGACGATGCTTCCTAGCGTGTCAAGAACGATTTTTCTGCAAATCAATGTCTAAAATATGTAAGGTCTATTATATCAGATCTGTTTGTTATTTTCTATCTGTTAACATATGATCTGAAAGCCTTTAATGCAGATATAGAAACTTTGTGTACTTGATAAAGATCGAGATAATACGATTATTTTATGGGGAAATAAAAATTGCTAGAAATTAAAAACTAAATTGGCACCAGTGGAATTCTTAGTCATAAATACTGAAACATTTTAGTCGCGCTTATACCGGCCAACTGCTGTTATGAAACGTTCAAAAAAATTGAAATGTAAAATTTAAAAGAGTTTCCTAAGTACTTTGCATAATGCCCAAAAATCCACCATTTAAATATTGTGGTTTGAAATGCTTGAATTGGGTTCAGTTCTTAGTTTTGTACCTTGGGTTTCAGTTTCACTTACTTTTAATAACAACATATTTTAAGCCTTGCTTGACACCTTTTATATAAGTTATATAGGATAAAGAAAAGAAATATTTACCTGCTTGGTTTTCAATCAAAGAATTGGATAGCTATAATGGTAAAATGGAACAATAGCCCCACCACCCCCTTTGCCCCCCTTTCTCGACCCCCCTTAAAGTACTTTTTAATGAGATTCCAATGGTGCGAAAATTATTCTCCGCAAAGCATTATTTAAAAAGTTAATTAAAAAATGCCCAATAACTATAACTTGGCGGCTGACGGCGACGTCCACTCGTGTTGGATGAGGTAGGACTGATGACGTGGACGATTCTTTAAATTCCTAGATTTTAATACTTTTTGGATAACGTAGGACTGATGACGAAAAAGAAGAAGGAACTGCAAAACTGTACTAATTTTTAAAGGTTGGGATTTTTCCCCGTATTTCAACGCATTTAAGGCTTTTTTAATCATACTATGATGTCTTCTGTGTGATGTTGTCTTAAACAACGTCGAATGAATTCTAAGTAATGGCGCCTGACGGCGCCGCGCACTCACTTCGCTCGAGCGCTGGGGGCGCGCGGCGCCTCCCCAACTCCATACTAAAAAAAGCTATGGGCCATCTATAAAGCAACCTAGAGGACAGCACCAAGCCTGACGCATCAAATATCGTCAACCCGATATTAATACAACTAACCTAATAATATAAATAACCTAACCTATTTTCCCCACCAAAACCCCTAAAATTCGATGAAATACCGCGAAAATACCGAAAATAGTAAGTTAGTAATGTTTTGCATGTCCACATTTTTCTTTTTCGTCGTCAGCCCCACGTTATCCAAACTGTACAGAATTAGCAGAATTACTATATTCCGAAATTGCGGAACTACGCGAAGACCCGCTATCGGACATGGTTGGTGAAAAATGAATACGGTTTGGGAAATGTTTCTTTCCTACCTATATAGTAGCCCGCCGTCATTTTAATCCTTAGACCCCACGTCTACTACAGCAGCATATTTCGAAAATATTGTGGTCCTACTGGCGCCATCAGCATTTTTCGCGAATATTGCAGTCCTACTGGACCCAAGGTTATTAGAGAAAATACACTATAAGGTTGCACTATAACGGGGCTTTTGCCTCTGAATTTTTACGATATATGATTGGCTCTGAAATATAGCTTGGATTGACGTCGCCCGGAGGAACTTTAGCAGACAAGAAATGATTTGATATCATAACGCAATTAGCGTTCGTTTGAAAACTTTATAAACTGTTTTAAAATCTCAACAAGGTAAGAAAATAATCGTTAGGTTTACAAAATTAATATGCGTGGTTCTCATTATAATGTTTTTTATCGTTTTAAAAACTCTAATGTTGAGTAACAGACTTAAAAATGATTATAAAGACGTGAGAGTTGTACATTAATACCTTAAGCCTATGCTAAAGCTAAGGGGATTTTCATTGAAAATTTTGCAGTGGTCTAGATAAAGTGAAGTGAAGTAAAGTAGATTTATTTTGTTTTCAGAATGCCTGGATCTTGTTGTGCCATATTTGGGTGTAAGAATTATTCTTCTTCCTCAAAGCTCAGCAAAGAAGTTACATATCATACTTTTCCAAAAGACAAAAATATAAGAAATATTTGGCTAACTAAATGTTATCGCAGTGACGTTAATCCAAATACAGCTAGAATTTGTTCTGAACATTTTAGGCAAGATGAACTACTTGGCCTGAAAGCACGGAAACTTTTAGTTAAAAACGCAATTCCTAGTCAAAATTTGCCAATGGATAAATGCCAATTTTCCACAGCAGCCAAGGATAGAGAAGGGCGTGCAAGAACCAGAGAGCGAACGCAATTAGTTAATGAATTGCTTAATAGCTGTGATAAAAATTATTCTGATGGTACATTCAATAGTCAGGAGTGCTCTTTTGACAAGTCTTCTAGTCAAGAATCATCTTAACTCTACTAGTCAAGATATTTTAAATGACTCATTTAAGAAAACTAGCTTCGAATCGTCTGATTCTGATGTGTTAATCGGAGAGCATAATACTGTCCAAGGCAATGGCTCCCACTGCTGCGGATGCAACTGTGATAAACAAGAAGCTTCAATTGAACTTTTTAAGTTTAAATGTGATAATAACTCTTGCATAAATGAACTCAAAAAATTTAAGAATAGGTATAGTGATTTAAAACTTATTCTGAAAAAGAAAAATAAGATAATACGGGACTTTAAATTTAAAGGTTTTAGAAAAATCATTTGAAATTAAAAAAGCAAAAAAAGAGCTGAAACGCTTAAATAAGGTAGCAAAGAGGCCTAACTCGTTACAAGAAAGAGGCAATTATATTCTCCGAAAATTATTCTCATCAAGCCAAATTAAAATGTTATTAGGGAAAAAAAAGTGCGCTGGAGTAGTGATGATATTGCCAAAGCCTTTGCAATTAGATATTTTAGTAAGAGGGTATACATCTATCTAAGGGAAAAATGCAATTTTCCTCTGCCTCATATATCAACGCTACAGCGATATGCAGCTAAAATCGATGTTAAACAAGGCTTCCTAGAGGATGTTTTTAAATTAATGAAAAGTACTGGATCTGATCTCCCAGATATGGACAAAATAATGGTATTGAATTTTGATGAAGTTAAAGTTCGATCTTTGTATGAATATGATCAAAAACAAGACCAAATCATAGGGAAACATTCTCAACTACAAGTATTAATGGCCAGAGGGTTGTTTTCCAGTTATACTTAAATTTTGATCAAAAAATGACGAAAAAAATTCTAAATACCGCTATTTCTAAGTTGCAAGATGCAGGGTTTATTGTCAAGGCATGCGTTAACGATATGGGTGGTTCAAATATGGCTGTTTGGAGGGAGTTGGGGGTTTCTACATCTAGAACCTATTTTTTTAGTACAGCAGCTCCCGATGAACAAATTTATTGTTTTGCAGATGCACCGCATTTGTTAAAATTAATTCGAAATTGGTTTTTGGATTACGGTTTCCACATAAACGATATAGAAGTTAAAAAAGACCCAATTCTTCAGTTGATCAATAATGACAACGCAGAATTAAAGACCTGTAATAAACTTACTAGATTACATGTGGAGTGTGTTAAAACTGAACGTCAAAATGTGAGGTTAGCCGCAGAGTTAATGTCACACACTGTTGCCACAGCAATTAGGAGAATGGCAAAGGGAAATGACCAAATTCTTTTAGAAACTGCAAATTTCATTGATACTGTTAATAAATGGTTTGACATTTTAAATAGCTATAAAAAAGACGGCCCCAAAAGTGGTTTTGGAGTTGATATTGAGAATCAAAATGAAGCTTTAACTAATATGATTCACCTCATGGAATCTATGAGATGTATCAAGAAATCACAAAATTGCTTGCAAATGTTTCAAAAAGGAATCATAATTACTACTAAATCTCTCCAAAGCTTATGGTTTGACCTTCATTACAAATTTGCGACTTCTTATTTACTAACACATCGTCTTAACCAAGATTGTCTTGAAATTTTTTTCTCTCAATTGCGAACACGTGGAGGCTTAGATGACCACCCTACCCCCCTAAATGCCCTGTATCGCATAAGAATGATTATTCTTGGCAAAAACCCTGGGGTTGTATTTTGTGACAAATGTTTTTCGACAATCAGAAATAACTTTTGATGATATTGAAATGGAAAATGAAGATATTTTTTTACAAAGTAGTGAGAAGGATTTTGAGTCAAATAGCAATACAATTATTCGTTATGGAAAAGATAGTTTAGGAACGTTTTCTGTGCTTTCACCAGTCAAAAACCTACAAGCCAGTAGTAATGTATTAATTAAATCGCCAACTGTAAAATGTTTACAAAGTAGTGAGGAGGAATTTGAGCCAAATGGCACTATAATTGATAATTGTGATAAAAATAATTTAGAAAATGTTTCATTACATGTACTTTCAAAATTTCAAAACCTTCAAACCAATAATAACATAATAATGAACTCACCACCTAGAAAAGTTTTCTTGTCAGGTCCAATGAAAGAAAACTATCAATTAAATGAAGAGCAGAATTTAAAGAATTCAGAATTACGAAGTTTTAGCGAACACGAAGAGGGTGGGATTGAATATTTGGCTGGTTGGGTTGCAAAAAAATGCAAAAATAAATATCCTGACTTGAACTTAACTGATGATACCAAAGAAAAATTGGATCACAATTACAATATTCCATCTTGGGTATCTCATTTATCATATGGGGGAATATTAGTGCCATCAAAAGAGTTTTTTAAATCTGTGAAATGTTTTGAAACAATTTTTTTGTGACTACCACCATGAATATACTTTAAAAAAAAACATATCAAACGAGGTAGGAATTGTCAAAAATGTGACCAACGAAATCCTAAAAGAATTTAAAAATTTTCCAAGAGATGTGGTAACAGAGTTTATCAAAATAAGAACTTTAATCAAAATGAGATTCCTAAATAATTTGTCGGCAAATGCCCAAAAAATGAAAAGGAAGGTGACAGTGGGAGAAAAAGAACCAAAAAAATTAAAAAAATAACTACATAAGACAAATATTATGGACATTTAAAACTTTAAAGAAATAAATAAAAACCACTATTGCACAGTTTTTTACTGTGCAATAGTGGTTTTTATTTATTTCTTTAAAGTAACTACATAAGGTTAAGTTCTTATTTTAAGACAATTACTCAATACAAACAATATTTGTTCCTATATATATGTTCCTATTGTTGAAATATACTTTGTACCTTTGAAAAACAAAAGTTGTAAATTAAAAATGCTTAGTTTTACGTTTCGTTTGTTACTCGATGCTGAATCTACCGCCAAACTTTTTCCTCCGGGTGACGTCAGTTATAAGAGGCGTCTGCTCTCTTCAAAGAATTCGTTCATTCCGAACCGCGAATGAAACCCCCTTGTACTGGACCAACGTCAATTTGCCAGAACGAAAATTCTAAAAAGTACATTTTTGGATAACGTGGGAACGCGACGCGGGAAAGGAAGTTTGGTCTGAACTACAGAAAAACGAACTGGGGAGTAAGTGCTAGGGTTCATATTTCTTAAAAATGACGCGACAGAGAATAATGAAATTAACGGTATTTATACACCTTTAAATGCTCTATCGTTTAAAATTAATTTTATTCTGGGAGCGCCATAATTGAGCGAAATATCAATGACGTAAGCTTTCCCAAAAACGAGCCGTTTTAGGGACCATGCCGGGCATAGGGTAGTATTGTATTTGAATTTTATAAAAATTTACGCGGGAGAGGTTAATGAAATTAACGTTAAAAGTACACCTTTAAATGCTCTATCGATCTTAATTAAAATTATTCTTGGAGCGACATTATTAGTCGAAATATCAAGGGCGTAAACTCACTAAAAAACGGGTCAAATCTTAATTTCCGCAATCATGCCCGCCATGTTCTATTTGAATTTCCCAAATAATGACGCGGGGCAGGTCAATATAATTAACGGTGATTATACATCCTTAAAAGCTTTATCGATCTTAATTAAAATTATCCTGGGAGCGACATTATTAGTCGAAATATCAAGGGCGTAAACTCACTAAAAAACGTGTCAAATCTTAAATTCCGAAAACATGCCCGCCATGTTCTATTTGAATTTCCCAACAAATGACGCGGGACAGGTCAATCAAACTAACGTTAATTTTACACTCTTAAATGCTTTATCGATCAAAATTAAAATTATTCTGGGAGCGACATTATTAGTCGAAATATCAATGGAGAAACTCACTAAAAAAGCGCCTCTATTCATTCAATAGATAGCTTTGTACTAGTTTTTATTTTAAATTTTGTACATTTTATTTTATATGTTCTTTTTTGTTTTGAACGTCTTAGATTTATTTACCTTAATATTCCTTGACGTGTCTTTAATTTGCTGCATGTGTAGTTTTAGAATTACACTAGAATGTAGTCTCTATCTCTGATTTCTGTTAATGAATACTATTAATATATGAAAAAATCTATTTTGAAATGGGCGCTCGGAAAGCGGTTAACGTGATTTTTTTTCGTACTTTAAACCAATTAGTTTTGCTGTTATATCAGTTTAAAATATAAATATAGTTTTAGTAATATTATAATTTTCTTTGATCATAAAAGTTACTTATGGCACACGCCGCGTAAAGGCTTGGTTTATTGTGGCCTGTAGAAATGCTGATTAAAATAAAATGGCGAACTTAATTGCTATTTAATTTTTTCTCAATATTTCTACAGATATATTCTATTTCGCTTTTTCCAACAAAATATAACATATCCCCTCCCAACCCATTATTGTTTTAAGATGTTTCCAAAGAAGCATGTCGCCTCTGAGAATGGTGTATTAGAAGCATGTAGCCTCTGGGAATGGTGTAGGAGAAGCATGTCGCCTCTGAGAATGGTGTAGGAGAAGCATGTCGCCTCTGGGAATGGTGAACGAGAAGCATGTCGCCTCTGAGAATGGTGAACGAGAAGCATGTCGCCTCTGAGAATGGTGTAGGAGAAGCATGTCGCCTCTGAGAATGGTGTAGGAGAAGCATGTCGCCTCTGGGAATTAGGTTATGATAAGCAAGTCGTTTCAGATAATGGTGTTCGAGAAGCATGTCGCCTCTGAGAATGGTATAGGAGAAGCATGTCGCCTCTGAGAATGGTGTAGAAGAAGCATGTCGCCTCTGGGAATTAGGTTATGATAAGCAAGTCGTTTCAGATAATGGTGTACGAGAAGCATGTCGCCTCTATAGATCGTGAAGAATTATAAGTTGATCGTTTAGCCAAGAACGTTATTCCCCGCTATAATACAATTCGGAATTTTAAGTACTATCTATTTCAGAGATTCCGCCGTCACACTTTATATCACGTTTTGAAGCTCTGCTTTCGCGTAGAAACCGTCATATACAGGGTCTTTTTTTTTGCTCGGAAAAGTGTTTTTTTTCAAAAACTATTTATAGTACCGATTTCAAATTTGGAAGGTCAATTCTCTATACCGGGGGACATCAGTTTGAGAAATTTGAGCGTTTTCGGTAATGTTTTTCACCAATTTTAAAAAATTATTTTTCGACCACTAGGTGCGAGATAAAAAATTTCTATTATAAAGTTGTAGGCCGTCATCGAAAACCCTTAAAAATTGTTCACTCGACGAAAAACAACTTATTTATCAGTGAAAATTCGAGCTTGAAAAATTTACAAGTTGGTGAAGCCAAATTACGATTGTTTGAAACGATAATTGAAAAGGGAACAAGTCTAATACAAACGTAGTAGAGTTTTCACACTTGAAAAAATGTACACGTTTGGTTTTTAAATGCAGATATTTTATTCACATAAATTTTTACAAAACATTTTCAATAATATCACCATTGGCTGCAACACAGGTTTGTGCGCGGACAATTAAGTTCTCAAACGCTTTCTCTACCATTTCTGGTGTGACGTCTCGGCAAGCACTGATTATTCGTCTAATGAGTTCCTCCCTAGTTTCAATGGGCGTGGCGTATACCTTTGCTTTAACGAATCACCAGAGAAAATAATCCAGCGGTGTTAGGTCAGGTGACCTTGCTGGCCAATGCACTGGACCATTTCTCCCTATCCACCTTTCAGGAAACTCGTTGTTGAGGTGCTCAGTTACTTGCCGGGAAAAATGCGGAGGGGCGCCATCTTGCTGAAACCACAACTGAGTCAACTGACGTCTTTCAGCCAATGGAAGGTCGTCGATTGCGTCACTCAGTTCGTTCTGTAGAAAATGTAAATACCTTTGGCCGTTGAGGTTCGTCGGCAGAAAAAAGGGACCAATCAAACGGTTTCCAACAAGTCCAATCCAAACATTGACCCGTTCAAATTGAACCTGGTGATGATATTCAAAACCCCAATGTGGGTTGATGTCAGACCAAAGATGGCTGTTTTGATGATTAAAGGGCCCATCTCTACAAAATGACGCTTCGTCGGAGAACAAAACATGGCGCAAAAATTGTCTATCTTCTTGGACAGCATTTAGTAACCAGTTGCTAAATTCATAACGTCTTTGATGGTCTCCGTCAATTAGTCCTTGGTGGAGCGTAGCTCTGTATGGGTGATAGCGATTCTTACGAAGAATTTTCCACACACGATTTGCAGAACAACCCAAATCAGCAGCGGCGTTAGCGCAACTGTGACGAGGATATGCCACAAAGTACGCGAGTACATTGTTCTCGAAGTCTAAATCCGGTTGACCCAATCCGCGAAACCTAGGTTGCAAGTTACCAAATTGATTGAAATCGTGAATTGCTCGTCTTACTGTATTTACAGATGGTGCTCCATTTGGATGTCTTTCTGCGAAGATTTCAGTCACTCTTCTAAGGTTTTGCGCTGCTTCTCCATAGTAAATGGCAACTATCTCGGTACGCTCAGCTACTGAATAACGAGGCATTGTTCGAAATATTATCAAACACTGATAAAAATCTCCCAAAGTTTTCCTTTAAATACCCAATGCATGTTTAGGATTGACCTATAGCCTCGTGTTTTTTAAATCCGGTCGTTTTTTTAACCAAAGTTTCAACTGGATTAGGTAATTCGGTTTCAATTATCGTTTCAAACAATCGTAATTTGGCTTCACCAACTTGTAAATTTTTCAAGCTCGAATTTTCACTGATTAATAAATTGTTTTTCGTCGAGTGAACAATTTTTAAGGGTTTTCGATGACGGCCTACAACTTTATAATAGAAATTTTTTATCTCGCACCTAGTGGTCGAAAAATAATTTTTCAAAATTGGTGAAAAACATTACCGAAAATGCTCAAATTTCTCAAACTGATGTCCCCCGGTATAGAGAATTGACCTTCCAAATTTGAAATCGGTACTATAAATAGTTTTTGAAAAAAAAACACTTTTCCGAGCAAAAAAAAAGACCCTGTATAAGACAACGAACTTTTTTTTCCATTATTGGACCACTCGAAAACGACTTTCATCGCGGACAGCCTAGATGAAGGTAATTTTCAAGAAATAGAACAATCTCTAGAAGATAAAGGTCTCCACGCAAAAGCATTGCAAACCTGTGAAATTGATCAAAATTATTTAGTTTGTATATGTTCTATTTCTGATTGAAAATTATCACGGAATTCGTTAATATCATTACTATTTTTATTAATTTAATCTGATAATTTTTCTGATAAACATTTAGCGTATAGACAAATAGCTGGTCCGCAGTTGTAATAATATGGTTGAAAGTACAAGTTAGATTTTGCCGACGTTATCCACGTGGCTGGCGTGAGCTTGAAATGATTTTGAAGGGAAGTTACATATTTAACCAAATGATCTACCTCATTTTGATGTTTTCCTTTATAAGGAGTTATTTCGTCGTCGATGAAATCGGTGACTTGGCAATTAGAGTCGTAAACTGTAATTTTAAATACGTCTTTTTTGATCAATTTCACGGTTACCAGAAAGAAATGATTTTTTTTAACCATAACTGGAATAAGCGTTAGTTCTTTAGTCTTAAATCTGTTAAATTCATTTAAAAAATACTCGAAATAAAAGTTTAATTGGTATTTTGTAAGTTTGTTTAAATTATTTATAAATTTCGCAATGGAAGTGTAAAAAGAAGTGTCTAAATATTGATTTTTCAAAAAGCGCGCCTGCAGAGATTTAAAATGACCGTCTACCATAAATCCGGTAAAACACTTCTTAGACGCGATTTTTTTTAATTGTTTTTTGCCTAAACGGAATTGTTTTTTCGCACTAGATTCAATTTCTATTTCGTCAGGGTCCAGATCTATATCCCAATGTACCGTATTTTTACGCACCACTATCGAAGACGAAGGATTTCTGGAGTCGCAAATCTCCTCTACCGATTCGCAAATTTTCTTTTCAGTTATTTCGGAATCAGAAAAGAAATTTACCCTTTCGGGTAATTCGTTTCCAGATTCAAAAATTTTATCTGTGAAAATTCCCGTTTCGGATTCGGAAATTTCCTGCTCTGTAAATAAAGTGGTCTTTATAACTGTTTTAGCCAATTTTTTTGAAGGAGTTGTTAAACTAGTATCACTTATCCTTTTAGAAGCTTTTCTCGTACCCGATTTAGAGCTAGATTCAAAAATTTCGCCCAATGGTTTTCGCGGCTTACTTTGATATCCCCTTAATTTCTTCCCGCTGATGTCCGATTCCCCCCTTTCGTGTTGCGGCGTATGCTTAAATGTCTCTTCTAATTGTTCGTACCATTTCTTTCTGTTTTGATTTGGAATTATTTTCCTAGAGATTTTAACATATTCTAAATATAAATTATCGTTATATTCGTTTAATTTTGAAACAAGCGCGAGAGATAAGGGTAGCGACATACCGATAGGATTATACCGATGGGATTATACCGACGGGACTTTACACCGCTACCTTCCCACCCTTCCCCAAATTTATACCGATGATTTTTGTGTGGATGACATTTTTCCTGCCTTTTGTTTTACCTACTTACTCTCCACAATGCCCCTCTAACACTTTTTTCGGTTTAGAGTAGGGTGTGTCAATCATCGCGGCGGGATACTTTTGAAAATAAAGAGAAGATGAATCCACGGTGTAAGGAAGGGTTAAGCTTCGCCGTTAAATTAGCCATATCTATCAATAAAATCTAAGATTATTTATCAAATGTAAGGAAGAGTTAAGCTTCGTCTTTTATCCACCGTTAAATTAGCCATATCTACCAATAAAATCTAAGATTATTTATCAAATATAAGGAAGGGTTAAGCTTCGTCTTTTATCCACCGTTAAATTAGCCATATCTATCAAATTTTGTTTAAATCATTCAAATTAATAGTATGATATTAAAGAACCGTTTAATATCAATCCAAATATTTATTTCGTTTTAACAATACAGGCTCGAGTACTTTTCCTACATTATAAATAATCCGTTGAAAATGCGCTTTGTTTATAATATCATAATTTCTTCGATCTTCTGGCTGTATGTATAACGTGACGTCGATTGTATCAAAGCGTACTTTTTTCGATTTCTGAAAGAACATGTTTTACGAATAATTCCATGAGATCGTCAAGCGTGCTTTTTTTAACTTTAAATGTTAACGTTTCATCGATATATTTTTCGTTGGGTGGTATATCTCTATTGTTTTGATCCACTCCGCCGCGACGATACTGCTTACAAGAGCAGCGATGTTTATGTTTAGAGTCCATGATACCAAATGATTATAAAAAGGGTAGGCGCTTCTTATATAAAGAAAAGAACACGTGATTTCAATGAAAAAAAATTTATTTAGGGAGGATAAAATATACAAGGGGGGCGATTTAAAATGGAAAACACAATTGAATGTTGATGGCGTCGTCGTGTTGATAGACCCAATCGGCGAACAGGAGACCCCTGTCGAAAGCGCAAGGCCTAGTACCTTTGTGATTGTAGAGACATTTTACGGGGGGTGTTTTATCAATGTTAATGGCCTTGGGGCAGGCGAAGTCATCCAAATCGTGGACGGTACAGTCCAGGAAATCTGCCAAGTATTGGCGTTTCACATCACCTTTCGTGAATATACGAGTAGCCGTGGCCGTAGCCGGTATTAAGCATGAAGGTAGTTTTCGATACGCTGTTTGTCCAGTTGACCAGTCGAGACCGTGTTTATTGCGTACGACCCACCCGTTTTGTCGTTGAGTGTTGAACGGTAAATGGTCCTTGGGATACGGGGGTTCGAAAGTCCAAGTAAGACAGGCGGGTGTTTTATCGGCGGTGATTATAGCCAATTCCTTTATGACAATGTCGGGACCTTCTCCGGTATCTCTAAGTTTATTTTTTCCAATTAAATAATCAAACTCGACGACGACCGAGCTACGTTGACAAGGTGTTTTATTCCGGGTGATACAATTCAAGTCTCGTAAGAGTGCTTCCATGGTGAGATACTGCGACTAGATTTCAGAGCGCGGACCTTTTTATACCGTCGAATCTTTTTTTAATGATGACGTCATTGATCTCGTGACGTTTGGTAAAACCCTTAAAGAAGCTACCGGTACTTCTCTTTTTCGTGCGATGTTTTATGTAGCTTACGCAATATTCTCCGCAAACACCGCTAGTTAACGACTGCAAACGCCTCCTATTGTGCGCTCTCTTAGTCGAATTATTTTTTTATGAATGGCTTAATAGAGGGAAGTAAAGGGCCCAAAGCTAAAGAGTCAAAATAAAAGCAACGACACCTGGCGTCGAAATAAATCGCTACCCAATGACTGCCTTGTTGATCGTGACTGTCTAAATTCAAAATTAGGGAAGTAGGATAATTAGCTATTCGGGGGGGTAGTAAATCGGAGGGAAAGACCCCGATAAAGTTTTTGGTACGAGCCATTACGATCGATATGTCTCCGCCTTTCATGGATTATCGACAATTACGTTACGTGCTTTATCAATTCTAAACGAACTCTGAAATTCCATATAAACGAGACAACTTAACGCGTGGGGCACTGATTGAGCGAACCCTAACTCGAGCCTCAATTGTCCCTGTCTTGTCGGGTTGAAGTGGAATACTGAACTGGCGCTTAAATCTTGGGACAGGTCGAAAACGTATAAACAGAACCCAAAAGGATACTCTGCTAGCGAAATCTGATTGCCCTGATCTTTATAATGCAAGCCACTTCCGGTGAATAAAGTGTGATAAGCTTCGACGTAAAGATTAGAGTCGTAATTGGGCCGCAAGGGCTTAGAATCGACCCCCTCGGAATCCGAATAAAGAGCTAAACTATTCACGTCAAAATGATCGAAACAAAATGGCGTTTTGGCTAGATTACCATTGTAGGCGTCGTGATCGAGTAAACCCACTATAACGCGATTGGGCATTGTCCCCAAATGTAAATTATTTATCGTGGTGCTTAACACGCTCGAGTTTATAGTGAATATTTTCGTTTCGGTCCTGGTGTAAGCGTACTTGGCCGCTGAATGGGCAAGAGCGGCTTCGTGAGCGAGAAGTATTTTAGGAGCCACGCGAACTTTGCGAACCAAAAGCGTAGCGTCCGAAATCACTATTCGATAATCAGTGCCAGCCTTGACTTTACCCATCAACGCGAAATTGGCTTTACTGCGTGAGAGTTTTACGCGAAGATCGACGCCATTGAGAATAAATTTTTCTACGTTGAATATGTCCAGGAAAAGAGGGCCAATCAGTTCCACTTCTTTAGACTTGCTGGTTAACGCTTTTCTAGTCTTATAGCCCTCGTTGGTGACCAAATTATTCATAGCCCCTGCAGTGTCTTTATGCCACATGGCCGCTGTCAAATGGGACAATTTAGCGTCACTGCCATAGTTTAGGAGAGTCTCGACGTAAGACGGTACGCGTAAGTGGATGCCGACGGAGAGAGAAGGGTACCGTTTAGATGCACTTCGGCTTGACTGAACAACGTGTTGAGAAAGTTATTGCACGGAGCGACCTCATCGTCATCCGCTAAGTCGGTTCCCGCGGCGTCGGCGACGATTTTAAATTTCAGGTACATATACGTTAAAGGTAAATCGAGATATTCGTCTCCGCCACTTAAGACGTTGAACTCGATAGCTTCGCCGCGTAACGAAGATACGGGCTGGTACGTCATCCATTTTCCACCTTCGATAGACGTCTGAATCGGTGTAGATTCGAACAAATCTAATTCGCTCTTAAGCGCTTGACAGTGGGCCATGCCTGGTTTCGTTTGCGAGAGTTGAAAATGTCGAGAACCTTACGGGTGGCGTTCCGAACTCCTAATGATTTCTTGGTCTTCGCGGGGACCCTTTTCTTAGTTCGTTTAGGAAGGGCGCGACGTCTACGTTTGCCAGATCCGTATTGCTGTTTTAAATTATCGTAAGTTTCGTTGACCCTCCGCTTGGCGGCCGACTTGACATTCTCTCCTTTTTGAACGTCACTAAGAATTTGACTGCCAGT
This sequence comes from Leiobunum rupestre, assembly GCF_980474605.1. Classification (NCBI taxonomy): domain Eukaryota; kingdom Metazoa; phylum Arthropoda; class Arachnida; order Opiliones; family Sclerosomatidae; genus Leiobunum; species Leiobunum rupestre. Next base: position 18,830,032 of record NC_143386.1, read on the forward strand.
CGAAAGAGCCTGGCTACCCAAAAATTTTACGCCTTTCATTAGGAAAGGTTTTGCCGCTCGAAACAATCCCGAGAAGAAACTACCGATTCCGTGACCAATTTGTCCGTGTCCCCGCTGGTAATTAGCGCCAACGTACACTTTCGATAAACCTTGACCGGCTTGATTTACGTAATAATCTCGATAAACGCAGGAGCGATGTTTCAGGACGTCCGGCTTCGTCATTGTCGGGGTCTTAAATGAACTTTCACCGTTAAGTTACCGAACTGAAAAGGGATCGGTTTCCCTAAGGCGTCTCTCAGGTCTATTTGAATAGTGTCGAAATAACGTTTGTTGACGGGCACGTAATGAGGAGCGATGTACGTCTTTTCAACGTGAGAACCGTGTCTTTTATCGTCGACGGCGATAATTCTTAAAAGTTGAACTAAAGAGTGACCAACTACGACTTCCTCGACAATGTCCGTGTAAACGAATATTTGAGATGGAACGTTATAGTCTAGGCGAGCCGGTCTCAAACTTTTCCAATGATTTTCCCGTTAGGCCCGTAGCCCAGAATATTACTCAAACCTTCGCTCATAGTTAGTATCATTTCTTTACGGATACTGTCGTTGGGGGCGACGTGTCCGCTTAAGCTATCGTGAACGAAACAAGAATCCGCCACTTTACACAGAGCATTTTCGTTTATTTCCTTAATTAAATGTTCGATAGATAAATAATGTCCGGCGGGTACTTCTTTCACCCGAGCCACCGGTCTCCCTTCAGTGCCAAAATCGTGTCCCGCCGTGTCTTCAACGTAACACTGTAAATAATTGTCATTCTCGAGTACGTTGTAAAAAGCGGACGGATATATAATTGAAACGAGTCCAATTTCGTATTCGGTTTCCAGTTGAATGGGTTGCGGTAATTGCGTCACGAAACAAGCTAACGTATTATTGGGGAACGTATCCAAGCTACTGTTAGACGGTAACGTGAGGTAAAATTGAGACGACATCTTTCTCAGGCACCCACGAATCGAATGAGCTGGGGTATCCTCGCCACGAAACTAGACATTCGGTTTTTCCCCGTGACTTGCGCTTTTTCAAAACTTTATCCATATGGAATATCTCGGGTTTATCGACACGTTGCAACTCTGAATAGTAAAACTGACCAATAACCGGCTCGTCTGATAAATCCACGAGTTTGAATAATAAAGGTTTCTTGGTGCTCTTGAAGATGACCTTGAAAATCTCGGTACTCCAGTTAACATCGTATCCTTTAGCGAAAGCCTCAGCGGTTTTACTTAACCTTACGTAATCGTTTACGTTAATTCGACATTTCGTAGCTTTAGTCGACTTCTTTTCGCGCTTGTAAATGTTTTTATAGACTTGAAGTACGTTACGGTCATTGACGTCGACGGGTGCCATCTTTATGCTACTGTGTTTGGAATGATTGTAGGCGTGGACGAAATTGGGCAACTCTTCGACGTATCGATAAGTGTTGTTACGCGTAAACCATTTCCACATTCGACCCTTAAGCGTTTTATTGTATCGCTCCACCAGAGCTCCTTTGACGTCATCGTTTTCCGACGTGAAATATTTGACGCCCAGCCGACGTAGGTATGTCTTCACTGGAAGGTTTAAAAACTCTCGTCCTTTGTCGAATTGGACCCTGATAGGTTGGCCCTCTTGGAATATAATCTTTAGGGCTCGAACGACTTCCGCCCCGGTTTTCCGTTTCAGAGGTACGGCGAACCCGACTCTCGAAAAAGCGTCGATCCCCGTTAAAATGAACGTATATTGATCGTTATATCGGGCCAATGATCTCATATCGCACAAGTCTAATTGGTACAAGTCGTAACGGTTATGCACGTACACACGGCGTCTCTTGAATTTTCTGATGACCGGTTTATGAAGAGTGAAAGCGTCGTGACCTTGTAAAAACGTTTCCACGTCTTCTAGAGATACGCCACGCTCTTTCACGGCTTCGTGCAATTTCGTAGCGCCTCCGAAAGAAGCGGGATGCCTGCTGTCGAAATATATTTTGGATAAGAGCTTTTCCGTTTTCTTTAATAAGGCTCCCATTTCGTCTTGATAAACGACGCCTTGTTGTTCTCCTTACCACTTCTCAATCGTTTCCTCAGCGGCGTGCTTGTCGTTTTGATTTTTTTCTTTTTACCGATTGCCGACACGGACCCAATAACCTTTGGCGTGACGATACTTTGAAACCTTTCCCAGCCTACAGGCCGTTTTCCAACGGGTTTCAACGAATGGTATATTAAATCTACAATATCGGCATTGGGTTCTAGGACGCCGTCGATTAAAACACCAGCTTTCTCGTTCCACCGTACGCGTTCGGAGCCCGAAGCCAACTGTTGAAATAATTCTCTAGCCTGTCCTCTATACCCAGCGGGTAAAAGATTTATCCACGCTTCGTATTGCACAACTTCCGGTGCCGTTTTCTTTACCAAACCCCGCTGACTTTTAAGTAGTTCGTCGTACAATTTCCATTTCGTGCGGTCATCGGTGGTATTATCTTTTAGTATAGCTTCCTTTTCAGCGTCCATTTCATTCCATACATTGTCTTTGCGATTAAGGACCGAAGTGGCGGACGGTGCCATTGTAGGTGGCGGTGATGGTGGTGGTGGTGGTGGTGCTTTTATCGATGTACCGGCCGGTACGAGAACCATTTTCTTAGCGTAGCGTAGCATATTATCGACCAGTTAACGCTCCCAGTATAGACGTAATGACGGGTATTAATATAGAAAAAAATCCGTCCCCCTTCTGGTTTAAAAGAATTTGTTTTTTTCGCTTCCAAGTTAAAGTCTTGCAAGCGATTTTTCTTAGCGTATGTTTATGTTTTTTCAAAGCGATGTTTTGGGTTTTAGTAAGAGGAATATTACCGCGAAGCGTGTTATGAACGCAGGCGGACAGCGCGTCTAATAGTCCTTTATCGGCGCCGCTTAATAGAGCTCGGCGATTACAGCCTTTCAATTTACACAAAGCGACGAGCGCGGTTTTATGCGACCTGACGGTCCGGGACATCATAGAGCGAATGACGTAAGGGGGGGTGGCGGGTTGGATTGTTATTATTTTGGAACGTAGACTATCAGCTGTTGATCGGGGAAAACGCATGACCTGACTCTGTATTCGTCGGGGCAGTCTTTTTGCAAATCCAATACGACGTGGGAATTCGGTAACTTGGTGGCGTCACTTACGCTCTCGATGAGAAATTTAGGATTTTCGGGCATAATCTGTCTAGCCAAATAATGTACTTGCGCTTTGTCACGAACATTTTTAAATAATATCAAATAATGGCAGTTCAGCGAAATGTCCCGGGAATCCTTATTTTGATGGAAAATGTTTTCGGTAATATATAGGACAGATAAATTCCTATGATGCGACCCGCGGGTGAATAACTGGCCTATCTCACCCTTGGATGTCCCCTGCAAATCGTCGAGTACGATAAGCGTCTTTTTCGAGCCATCAAACGTACTAATATCGGGAAGTCCTTCGCGAAAAATAACGACATCTTTTAATTTATCGTAATTCGGTTGGTACTCGCTATAGTGCCAATAAACTTCTTCGATACTAGGTTGGAACATTTCGTCTTTATGTTTAATTAATTGTTCGGCGAAATACGTTTTCCCGCTCTGACTCGGTCCGCACAACATCATGTTGCAGCTATGATAAAATGGAATCATACCGTCTCGCGTCTAAAACTATAATGAAATAAGTATAAATCATAACGACGTTTTTATAGTTTTTGGTTTATTTATTTATTTTTTTTATTTCAAGCAACAAGAAAGTATACATATAATATATATTATAGGAGACATACTCTCGCGGGTCGCGTCGCGGAGGGGTCGCGGGTCGCCAGTCGCGTCGCGGAGGGGGTCGCGGGTCGCCACTGCGCGTGCGCGGCGTGTGTGTGTGTGTGTGTGTGTGTGTGTGTGTGCGCCACCTCTATGCTTGAGGAATTAGGTTTTCGGCGGAAAGCATACGTTTATACCCGTACGGAACGGTTTCGTAATCGGTTAATACTCGGACTTTATCGACGAGTACGCGGTAAGTTTTAAATAAGTCAACGCTGACTAACGTATGGTCGGGCAGACGACGAATTTGACGGGGCAGATCGACTTTAAACGGATCGACGGGTTTATCGATACCCACTCCTAATAGGGCTTTCAAACTGTCTCCATTTATGATATCCCTGTTGATACAATTGATTCTGAAGCCTTTGCATTTGGTAACGTTAAACGTTTTACCGGTGGCGGGCGACTCGACCCAGTAACTATAGTTTTTTGGTCCCGCCGACACGAATTCCGAAATATACGCGCCGGGCCCGTATGTCGGGGTCAATTCACACGTCATATCGCCCAGAAAGGGGCCTGTTTTAATAAGTGGTTCGCCAGACGGACTGTAATATACGATTGCATCAGTATCGTGATAAAGGTTTAACGCGCCCACTTGTTCCATATACTCCAGCAACGCCAGTCTGGCTTGACAGGTTGTAAAGGCCGCGATCACGGCGTTAGTGTACTTTAGGGGAATCTCGGCTTCTCGACAAGGGATCCATTTTACGAGGAGAGCCTCATCGGTGATGGTTAAGACGGATTTTACCTCCACTTCGGGGTTCTGCAAAAGCTCGAAAAACGTCTTGGGGTCTTTAATGATTTCTGTTTTGGTCAACAAATTACGCTGACCTAATTTTCCTGTACGATAGAGATAAAAAAGTAAATTAGTTTTTGGTTAGCCTTGTTAGAGGATTGTAAGAGATACGTACCCCACATTGAGTTGAGGAGTAGCTTGGATATGGCCCTAAGTCCTTCGTTTTTCGTGATTTTTGGGGCGTCTAATCGAACGCCTTCGGCGGCTTCGTAGGCGGCGATGTACGCTTCCTTATCCTCGGGAGTTTCGCAACCTGGAGGCCAATCCGAAGACTCCTGTTTACTCTTTAGAAAGCAATTTACGTAATCTTTGAATACGCCTCCAGAATCAGTTTCTTTATCGTACTGGGTTACTTGGTATTTCCACGCTTCGTATTTGGTCTTAATGACGTATCCACGCTGTTCGGCTTTACGAAGCTCGTCGACCACCCAGGTACCACTCAGGATCCGTTCGTCTTCGGTATGGTAGCAATCACCCTGGAAGCGGGTTTCCGCGCAAGTTCGGCATAAAGAAAAAACGAGTTTGCCCTTCGACGTACGGAATGGTAAAACGGGATGGTATAAATCGTTTGGAGGTACAACGTCGCACGAAAGAAGCCCCTCGAAATCCGACACGTCGGGTATATTTTCCAACAAAATTTCCGGGTGTCCTACGGGAATTTTTCCTGTCTTGTTTATGAAGGGGTACAAGGAACAGATATCAACGTAAAAGATTTTACCGGGTCCCTCCGCTTTACAGTATGTCCGTAAAGTATTAACACGGCCTCCGAAGAACGCCGCGCGTGGATTCAGAGGATTGTGATATTTCTCGAAGAAATTAGAATTGTCAAGAAACTCTTTGATAGTCGGATCCTCGGCTTTCTGTTTCTTCCATTCACACCCCCACCGTTCTACCACCTCGTAACCTAACTCTTTGAGGCGATTATGGATTTTCATGGTATTATTGAAAAGTATATTTAACGTGTCGTAAGGGTTTCCGTTCAACAGCTGATTACGGTTGGTGCCAGCGCCGTAACACTCGCAACAGCCATGCCAGATACAACCGGCGTACTGATAAATAGTGTTCCCCGCCTTTCCGTCCACCTTCATCTTGAGAACTTTCTCTTCTTTGCCATTCAGAGCAGAATCGATTTCTACTCCCGCGCGGTGACTTTCCCACCAGAGCCATTCGAGCGCTTCCTTAGACTGGTTTTCAAAAAGACGATAAGAATTTTTAGGTATTAGACCTATCGTGTCCTTCTTGAGAAACTTCTTGCGTAACACGACGCTAGCCACTGACGCGATAGTAATTCCAACTTGAAACGGATCAACTTCGCACAGATTGAGGAATATTTGACGGAAACGAAGGGCCCCCGAAGCGAGTATACGCACGTCGTCGGCGCAATAGAGTTTCAACGCTTCCACGTAGTTAAACTCGTTGTGGAGGGTTGACTCTTGATCGTGCCATTTCAAAAACGACGCGTTGTCTTTCGCGCTGAAATTGTCGATTCCATACGCCTCGACCGGCGGCAGAGAGGGTAAAATTAAATTTGTTTCTAGGGGTTTCGAGATTTCGAAATTATGCGGTACGGTATTCAGAATGAAATGGGGAAAATATCCCTTTTGGAATCCATCTCCAAGGTCAAAGGTCGTGTTGAATTTAGAGAGAGGAATTGGTATAAAACAATAACTGTCCAAAAACGAAAGATTAAAAATTTTAATCTGTAAAATCCTGGTGCCATTCACGATTACGATTGGCGAAAACGTATCGTCGGCTTCCATGATAGCCCGTAAAAGAAGCTGATGGTCGTAGTTGGAACCGTTATGGCTGAGAAGCGTGACGTTCTTGACTTCGTGTAACGTACGTAAATAGGCAATAAAGTCTTTCACGCAACTCGATCCCAAGAATGAATGACGCTTCGGTCCGCAGCGATGGCAACGGATCCCTTCCACATCGTCAATGCACGCGTTGCAACACGATTCTGCCATACATAATACGGCTTCGTGTACGTAACACTTTTGTTTTTCACTATGTTTACGAGTTTGTACGCATTCAAAGTCGAAAAACACCATCATTCTGTCGGGGACGTTTTTCGCGGCTCTTTTAGCTGCGGGTCTTATCGGTGCGTCTTGAATTATTTTTATGTAGCATAAATGATTCGACGGTCGGAAGGTGGCGCACGAGTAACAATATATTTCACCGCATTCGTGAGGACATTTTGATCTTTTTTTCATATCGATTAACTTTAAACATTCGCTACAATGGTATAGTCGGCCGCATAGAGGAAATTTTCCCGATAGCGCCGATTTGTGCGTCGCGAAACAGTCCTCACCCGTAAACGATCGCAGACAATCGACACATTTCCGCACGACACCTTCGCATTTCACCGTGCGTTGACACGAAAAACAGAATTGTTGACACTTATGGCTATACACGTATCTGTAGCTTTCTAAGCATTTATCGCAAAAATATTCTTTGCCAAATAAAGGTTTAAGTTTCGTTATTAGGTTATAGTGATTCCCTTCGTTTAGGAGAGATATCCGCGGTCTATCGTCGTCGGCGTTGTTAGAGCCCAAGACCAGTACGGGTACGTTATTACGCATTTGGAAAACCAGGATAGAATAGGCAATTAAATACGCTTGGAATTTTTGAAATGATTCCGGTGATCCGCATTCGGTTATTGACACTCCGGCCTTGACGCATAATTCTAGGGCAGCTTTCTTTTGCGTAGGATTACTGGGTTTAGTATGGCTTAGGGTGGCGTAAGCGGATTTCAATGTTTTGTCGGTTTTATCGTTCTGATGTTGTAGATGAGCCAAACCCACGCTTAGAGCCCTGGCTAAACACAGTGTATCGCGAGCCGTAATCGTCACCAGACCACGTCTGTTCCGCGAGAACACTTGGTAAGTTTGGACGTTTTTACTTTTTGGTCTACCATGCCCGTGTGGTAAACGTACTATAGAATATATGATGGTTACTGGACTGAGAAAAAACTTTTCCATTTCGTCATCGTACAGAATATCTTCTATTTGGTCGAATAACAGTCCTATATCAATCTGGTCTCTCCGTTTAAAACTAAGTTCAATATCGGGCCTATTAACGTCTAACGCCACACTACGCAATATGATTTGTACGTAGTCATGGATAGCTACGTCTTTCAAAACAGCTTTTGAGACGGCCTCGATACCTTCAACGATATCATTCGTTAATTTTACTGTTATTTGTAACCCTCTAATGCCAAATTTGGGAAATTCCGTTACGGTTTGATCCAGTATTTCGCAGTTGACGATATCTCCGATCGGTGACATCACTTCATCCCGCTCTCCACCTTCACCCCCACCACCAATCTGATCTTCGAGGTCCTTTAAATATTCGTTCAAGAATTGGGCCGATTCTCGATCAATATTTTCCTCCATAGTGTCGAAGCTTTCCTGACTTATAGAATCAATCAGTGGTTCATCGTAAAGTTGAGATATTAAAAATTCATCCAAGGCGGCTATTATTTTTTTTAAAAAAAAATATATATATTTCAGTATGATGGCGCCACTGAGAGACTAAGCTAGTGTCCAAAACTGACAATATTTATATACGTACCATCTTGTTCTTTAAAGAAGTTAATAACGGGAGCGTCAAATTGAGATGACATCATTTCTTCCAGCATTCGCTCCGATGCGTTAATTTCTAGCACTCGGTTTTGGTATCGACTAGCGTAGAATGCCGAATAGCGTTCGGGTATATGACTTCGGAAGAGTTGTAGTTCCTCAATCGAATGGCATAACTCGGGGGACACCGGAACATTACGTAATACATTTAGTATGTCTATGAAACACTCAATTAATTTTATTTCTAGGTGCTTAAAAATGCTAGGCAAAGTCGTTAAAGGAGTCGTGGGGTCCACCCTCATAAAACCGCATAGAGTAAAATAAAATCCGATGAGATGGTTTAAACTCCAAGGTCTTATATCAGCCAATTCTACGAGATTCCACACTAAAGATTCACTATCCATGTTGAGTAGATTTCGAGTGTTATCGAAGATCTGATTTCAATATCAAATCGTACCCCGTATTTATAGGTGGCTATTAAGACTACCCGCTGATTGACCATTGTTACATTTTTATTTCGATTTTTATCTTTTCTGTCAATCAGGATTAATTTCTTTCCCATCCAACCCGATTTTGTACCCAAGAAATATGCTTAAATATACTGTTAATTCAAATAATACTACTAGTTTAGTAGTACATTCACTTAAGTTTAATAGTCCTTATACATATATTTAATTATTTAACGGTATATGCTTAGAAATCATTAAGTAATCAAAGTTAAATATTTTTCGTAACTTTTATTACATTGCTTTATATACAAAGAACGGGTACGCTGTAAACAACACTAATATGAAACTTTAAAACCGTCAACTATTACGGTGTAGCCGTAATAAATTATATAAGATCTCGTGGGCTTACTAGCGCTTCGTCAAATTAACGCTGACTAATTCAACCGTCGGCTCTGAAAAAACCCTTTCGAACGGACACCTGCGCGCGCATGATTTAACTTACTACATAGCGTGTATTTTTTAATATTAATCCCTCAATGTTTGTCACTCTAAAAGCTTTTAGTGACACGATCGTGGAAAAAAAAAAATCTTTGGGGGGGGGGGGGGTCTGAAACATCTTGAAGGCCAGTAAAAACCCATCCTTTCAAGACGGTCACCTCCACGAGTATAATTCCACTTGATACATATTTTAGTATAATAGTAAGCTTATGTTTTTAAAATTTCTCTCTCTCTCTCTCTCTCTTCAACGGTATTTCTAAGGATTAAAATCCGATTGAGTCTTTTCTTGGGACAATCCCGGAGGGGGGGGGAGGGGGTAGCAGAGACCCTATATATATAGATCGAACGCTGTCCATGAAGGTATCACAAATTAGGTATTTATCACCAAACCAAACCAATTCACCGGTGTCAACAAGGATAAATTGGACACCCCGGACACTCCAATGGAACCAAGCACCCATCCAACCCGTGGTGGATCTTACCGAGTCACCGCCAACCGACCCGTCCTGTTTCGAATTTGTGAGGCAGGCTACCGCCTTACAACTCGCGTCACCGGACCCATTATTGTACGTATTTTACCGTATTTATTATTTGTCCTCCATTTTATTTTTTAATACAGTGTTTAATATTATTTTATTTTTATAGCGATATATGGGCCGGTGACTGTCAACAGGACGGGCAGGGGTGGCCTGACTGGTCACCCACCACGGTGACGGCTTCGGGAGCGGGATCTCCCAACGAAGGCCCCCCAGGAGGACGGCCGCCTCCTACACCGCCTCCAGGATTCATCGCTGACCCGATAGTAGTCCCCTTAGGGGCTGAGGAGTGCATCAGGTAGGTTCAACTTATTTTCATTCAACGAATATAAGCTTATTTTAAAAACCAATGTATTATCTTTGTTGAAAAGGATTCTGGTGGGGATACACCGGCTCATCCAGAATCTTGATGCCACTGCCCTGAGGGTGTTTACGGGACAGCCTGATGTTCTGGAGACAATGTTGTACGGCAACGCCGTTCTTCTGAGGGGCCTGGTAGCCATAGTTGTGGACCTCCCTCTCTAACCATCCTTCTCCACCAACCTCGCCACCACTTAATCCCCCCCTTTTTAAAAAAAACAAAACAAAATAAAATAAAAAACAGATGTTATTCAAAACTTTACCATTTCTTTTCATAGTATAAGCTTATTATTCATACTTCGGCAATGGACATAGACAGTCACCCCGTAACAGCGCTTAAGCGTATAGCACTTAATAATCCTAAAAACATCGTACTTATTCTCATCATTGTCATGTTACTAACCGTTCTAGAATACGTAACGTTTTGGTTTCGTAATTATAATATAAACATAGATATCGCAGCACGTAATATTACGCAACGGTGATGTCCCGCACGCGTCTATATAAACCCAATGCCATTGTTTTCGTTAGTCGTCTTGCAGCTTTCGTCACGTACGCAGCTCTCCTCAGATGTCCAAAAGAAATAATTCCGAAATGGGTACGTACATATACTATCAATTAGGATACATTTTCTTTCGTTCATTACATAGACTCTCTCTATCTTTCTTATAGATTCTACGACCCCTAATAAATGGACTCCAACGCTTAAGAAAATTAATCAACGATATCAGTTGTCCAAACAAACGTTTCTAACTTTCAGTTTAAAAAATGATTTCTCCGTTGAATTAGCTTTTTGTAATAAGAATAACATGACTATTTTTCCCGTCGACCTATCTGACTGGAAAGAACTTAGTCGGAAATGGGTTGATTTATTCGGCTTCTCGCAGTCTACCGGCGACAAAGGCTTAACACTCTCGACCACGGCTGATGCTAAAGTATCATCCCACAAAGAGCTTACTCTCATCATCACTCGTACTAATAAAAACCACGAATATTTAAAGCTAACCGCCGAAGAGACTGGAGAGCTCGCCCGCCTTATTTACTATATCAACAACCATCTAGAATTATTGACCGAAAGCACCGTTATATTCCATACGATGGCGGAATCCATTTTAATTTCTTATCGAAATGTTTATGATATTTTGTTTGGTGATTCTGGACACGCAGGACGTTTCTTTCTCGTCGAGGAACACCAGAGATTTGACGAAATCACCGCTTACGTCACCAACTACGTCACGGCGTTCCGAATCATTGAAGATTTTAAAACTATGTTAAACGAAAGAAATATAGATTCGAAATTCCAAGTTTTTAATGTTTTTGCTCTTGTAAACGCTAATTCGACGTATTTGAAAGAACACTTATTTCAATAAATATAATTTTACTTTATTTACCGTCTCTTTACTATCATACTGTTTATAATGTAGGAAAAGTACTCGAGCCTGTATTGTTAAAACGAAATAAATATTTGGATTGATATTAAACGGTTCTTTAATATCATACTATTAATTTGAATGATTTAAACAAAATTTGATAGATATGGCTAATTTAACGGTGGATAAAAGACGAAGCTTAACCCTTCCTTATATTTGATAAATAATCTTAGATTTTATTGATAGATATGGCTAATTTAACGGCGAAGCTTAACCCTTCCTTACACCGTGGATTCATCTTCTCTTTATTTTCAAAAGTATCCCGCCGCGATGATTGACACACCCTACTCTAAACCGAAAAAAGTGTTAGAGGGGCATTGTGGAGAGTAAGTAGGTAAAAAAAAAGGCAGGAAAAATGTCATCCACACAAAAATCATCGGTATAAATTTGGGGAAGGGTGGGAAGGTAGCGGTGTAAAGTCCCGTCGGTATAATCCCATCGGTATAATCCTATCGGTATGTCGCTACCCTTATCTCTAGCGCGTCTACGCGTAACCGATTGTAACACAGTGCCTGACTTTTTAAAACTTTGTTGTAGCCCTCAATGTGCCCCTGGGTGGTGGATTCCTGGTCTATGTAATTAACTAACCCATTTTGGAAATGACTTCGAGGATTGTATAACGACGGAACCTCTCCCTGAAAGTGTCTACTTAAATCCCCCGTTAAAACCCTGGTCCATAAAACAAAAGTAGGAAAATAATTTTTTTGCATATATTCGAGAAATCTAATACCGTAGCTAGGGTTATCGACAGTATCATTAGCTGTCACGTGTTTCTGGACGTCAGCGAATACTCTTTCTACAATTTGATCGCACATAACTTTAAAAATATTAGTGCTTCCTCCCCCCAACCAAAATTCCTCTTCATTTTTCGAATAACGTGGTTTAGCGGTGTCACTGGCTTCAGCTACTATCTCTTCAGATTCAACAATTAAAACGCTGCTTACGTAATCGGCTATTAAAAGATCATTTTGCGGAACTTGGGATCCAATTTCGTCACCTAATATGTTAACTAAAATCGACATTTTATCAAGATGCTTTTCGTAAAACGCGTTTCGTTTTTGCGAAGGAAATAAAACAGCTAAACTATACAATCTATCTTTAAATTCAGCCAAAGTTGCGCTATTAAGAAGTACACTAAATACGAATAGTCCGAAGGAACGTTTGTCCTTGTAAAATTTTGTCGCCTTCACGCTGACGTCCTTCATCATGTGACAGGTACCGCAATGAATTAGTGTTTTGTTTAAATCCTCCCCCGTGGCCACCCCAGTTAATATCCTATTAGCCCTAAGCAAATACTCACTAAGGTCTTCTCTGTTAAATTCCTTCAGTACCGAATTAATTAGAACTAAACTTCTATCGCACGAAATTACCGCTGGGGTTTTAACGTCCTTAGGCGCGCATTTTTGAGCCTTCATAAATGTCGCGAGAAAGTTGGTTATTGTGATTTCGTGTTGATCGTTAGTCACGAGTTCAGCGAGCGGAAGTGGAGTGGAAGTTGTTTTTCCTAAAATGGGGTGTCGCATTACAATGGCGTAATACATAAAAGCCTTGCCGTCCAATTTATGAGCTACAGACCCGGTCGCGTCGATGAAAAAAATATCCCTTTTACTGTGTTTTCTAAACGTTCTAACTGAAGCTTCTTTCCATAAATAAATTACGCAAGAAGGTTTGACTGCAATGTGCTGAACGTATCGCTTAAGATTTGAATCTTCGGTCATTTTACTTAGGCTTGGAATGACATCTTTGTCCAATCGCAATTCGCACAAAGCTTCGTACCTTGCCTGTTTTAACACGTTTGGATTAACTACGCTTTTCCGTAAATTTCCCATTGCATAATCTGCAGGTATACAGCTCCTATTTAAATCATTTAATTTTTGTTTAGGTTTTAACGCTAAATTCTTTGAAAACTCTTTCATAACTAATCGTCTTCTTTCGCCGCGTAGTTGAGGAGACCCTATTGATCCGGCTTCGTGATGCGGTTTCCCTTCATGCAAAATTTTACCCCGTAAATCATTAAAAATCTCAATTCTACGTTTTAACTCTACAATACATGTTGCAAGAAAAAACTAAATTTGTGGGTGAATTTTTGTGGTAGTGTTTATTTAATACGCACCAATGACAGATAGGACTGTAGTTCTCGAGAATAATATTTAACTCTCTTTTGTACACCTCCGAATTGGACAATATATCCCACGCCCCCTCGGATATTTCGAAATTCACAACTTCCGATCGCACAACGTTTAACTCGCTTTCGCTATATTCGTTGAGCCCCATGATGTCACTATAAGTTTCAGGTGATAGTGGAGAAGTAGAAGAGCAGTAAGAATCTGGAATTAGCGTAGAAGATAATACACGCGAACTGTCTCCCATTTCTATATCAAAAACTATATCACGCGAGCTACCTCCGTTCTCTCTATCAAAAGTTGCATCATGCAAACTATTTCTCCCTTCTTGAATCGAAGTTAAACCACCCAAACTAACGACTCCTTCTTTATCTGAAGCTAAACCTCCCAAATAAACTACTCCTTCTTTATCTGAAGTTAAACTGCCCAAATTATCTGTCCCTTCTCGAGGCGGCCTAGTAGAATTATCGGTGTTAGACACGCGAAGAGCATGGATTTTGGGGTTTGTTTCCGAAATGTCTTCTCTTTCAAAAAATGCCATAACCCAATTTCGAGAAATAGGAGGGTTAATAGCAGTGGAGACTACGGTGTCATCGTAGCAACCCCAATTTGAAGAATCTAGTTTTACGTACGCTTTATAATGGCTACTCATAGACTCATCTCCGGCGTGATATACGCAACTTTTTAAATTGTATTTTAAACCATAAAATTTTAAAATTCCCGGTACTTCGCACTCCTCTTTCGTGCCGTTTCTCCTCTGTAAAGTAAATATCAAAATCTTAGTGGTTAAATTAGTGTACTTTAAAATCAAATTTAGGATCTCGGCCTTTAAGTTCAATTTCTTCGTCATTGAACTTGTACCAATATTAATATTAACATATTTCATAGGAAATATTCCAGCAATTTTTCGGAAGAAATAAAAATTTTATCATCGTTGCATATGCGTACAAATCAAATTTTGAAAACTCAATCCAATTCAATTGTTGGCGAAAGTGTTAGATTATCATACTACAATCTCTTGGACAAAGAATTTTCAAAAGAACTATTTGTTTTTTTAGAAAAACAAATTATTTATTTCAGTGGTCGAATGTCTCAGGTTAAAATCAATGGACAATGGCGCGAGATTCCACGTCAACAGGTGGCGTTCGGAAACGATGGGTTGAAGTATAGTTATTCTGGTAACACGTTTCCTGCCAAACCGTGGCCACCAGTGCTGAAAGAACTATGCAAACTAGTGTCCAAAATAGCCGGAGCTGACTTCAACTTTGTTTTAGTAAACCGTTACAAAGATGGGAAGGATTACATAGGGGAACATCAGGATAACGAGCCTGACCTTGACAAAAACGTTCCCATTGCCTCCATATCATTGGGGCAGAAAAGAGATTTTATACTACGGCATAAAGATTTTGTACGACAAAGATTAAACCAAACGAAGGCATCCATCCACAACACGAAAACACTGAAACTGGAGGACGGATCTTTACTTCTAATGCACCCGCCCACAAATGATTTTGGGTTCCATTCGGTGCCACGTTGCCCAGCTGCTGTAAGCCCAAGAATTAACATGACATTCAGACATATCATAAACAAATAAAAATAAATAAATTACATCTGTGACAAAAAATTATGTAACATAAACCCTAAGAAATAATTTATCCCAAAAAAATAAATTGTATAATAAATTGGTTTACAAAACTCATTTATTTAAATTTTAGTTAAGAGAAAATTTTTAGAAAATTAAAATAAATAGAATAACTGCTTTCACGAAAAAACTTGTTCTTTAATCTTTTCCCATTCGTTTCCTACAACCTCTCCCAAGCTAAATCAGTGGCGACGCCAAAAGAATATTCCGAGTAAGCGCTAGTTTAGAAAAGGGCCCTTCCTACGAGGCGCTAGCCCATTAGTATTTAAAAAAAAATCGATCATTTGAAGGGCTTCAGAACCATTTGAAAACTAAATAACATTTCTAGGAATATTTTCAAACTTCTAGGAATATTTTTAAAATACCTATCGATTTTAAGAATCCTATATATTTTAATAGTGTTTCTATAGATATTTTAAAGCGTTTCTTATATATTTTACGGACATAATATATTTTTCGGCAAAACGCGGGAGAGAAAGCAGAGCTTGTAGTTTCCAATCGGAGAGTTGAGTGTGAACACTGTAAAGGCGAACTATGATGGTACTTGTACCGTTGATGGAGTGGTACTTGTACCGTTGACCATAAATTTTATTGAGGCGAGAACACGTAGAGCTTAAGCATTCGAGTTCAATTAGGTATTAGGAGACCAGGTTTTCCAGAGGATACCCGTAAATCAGATCGTTTATTGAAGACTGCAGATTCGGACACTAGATCTTTCAGTACCATCCCATCAATGGTGGTACAAGTACCATCCCATCAACGGTACAAGAACCATCCCATTAACGGTACAAGAACCATCCCATCAATGGTACAAGTACCACCCCATTCGTAGCCACACTGAACTAGTAAGGTTCAGATGGTTCTAAAACCGGCTCTGGAGTAGGAGCCAGTGTCTACTGCCAAATTGAAAGTTGGCTTCTTTGACAGTCTGGGCCTTTATGCCAGCTAGGAGAATCATACACAGTAACCCACACAAGGAGAACTCAACCCGTCAAAATTCATGGATTTTCTTGTGTTTAATTTTCATTGGTTAGACGCTTTAGCGCCTGCTGCCGTCGGAAGGGGAAAATTCTGAAATTGTCTTCCTCCCGCCCGCGAAACGTTCAGCGTAAAGGTTCTTCTAATCAAATTTGTATTCAACACTGCGTTAGCGGGTTTAAAGGCTAGTTGCGTTCTGGTTCGGTTTGTTGCTCCTAGATGCCAATATTTAAAATATTTGCCAATAGATTGAATAAAGCAGCAGGGTCATCGAAATAAGATCAGATAGTCCGTCTGCTCTTAAGGCTGTAGACCAGTGAGGTTTTTTTGAGTGCCCAATCACAAAGGCATGATGGAAATGAAATGGGTAAATCTTTAGCCAAGCAGGGTGTGAGTGCCATTTTTCGTGATGCTAAAGTAGCTGTCTCTATTCCCTAAGATTTGGTCAAAAGTAGTCTTCCTGACATTATGTCCAAGAAGTAGACTTAGCTCTGGCTCGATTAACCTCATCAAAGACTGGCCAAGGAATTCAATTTGGGCTCTGTATGGGTAAATCGACTGGGATATTGTCGTTGTCCAAAAACAACATTAGGCTGTTAACTGGCCTACTTCTTGAATACTCTCAGATAAATAGGCATCTGTATTTGATTGGGGCTAGGCTGAGGACGAGACATCTTCTCATGTTCTCTGTGTCTGTTATTATTATGTGGCCATGAGACATGAGGATCTAGGCATGAATACTTTCGAAACTTTTCAACATCTCAGCAAAACGGATTGTATTCTTTGTTTCCGAGATTTTTCTTTTTAAATTCCAAGGATAATGGACCTTTGTCCGTATTGCTCGGGCAGCTTAAGGGCAACCTACAGAATGTTTTATAATTATAAAAATAAAAAGAGCCTTAGTTTTCCAGGGCTGTAGTTTTCAGTGGGTCATTGGAACTCTGATGTCCAGGTTGTCAGTCTTCGTCAAGACACGTGTTCTTTATTATTCAGGCCTCTCGTCTTCAACGAAATTGCCAGTCGGAGGTCGGCGTATGAAGATTGGAGCCTGGAGCCGCCAAAGAATGCATTCCGAGAATGTGTTTATGAAGACGTTTTAGCGAACGTTAGAAAACCTAAGCCTCAATTGAAAAGCACAGTAGCGTAGACAGTTTTTATCTCTGATTTGGGTTAAGAAATTTGATTAAACAACTTCATACAGCTGGACACGGGCCCGTTCTCTACTTTCTACGCATCTGCATCGTTATTTAAACATGGCTACCAAGCTCTGTTGAATAATTAACGAAAAACCCAGGGTAGAAGGCATTGCCATGTCCTAGATCTCCATTGTATCCCGGTAATTGTTAAGGAGCGTCTTAAATGCACCATTCTCCTTAAATTTGTGAAGACATTGTCAAAAAGTGAAAATCCTTTTGGTTTGCATCACGGTAGGGCTCCTGTATTCTGTTAGAGAAATGTAGAAGCTTTTTAAAATTCTAAGGCTAACCTACTAAGTAGACTCAACTAATCTACGCTCATCAGGCCATACTTAATTTCTGCTCAACGCCCTTTTTGCTTCGATTAAACTTAGACACGGCTCATTTAAAGTTCACTCAGGTTTTATCTTGCTAAATTGAACTTTTGCTAGTTGATTAAAGTTGTGATATCTAAATTCCAGTAAATAAATTCAATCTCGTAACGCTAAAAGCGACTTTGGGCTGAAAATAAATCATTTACAAATGAAATTTCAGAGGTCGGTTAGATCTATCGCAATTCAGAATATGCGTACATCAAAGGAATTGAAATAAGATACTGAAAAATAATGTCTTTAATAAACGCCAATACAATAAAAGAAGTTAAAAATTCTTTAAAGAAGAGATGTTTTATACATCAGATAATAAATATCACAGAATTTAACGTTATTGGCATAATTCTATAATTAAGATAAGAAAAGAAAAGACGATTCCAAATAGATAAATGCACAATACTCCAAGGACGTCTGCGAAACAAATAGCGGTCAGTTGGCGATCAGTGAATGTCTGTAGGCACCGAGAATAAGAAGAACAGCTCGTCATGATATCGTGAGTAATTTTTCCACTGTCTATCCAGAAATTTGTGCTGTTTGGAAGAGAAACTATAACAATTAATTTTAAGTGCAATAGGTGAAAATGAAAATTTGAGGTATGTACTACCGATCAAAATTGGAAACAATGATATTACGAGTTCTATTCTGTGTGTACACTGACCTGTCATTGTAACACCAATTAGTACTTTTTGTGCACATTAGACTGCTAATGGTGTAAACCGTAACATATCATACTCACTAAATAGAAAATTGATGCAGTGTTTCTGTTGATAGAGATCTGCTGAACGCTAAAGACATAGGATGAATAAACGATTTTATCTCTGACAAATGAAACCCGCAATCTTTCTTCTTCAAAAATCTTTCAGCCAACAAACTTAATGCATGCGAGTAGTCCAAAATTGCAGCCACATTTCGGTTATATAAAATATTGTCCATGTATATTGTATTGTTTTCATCAGTATCCAAGTATGTTACTATTGATGTTGAGTTGTTGGACTGGATTTGGTTGTAAATATGACGACAAGCCTCTGTTTTACTTCCCTATGAATGGTAAATGTTCAAATTCTTTAAAATAAACAAATCTGCTATTTTTTTTTCGTTTCACGATTTAAACAATAAAAGGATAAAAACAAAAGTATTTTTTAAAGGGTCACTTGAGTTTTACTTAGGGAAAATTTAATGTACTCACATTCATAAGAAAAAAAATTACATGTAAAATGATTAACTTTTTGCAGTTTTATTTGAAAAGAGATCTCAACTAAAAGACTGAGAATTTTATTATCACAATTACTAATAACTTTTAATCTGCAATAGAATTTCATGACAACAACAACGTTGATTTACAGTAAATAACACTTTTTCTTAATGACTGTTAATCCCAATGTGAATCATACCTTTGTATTACTTATCGATAGTTAAATAACAACATAGAACAGCTATTTCAAAAGTATAATTGCTGACGTCAATTTTCCTCAAGAGATGCCCTGTTTTTAAAGACTAAAATTATATACTTAACGATATGGACATATGTTTAAACATTTATACCGGAAATCAACCTTGTACTATACATAATTTTGGTTGAAATAAGTTTAATTATGCTTTAAACCAAATTTCATAGTAAAGCAAACCATTACTTTTATAAATTTATTTACAGTTATTTTTTAAACTGAATTGTCTGCTTACCTGGTTTTAAAATATCTAGACCATAACATAAAATATGTTTCTTACACAGGGGCAGTTTTATGCATTGTCTATATGCGCTGCAGCTAAAGGCCTCGTTCAGTCATGGTTCATAAATAAATAAATACAATTTAAATTAAAAATAAACAAAAACTAAAATTTTATAAACCCTACAAAATGCTTCAAATATCCTCAAACCTTAGTAATTTGAAAAGGCCCGAGACAGTGTTAGCCCCCTGTCTTCAAAGGATAGAGATTGGATTTAATTAGAGATTTTTCAAAAATAATAGCACATCAAGTCTTAAATTTAACAGAACGTTCTTTAATCGTCTAACGGTCTAAAATGGCAAATAATATTCCGTACTTATATTTACTTAAAAATAATGTGTAATATACTTAGAATGTTAGCCTAGGATCGAATTAGCCCCACTTAAAAAACCAATGAAAGCCTGGAAAGATACACAATTTATGTGAAAACAATAGCAGGATTGGGAGATTGAGAAAATTCTGAAAACTGTTCAGGTCAAAAAAAATGGAATACAATCGAAAAACATTTATTTTGGAAAAATATACCTTTAAGATCGATAAATGGTTGGTTCCCTTCGAGTAAAATCGGAATAACATGCGGAAATTTTAGAAAATCCTCCAGTTGGGAAATAAAGTCTTCGGGTTTAGATTTTAGAATGAACGATAAAAGCGTTCCTGAGAATATCCAGCACATTAGGGTGGAGAAAATTATCCAAAAGGAAAATAGCACATTTTGACCGGACATTTCAGAGAAGCGATAAAAAGCTGGAAAAGGAAATTGTCAACGTGCTGAAAAATATGTAAATATAACAAAACATTGTCTCAGAGAACTCCAGAAACGTAGAAATGACAATCCAGCTATTTCTAATTTATCGTGCTTTAAATTAATTTTAAAATCAACAATGCAGTTGAATATCACTAATAATAAAAACAAGCAAAGTATTGCAAACCATACCTGAAAAATATTAAATTTTAAAGAACATTAACACATTTCGACTCAATTGAATTGACGTTGAAAATTAACTTTAATCAAAGTTTTTGAAAAGGAAACTTTAGATAAATATTTTCAATTGCATAACTAAAAATTTGCAAAAGCTTCAAATGAACCAATATACCAAATATTATTGATTTCGAATAACTGCATCCCCCCCTTTAAATAAAATGTCGAAACATTGGTCGAATTGAACACTTGTTACATGAACAGGATGTGGTATGGTTGATTGGATATTGCTATTAGAATTCTAATGCAGTTATTAAAAAGGATAAGCCAGCACTCAAAACCATAAAGAACTTGTAGAAGTGTGGATTGTACGAAATGTATCTACGTCTTAACTAATACTAGTGTACCCAACATGTTTTCAAGGACTTCATGAACCTCTCAAATATCACATAATTTTATGTAATTTGTTTACAGTCTTTCCATAATTTTCAAGCGAACACTCGTATATTCAAGTTAAAATTCTTTGTTGCAATGAATTTGAATATTTCCATTTGAAATTAACTAACTAGGTCGACTTTATTTTCCCGATTCGTGCATCGAGTCCAGTTTATAACTGTATAATAATAAAGGTGGTTGACTTGTCACAATTAAGAAGTGGCGGAATAACAACAATCTTGTCTAGAAGGCGTCAGCTACATTGGCGGTCTGATTTTGGTCTAGTTTCGTATCGGCCCTGCCAAATTCAGATACATTAGACTCAATTATATGGCTCTTGATATTTCTGGTGCTTGTTAGTGAATGCATGCTCAAATTGTAAGGGGTATTCCGTAAAGAATGCGTTGAGGTTCTAATTTTTTTAAGTCAGACTTGGGGTTGGTTAATGTCCATTTCGGGTCGCATATTTTATGAACGCAAATACGATCCGTCCCAAAGACAAGCCTAGATCTACTTCCCGAAACCAGAAGCCCTTCGATACGACTTTGAAATCACTTTGATTTCAGAGTTGTGAAGGTCGTCCAAAACGGCACACGTTACTTTCCCCCTTCAAAAATTTTATAGTCAACAACGGCATACTTCCTGGTGGGCTTAAATGGCCCAATTTTTTTTAAAAAAAAAAGAAAACTTGGTTTAGTTTCAATCCTTGAAATATATGTCCTAAAACCGTTTTCGCATTTTTATCAATATCTTATAATTGGTAAGAGGTTTAAATTTTCAGGGCATACGTGTGACGTACAGTGGTGGGCAAAATCGCGATTTTTTCGCATCAATTGCACCCGTTAGCTTCAGCCCGTATAATATCAGATAATATATTTTAATACGTTCGAAGCTTTCGCATTGTGATCTGTTATTTGAAACCGTTTCGTCTGAGTAGGCTTTCCCCAATTCGTTGATACGATCGTGGCTCTAGAGATCTGCGAAGGCTTTGTTCGGGGGAAAGAAGTTCAGTTCTAAATCAAAAAGAAGATTCCCGTAAATTTATTTGACGATGGATATTCGGGAATAATTCAAATTTTGGAATGAGTAGCTGAACCTCCAGGAGTTTGAAGTCGAGTTCGAGATGCGAATTCGGGAATATGGTACTGAGGAGTTCAGAATCACAATTCAGAATTTATTTCACCGAGTGGTAACATCATTTGACGTGTTTGCTTCTCTAACTAGAAATAGTTGAATCAGGATCATGATTACTTTTCAGTCACTAAATATGGATCTTATCACATACAATCGGAAACATGGTAAAAAAGTCAACATCGTTTGTATTCGAAAGTTAGATTGACGTTGAATAAATAGCATTATTACTCATTTTCTCAAGATAATTGGCGTGGTCGAGCTAAAGGTATCTGAGCATTTGACAAGTGATATTTAATTTAAAAAGGTAAGAACACGAGCCACGCGTTGTCAAGATCACACATTACGTAAGAATGTAAAAAAACACGCACGCACGCACCCACATATACACCCTCCCACACACACACCCAGATTTGTTAAGTAGCAGCCCCGGAGGAACAATTCAGATCCTGCTGAAAACTCCATATCGGCTAGAATATAATAGAATTTTATCTGGTGATGTCTTGTCGCTCTTCGTAATGCATACGTCAGGTTTCGCAACTAAGTAAAGTTCGTCTTTTCACATGCGTATATGCGTTTGGTGCATCGACCCGAAATCACTTAAAAATATTTTTCCTAAAAACTGCACAACGTTTCGTAAAATTATTAGAAAGGTGTCTGAAAGAAAACTATAATCCACACTTTGTAAGCTTATGAGATCTCTTTGCTATGGTAGGTCGTCTTCGGTATAGTTTTAAGTAGACAAGACATACCATACGTTGCGTTAATATATCATTTATATTTTTTTCATAATTTGAAATATCCTTTATCGCGTTATTTTTCAAAAATAACGAACACATAAAAGAATATTAACCAAAGCGAGCTCATCATAAGACGAGTTATTAAAAGTAAAAAATAGTCACAGTCCTACTAAAACTGAACTGTATATGTAAAGTCTGTGTGAAGGGTTTGACCGGTTTATCTAGTATTGTAAAGACACATCTATTGTAAAAAATACTACGCTAACTGTGGGAGCGGAGTTATAAAAACACTTTCCATACGGCCGGTGATGAGGGGGGGTTGGAAATAATCGTTTCTCCTTGGATTTCTCGGCGACCAGCGTGAATTTTTTTTCAAAAATCGAAATAGGACGGTGCTCCAAACTATATTACACGATTTGCTAACTCGCGAGTGTATCTTTCAGTTCAGGTAATTTTTTATATTGATTTTACCTTGAGTGCAATCTGTGTGTTTAACTTATATTTTGTTTTATGGTCTTATATTTGATAGACGTGGTTGCGTTGTTTTATCTTTCGTCTTCGTTGCGATCTTCAATGGCTTATGCCCACTAGCGCAGTTCTCAAAAGCGCAGTGTCCCAAAAGCGCGGTTCCCGTTTGCGCAGTTCCCAATAGCGCGGTTTCGTGTTTGCGCACTTTCCCTATCTCACAAATGGGTTGAAAACACCTAACCTAACCTACAGTGCCTACGCGCCTGCGGTGTGCCCGGCTAACCTAACCTAGTCATTCCATATTCAAAGTTTTATACACTGAAATTTGGATAATTAAACCACGCTTTTATGAAACTGCGCTATTGGGAAACCGCGCTATTGGGAAACTGCGCTTTTAGGAAACCGCGCAAATGGAAACTGCGCTAATAGGCAGATACCTCTTCAGTTTCCTCAAAAATAATTTCTTTTTGAAAATCGCAATGTACCAGATACATATTTCACATGTTCTTTAATACAATAATAACTAGGTGTTCTGTGGCGCCCTTGGCAAATTGAAGCTTTGGCGCCCTCTGACCCCTCTCAGTAGTGAATTTAAGCTTTTTCAACTCCAAAACGGCGCCCTTACCCTCGCGCGCCCTTGACTAGTTACGGCACTGCTTCAGTTTACTGGCGATTTGGGAAAGGCACCACATTTCTAAATAGGGAGACAATAAAGGGACCACATATTTACGAATAAAGAGGCGTCGCAATCTTACTGAAAAACCCATTTGTCCTTAAGAAATACCAATTTAATTATTTTGCGGTAAAACTCCCACTAGTTGTTGATGGCGGCTATAGCGGTTTTAAATATCAATATAATTCTAGTGTTTGAAAATTATTATTTTGGACGATACTAAATTTCATAGTTATTTAACCAAAAGATACATAGGAAACAGTTTCGTAGTCAGGTGGCACCCATTTCACTAATAAAAATCTTTTTTTTATTTCACCATAAATTCAACCCCCCTTCCCCAATTACGCCACTGATGATAAAGGGACCACAACCAAATTCTTAGCCTACACCCCTCATAACACTTGACGCCGATACTGATTTCAGAGGTTTATTTGATCGACGTTGAATTTTTTTCAATAGACCTCCAATTCACATATCTTCTAAGCCATTCGTTTTCCGGCGATACACCACTGAATATGACTTATTGCTCCTACAATTACATATCGAATTAATGTAATATGAAAGCTGTTAGATAGGTAAGAACGGCGAAAGAAAGGGTTAAAACGACACTTTTTGGGGAGAATGACCCTCTCCAATTTGCACTAAATTTTTCTATGACTCTTAGGGTAAATCCCAAGATTTAATAATTTATCGTTCGATTTTATTGACGTCATATGGTGTTTTCAAGGATTTGCAGTGAAATATATCCCGAGTTACCATACCTATTATTTTTCTATCCATTTTTGTAATAGTAATGCAAGAGCTTGAGGTAACCCTCGCGCTCTACTCTTTTTTCTTAAAGAACTGAACTCGCGCTCACGCTTTTCCCAGAGAGAGCTTGAGCTTGCGCTCAAGAATAGCTCTTGCACTCTTTAGAGCTCTAAGTGCGCCTATTTCTAAATGCTGTAGAGTAATGAGTTTTGGAGATATCAGCGCTTAAAGAAGCGTAACTAATTTTTTTTGTTCAATCCATTTTTGGGGGTAAAGCTTACCCCCCCCCCGCTCACGAATTGCCACCATATTTACCAATGATCTTTGGGGATAGCCCTACTTGAAAATGTGGTAATTTCGTAAAGATAACTTAACTGGCTGACTGAGTCATTTTACCCTTTTTTCAGAACCTTTCTCTGAACCGAGTTGGAAATATAAATATCCCGAGTTTCGTACACCAACTGAGGAAGAAGCCCAAAAGATCATAAAGTCATATCTTCCGGACGATGAACCTCCAACCAATGTCGACAAAGCTATTCCCAAAGGACGTTTCACCTATTTGTAGTATAAGCTGCTAACCGAAGCATCTTCATTGCCTATTAACACTGAGCCCGTGAAAAGCGAATTAGATTCGTATTTAGAAACTGCAGTTCCATCTCAAATGGAGGTGGAAGACACTTCTATGACGGCTTTGGATTATTGGCGTTCCTGCCATAGCTATTTCCCAAAGTTGGCCAAAATAGCAAAGATATTCTTAGGAATACCATCCACTAGCTGCGATGTAGAACGCATGTTTTCAATTGCTGGTAGTTTGAAACGAGCTCGAAGAGATAAGCTTTCCCTCGAAAATTTTTGTGTTGTATAAGGAGTATAGAAAATTTCAAATTGATAGAGAGGTATAGAAATATTGATTTATATTTATTCCTAGTAATTTATTGTTTCGTAATAATGTGTTGCCTTATTACAGTGTAACTGGAAAAAAATGTATAAAGGCGTATCCCAGGTAACAAAAGCACGTGTGCATTTGGTTAATATTTGGTATTTATCGTTGATATAACGTGTTGAACAATATATATACGTATTATTCACGTATAAAAATTGTTTTTAAAACACTTGGCAAGTCAAGTGTTAAGCGATACGAGTGTACTACATACATGTTTGGGATATGAAACACTAGATTCGAGATAGTATTAAATCACACGTTCTTTGCACGTGTGAATATAATGCATAAAACTCTAGTTTGTATTAATGCTAATAATCTACATGTAATGTGCACGTACATACATGAGATATGAAACACTAGATTGCAGTTGTGTTTAATCACACGGTTAATATAATGCATAAAAATCTAGTTGGAAACAAGTGTTTATCTGCATGTACTTTGCACGTTTATGAAACACTAGATGAAGGTAGTGTTTAATCGCACGGTCTTTGCACGTTTTAATATAACGCTTAAAAATCTAGTTGGAAACAAGTGTTATTCTACATGACCTTTGCACGTTCATATATGAGATATGAAACACAAGATTGCAGTTGTGTTTAATCACACGGTCTTTGCACGTGTTAATATAATGCATACAAATCTAGTTAAAACAAGTGTTAATCTGCATGTACTTTGCACGTATACATATGGTATATGAAACACTAGATGGAGGTAGTATTTAATCACACGTTACCCTAGGTAGTAGGGCTCGGATTTATCTGATCGTTTCAACCGGTAAATTCAGTTAACCATGATTAATCGGAAAACTTCCAGATAATTTAACGGTAAAATCTCGAGTTTGTTTATCAACTAATTATATAGTTTGAAAAAAAAAACATTATCTTGATCGTAATAAATTCACCGCCGCCTTACTTTCCCCGAATGTATTTTTTTATCATGAAGCCGATATGAACTTTTATTTAAATAAATTTGTACACACTGGTTTTTTAAAGAGAAATAAGATCAAATTATAACTCTTCGAAATATTTACGAATTAAATATTTACCGAAAAAAAACAAATTGTTTTTTTCTATAAATATAGACCAATTTCTTCGTTAATCAATCATATTTGTTGTTCCAGTTGCGATGTACCCCGACTAAAATGTAATAAAACACTAATGGAAAACTCGTATTAGTCTACCCATGGATAATAGTCAAATACTTTAACTATTTTTATAATAAAAACCATGGTTTAACAAATAATATAACTATGTTTTCATCTGGTGCTGCTAGTATCTTACACTTAATTCCGAAAAGCATGGATAGATAAATCACGAAATAAACTGAAGTGTCAATGCTGACTAATGAAATGGTGAAATACATTTTATTTTAACAAAATGGATAAAGTTGGTAATAAAATTCCCTTTCTAATCTGGGCCGCGGAAGTCTACAGACATCTAGCCAGAGCGCAATATAACCTATGTCGTTTGCGCAGTTTACTAAAATACGGAGCGACGTTTCAGTCAGATGGGCATTTTTGGTCCTCAATGCCCCCACAACGCGATTGAGTGACCAGTCCTTACAAGCACCCGGGAGAAATGGCCACAATTTATTAAGAATTTATCTTTTGTGATAGTAGATGGATAGTTTGCGCGTAGCGAATTGTTTGGGAAACTATGTCAAATTCCATTTGGTGTTCTTTTCCAGTTCATAACCGTTGTTTCTCAAATCTCCCAGTCCGCTCTAGCCAAGACTGTCAGAGACGAAATAAAATTCAAAGCACGATATGAAGTATCGCACTTTCAATAATCAGCCTTTTCAGTTTACATAGAGCCACGTAGTGGCAAATGCAAGAAGCTCATAAACTGCTGGATTTTCGTCTGCTATGCAGACGCTGTATGGAAAAATCGTCTGCTTAGCAGACGAAAATTCAGCATTTCATGAGCTTCTCGCATTTGCCACTATGTGGCTCTATGTAAACTGAAAAGGCTTATTACGTTTCTTCCTCCACTACTGAAATAATATCCTTTTAGTAAGCTATGGAAATTTTACTTCCTTAATAGACAACATAAGTAAGGACTAGTAAACATGTAGGGTGAATAAATATAGGAGTTATAGTCTTAATTAATTAAGTTAATTTTTTCTACGCTTAACTTCCATAGTGTGCGTATAGATAATGTCAACAGTAGCAGAAGTTGTCGTAGACAAAGAAGTTACACGTAGAAATTAGTTCTTCATAATCCTCCAAAGAAAACAGGTGTCGGTTGCACACAGCAAAGCTATACGTATACACTCCTAAAAGTTGCAGCTGGTAATTATTGTTATATTATTTATTGGCTTATATATGGGGCGGCAAACCGGAAAAAACTAAATAACATTTCTAGGAATATTTTCAAACTTCTAGGAAGATTTTTAAAATACCTATGGATTTGAAGAATCCTATATATTTTAATAGTGTTTCTATAGATATTTTAAAGCGTTTCTTATATATTTTACGGACATAATATATTTTTCGGCAAAACGAGGGAGATAAAGCAGAGCTTGTAGTTTCCAATCGGAGAGTTGAGTGTGAACACTGTAAAGGCGAACTATGATAGTACTTGTACCGTTGATGGAGTGGTACTTGTACCGTTGGCCATAAATTTTATTGAGGCGAGAACACGTCGAGCTCAAGCATTCGAGTTCAATTAGGTATTAGGAGACCAGGTTTTAAAGAGGATACCCGTAAATCAGATCGCTTATTGAAGACTGCAGACTCGGACACTAGATCTTTCAGTGGAGGCTTATCATCAACGGTACAAGTACCACTCCATCAACGGTACAAGAACCATCCCATCAATGGTACAAGTTCTCTGGCAAGGTCGCCCTCTACCGTTGTCCGGAGCTTGTATCATGTGACCGGTGTTTTCCGTAGTTTGAACTCTCATGAACTTTAGACTTTCGGTTGTGTTGTAGAATATCGTGCGAGGGGCGTACGCGTGAAGCATGGACAGTAAATTAAGAGGACAGGTTTTCGATGCCCTTCCACAGTGCATTTTTACCTCTCCGAGGGGACTTTGTACCCTAGGAGGGGTTATACAACCACCGTGTCTGTCTGTCTGTCTGTGGGTGGGTCTGTCTCTCAGGCCTACGAACGCGTTCGCATTTTTGGGGCAAAGGGTAATCACTGCGTACCCAGTTTCTTAGTATCAGGGAAAGGTTTTTGACCGTTTTCCAAAAGCGCCCACTTTTTGTCATTGGGTGTAGTATAATTTTTTAATCGGCCGGGATTCGAACCCGAGCCCTCTTGCACGACAGGTGAGCGTTCTACCGCAGTACCACGGATACCGTTATGCTTAACTGAAAATTAAAAACTCTTCCGAGGAGAAGAATATTTTGGCTTGCCAACTTGTATTTCTCCCAACGTATCAATCATCTCGAGAGACTCGGAAGGAGTCTTGCAAGGTCGTTTGTACCACGTGATCTTAAAATTTCCAAATGGCAATCTACTGCGGTTGATATTGTTACGTAATTGTTTGAGCTTTATATTTTAGTAATTTTTAATTTTTAATTCAATAAAACCTATCAACTGATATTTAGTATATCATATTTAATCTATAAAAACGTGAAAAAATACCTTTTGGCGTAAAAATGTACTTCGTGTTTATCTTTTTTCTTTTTTCGAACAGTATCGTCCACTCTTAGCGATACTTTTTTTTTTCAAATAACCTTGGCCGACTCCCTAAGTGTGATTGGTTTACGGGGGCTAAAAACCAGGCTTTTTACCGATCCTCTAAAATCTACTATCCATGCGTGAAGTACGGTTAGGGTCAAAGAGTAAAGTTTATGTATTGCCGGGAGTAGTGGCTCACTCCTGTAATCCCAGGCGTCCGGGAGGCAGAGTTTGTGGATGGCCGTGTGAGGACGACCACCAATCCCCCCACGGGTGGTCGGAATACTTCCGCCACGGGTGTCCCCACCCCTGTCCCCACGTATCCTTCCCACTGTCCCTATCTAGTGGTGTGATGGGGTCACTGGAGCCTGTGGGGGGCTCCATACCCGGCTCTCAAGGTCATGTGATCGGGGCGCTGGGTCACTGGAACCTCATGGGTGTTCCACACTCGTCATTCTGTGACCTACTAAGGAGGGTAGTTTGCAGTGGAAGAGGAAGCCACTCTAGTCCTCAGCTGTGCGAGGGTGGGTCTCGGGCAGCCCATGGTGTCGCCTTTTGTTGGGCCGTGATGAGGGCGTTTGTTTGCTATATGTGAGGCGGTCAAAATGGCTGTCTCACTGGCCGAACGTTGTTTCGCAAAGCGCACTTTTGTCCGGGGCTGGTTGTTTTGGTGGCCGCTGTAGTGCTTAAGGCGGAGCAGCGGGGTACAAATACATATACTTATGTCCCCACGTATCCCCACGTTGGCGTGGCCGTTCCACATATCTCGCCCTGATTAATCAGTTGGTGTCTTCGCCGGGCTCGCGGTCTTCTCAGACTCAATCAGCCCTTTCTTCTTTGAATAAAAAGAAAGTGTATGTATTAAGTTGTTCTAACGAAAAGTATGTGAAGAAATCACAGGTATGTAGATATTTCTTCACTAGTTTCAAATATTATTTTATTTTATAAATCAATCAATAAACGCGTTTTTTAAATTGGAGGAATTTAGGCTCTGCACCACAGAGCTACTGCTACACGTTGCCAACACGTGTTTCGGCTCTTGTTTAACCCGTTTAATATTTAGGAGCAGAGTTAACCGAAAAATCAGGCTTTTATTGCCTGTATTTCCCAAAACATTTTTGTATTGCACACACATTCATCCTTAAATTAAAATTTATTTAAATGTAAATTATTTATATAACGCTTAGTGTGTAATCACAAGTAACTATATGATTTTTGCCTTTTAAAACTTTTTTTTATTAAACCTATCTAATGTTACCTACTGGTTTATTAAGAAAACTAGTGGACGTATCCATTATCAATAAAAAACCATGATCAACATGTTCCCTTCCCCGCGTTATCCTCTCTAAGGTGGACGGGAAGGAGAAACGTGTTCACAGCGCGGAATGTGAGAAGATATTGTGGGTTTAGTCGTTCTTTAGCTCTTGTCGAAATTTCTAGGACCATAAAAAATACTAAATCTTGATATTTAGGTGCTGTTAGAGAAAGCCAGTTATAAAAAATGTACAAGAAAAGGTGATTGAAGACGTTATTTAAGAGTGGTTAAAACAGGCTGGAGCTAGAATTACACAAAAACAGAAAACGAAAAAAAAGAGCGCTCAGAGCTAAAATTCACCGACTGACGAATCTTTCAAAGAAGTAAATAGCGAAGGTTCTTTCAACGCCTGAAATCCATATATTTTTTATATTTGCTAGAAAATTCTCTAAATATTACACCGCAAATTTGTGGATAATAAACAATTCCGAGCACTACTTCCATTTCGCGGTTAAGTATTAATTTCCTTAAAACAATTATCTAAAGAAGAGGCCCTAAAATGCTTCTAAACCGCCCAAATTTAAAAAAACTTACTTTGCCAACCTTGCTACCACTTTCTGGCAACGCCGCTGCTGCTCTTCGGCCATCCAGCCAGTGGCCGCTTGGATTATTCAATTAAATTACCTTTTTTCGCTTTGAAGAAAAAACCTTAATTAAACTTAACTATGGCCTTACTTAATTAAAACTTATTTTCTGTTAAACGCAGTTTTTCACGAGTTTTGAGTGAATGTACCAAAAAATGTATATTAAAAAGCTTAACCTTTTACTGTAAGCCAGTGGTGCCGTTCGCTATTTTTTCCAGACGGTGCCTCAACCAGAAAAAATGAGGGATGAATAAAGTTGAGCAAGATTTATTAAAAATGTGACAAAAGCTTTGTTCGTCAGTCTCAATAAACAATTTTAAACTAACAAAAATACTTTTAGTTTACTAAGTAAATAATAACCTGGCGCTTTAGGATTGTCGTGTTCCCAGGGGAGGGCTTAGCCCCCAGGGTTTAGTTCAGGGGAGACCCGAGCGCCCTCTGCCCTCAGGATCGGCGCCGCTGCTTGATTCCAGAGTCCAGGGAAATTCTCACTACGCTACTAGAAAAATTACAATCAGCAATCGACATAAAATGTAATAAAACTCGCGAGTTCGCACACTCGCTACAATTCTTTGCATTTTTGTTCTTTAAAGGAAACCATGGTCTTACTTATTTGAATCAAATTTCTGAGTCTGAATCCCTTAATACTGTCAGTCCTATCTCGCATCTCAGTGCGATTTGAAACCCCTTAGAGTTCAGCTATCTGTCGCAACATTTAAAGCTTTGGGTAATCGAAAAATTTCGATTCGCGATTTTGAAACCAAGCCTGTAAAACTGAGCCAATAGTAATCACAAAACTAATTTGACTATAATTTCTTGGGAGATATCACGTTCGTGAAAAAGATTTATAGATTTGAGAATATTCTGCAACGAAATTGTGATTCTAATCGAAGCCTTAAGGCTGGATTATAGTGATTGATAATTCGATTATTACTTTAGCCAAGTTGAAATTACATTTTGTAAATATATACGTCCAATTTGTAATATAAAACCAATAGAAGGAAACGAATCACGATTTTCCCATCTATGGTGAAGTAGAAAATATAATAATTTAGAGTTATCCGAAAACTGGTCTTTTTAACAGCACCAATTTTATTTGTAATTTTTTAAGAATTCTCTACAACTTTTTTAATGAAGGTTTTCGTCAATCACCATGGTAAACAAAAATTTTGAAACTTCATACATAAACCCTGAAAGTTTAAAAGGTTTGCCTGTAATATATTTTTGGTAAAATGCTATGTCAGAACAAAATCAGACACTTATTATTTGCTTCTAAAAACCTCAACGAAATAACTATTTGAAAATGTGCGGTTTTTGGTTAAAAACAGTAAGACGTTTTAGACTATGTCTAAAAACGCCTCATTGAAATTTCTATTAATAAAGTGTGCCGTTGTAGGTCATTATTTAATGGAAAATCGAGAGAAATGACTTTTTTGTCAGCAGTGAAAGGAAATGTGAGGATTTACTCACGGCAAAATGAAACAGTTTCAAAAATGGGAAAAGATTCTTCATTTCTTTTTGGCTTCCTACCAAAATTGCTCCGACATCGGAATAAATTGGATTGGTGAAGCGAACTACTTTAAATCTCTCAGGAGTTATTATGAATGGGCCCAGTGCCACCATGACCTCCTAAACAACATTTCACTTTAAACACATTACAATAAAAGGAATCAAATTTTCTTATTCTAAAGACGTTTTTTCAGTCAACAGCCATCCCCTACAAGCTGCAAGGTGGTCTGGCGGAGTGGTTAGCACTTTAGCCTCGCAGCAAGAGGAGCCGGGTTCAATCCCATCTTGTGGCACTGTGCGAAAACTCGAAACAACTCTTTCTGCGTTGAGTTTTCAAGTTCTTTCCCACTATTTTAAAGGGTTTACCTCCTCCATAAAAACTTGTTGAGGTTAACGGTTATAGTTAATGTAGGCATGAAAGGCTTGCCACCACACTCGTATGAATTGTAACCCGGCTTTAAAAGTCACTTGATGACTTAGGCCTAAAGTGGGACTTTGGGTATTAGCCTAGATTATTATATTCCAAAATGAAAAACGTAATCAATGTTAGACCAGTGCAATCATATTTTGGATAATTCCTTTAATTATGATTCGCTTATTTTAAATAGACAAAATGATATTCAGGTGTTAGGTGTATTTTATATTTATCTACGTTTTACTTAATACTTAATTTTTATTCATTTATAACAATTGCATATATCAGTGGAGATTAACCCCGACTGCTGTGACGGACAAATCATTAGTTTCCCACCTGATGTGGGTAGCCAAATTTTCCGTGGACTTCATTCTTGAAACTTCAATGGGTGAATATTTTGGTTTTTATGACGCTCAAGCTCTGAGAAATCACGAAAGTTGGCAGTAGCTCCACCCGAATATAGGCCTTTTTGAGAAGGTTCTCGAGCGTAGTTCGAAAGTTAGCTAATGGACAGGTTTGTTGATTTTTTCCCCAGTTTTCCTTTAAGTCTGAGCCCCAACCAGACAACGCCTATAATACTGAAATTGGTCGATCCTTCTAGTACAAGTTTTGTTTCGCGGAACCTCTTCCTTTCGTCGACATGTTATTTTGATATCGCCACTGCAAACCTGGAACGTACCGACCCCAATACAAAACCTTTGCTCGTCCACCTGAATTAAAAGCTTTAATAGTGGCTTAGGCTCAAGGTGGTGCCTTGGGTATTAACCTATCTGAATATTTTTTAGGTGGGAAAATGACCAAAGAAAACAAATAATGAATCAATGTTTCAATTTTCCGCAAACCATTGAAAATAGGACATATTGGAGCTCTTTGAAAATAAGTTAATTTCATTTAAATTAAAAACCGTACAGAGTAAGACGTTTGCTTGATCAACGAATTAAATTTTTGTCCAAAAGTAGCGTTGTATATTTGCTTTTTGGGTGAAACACAATTGGAGCTTTTATTCTTCCACATTTGAAAAACTCAGATTTGTGGGCCTTCCCTTGGTCGTTACTCCGAGCTAGTAATAAAAATAGTAAACATATTTATTTTGCAAAGAATAATATGCTTCTCTGGCAATCACAGAGGCAAAGCCTATTCAAGGTGGTTATCGAGACATCACAAACACAGAAATACAAAAAGTATGATGAAACTAAGGAGTTGAGTATTCGGTGGTCTTCTCCCGGATTACAGAGGGCAACCTCTTCCAAGTTCGAGTTCATTTGTAAAAGAAAGAGTTCTTCAATGCCAAACATTTGTCAAATATTTCATAGTATCTCGGGCAAGTCCGACGGAGGTTCATGTTCATAATTTCATCGACACTAAAAGCTTCAGCCCTGATAAATCTCACGAGTGTAGGTAAGTCTGAAACATCACATCGAACGGACAACGACCAAAGATGGAGAATCTCAAAGCGCTGGCCATAAGGAATGTGACCGGATAAAGTGGGCACGAAGTTCTAAGGCAAAAGTGAGAAAAATAGTGCTGTATCCTTGATAATATCCTTCTTGAGAGAAGGATTCCATACGGGAGACGCATAGTCCAGAACCAGTAAACACATCGAGTGAAAAAGAATGGTAGAAGCACGTGTGCAAACAGTCGTTCTTCGAATTAGACCGCAAACGCGTCGGAAACGATTGCCGGCGTAGAGTACATGAGACGCTCACTTGAGATTGCTTGATTTACAGGGAAATGCTATCATCAAGGCCCCATTGAAATACGTGATTGATGTTATCTTCAGGTCCGCAGCAGATCGAATTGCGAAAGATATATAGCTGTCATCCAAATAATGATACAAATCACAGTTTGGGGTCAGCACACGTGAAAGATCAGACACGAAGATGTTTAATAACAGAAGACCCAAAATTGAATCCTTAGGAACACTGCAACACACCGGACGGTTACTGCTGAATTCACCACGATAGAAAACTCGTAGTAAGTGATCAGACAAAAATTCTGAAACCAGCGAAAAATTTATCCACGAACACCAACCATCTCAAGTTTATTAATGAATCGTTTATAGCAAAAATAATTTAACGCATTGCCCAGTCTAACAAAACAACCCGCATTTCCGGCGGGCCTCGCTAATCAATAATGGTAGACCACTCGTGTAAAGAAAGAAGAAGAAGCTGCTGCGTGCAAGAACGACCCCACCGGAATCCAAACTGCGAGGCAGGTATGACCAGTGATAGGCACTCTTCGGTCACCGTGAGATCAGTGAGAGCAATTGAGAGGAGGTGAGATGCTCTAAGCTTCCAATGGAAAGGAGCGTAATATGAGTTTCCAAGCTAAGAATTTAAGTGAAAGGAGAGTGAGTGGAAATAAGATTTTTCAAATAATGTATTTGGAGTGTAAGCGAGGTTAATTTAATTAGTGAAATGCGATGAGCGGAGATCAGCTTAAATGTTAGTTTGGGGTGGTGAGTTTGAATTTAGATGTAAGAAAACCAAAACAAAGGAAATATAAAAACATGACCTTCTTGGAAATAATTATGTAACTTTGGCCAATAACAAAGCCCAAACGTACAATAACATAATATGCTGATGTTAGAAGGCTATAAAGAAGTTAAATACAGTTAATCTAATGTTACCACCGGCCAGTTATGATCGTTTTTCTACCCCTGTGAGAACAGTGTGAGAATCATAGAGGAGGTGAGATGCACAAAACTTCAAAAGGAGAGGAGCGTAAGAGGATAGTCAGAAGAAAGAGAGAGGAGATTTAAAGGAGATACTTTATGACTTCCATAAACGGAAAAGAGCGTGAGATGAGATAAGATTTTTCAAGAAAACTAGAGGGAGTGTGTGCGATGTTAGAATAAATAGCGAAATTCGATGAGATGAGATGAGATAAGAAGAAAGTTTACGGTGGTTAGAGGAGATGAGTTTGAGTTTAAAATATTAGAAACGGGAATGAGGTGGAGTAAGAGTTTTCAGAATTTTTTTTTTAAAATGCCCATCACTGGGTATGACGGAATTATCTTCTAGAAACTTGTTTAGCTTCTCGTGAATTATTGACTACAATAGCTTACCAAAGGCAGAAGTGAGTGATATTGGGCGGAAGTTTGAGAGGTTGTTACCCTTTCCGGTTCTATTAAATACTGCTTTCACATTCGCAACCTTCCATCCTGAAGGAAGAGCAGACATCGAGAGAAACAAGTTGAACAGTTTCACCCAAGGTTAATTATTGCAAGAGACATCACTTTTAAGATACTAGGTGTAATACCATCAGGCCCGCACGACGAACCGTTCTTCAAGCGTGTCAAAGCCGTTGACACCTCAAACGTGTCAACCGAAACAAAGGAAAACTATTTATCCATGGGAAGGTACTGTCAAATCAGGATCGGGTATTCTAAAGCTTGCCAGAGGACACAACACTGCCTCTAATTCTTGATTTTTAAATGAAGAGGGTGGAAGGAGCAGCGACCTAGAGCGAACAAAGCTCTAAAAACGCTTGGGATTAGATTACGTTTATCTTGTTCAATTTCTTAGACCATTGCTAAATGCCGGTTATTTTCCCGGTCCAAATTATCATCGGTTTTCTTGCGAATATTTAACATGACACTCATGGTCTATCTCACCAGTTATCCAGGGGGAGCGCTTTTTCCCACGAATGGCTAAAGACGGATTATTTTCTTTCACGCAAGCCCAAAAGATATCAATCGAGAGTTCCCAAGTCACGTCAATATCGTTCGAAGAAAAAACAATGTCCCGGGGAGCGCAGTGCAAAGTTTCAATGAGATCACCCACCGACAGATCGTAGTTCAGTTTGGTACGATGTATTCGTTGAACAAAAGGTCCAGGTCAGTTGAGGATTCCAGCAACCGCTAAGTGAGAACATCCAGGTAGACTGTCTCGAGTCTGTTTCTCAGTGAGAAAGCGTAAGTCATTCACAAAAGCCAAGTTGAGAAAATTATGTCCACGAGTCAGAGAATAAAATGTATGTTGAAGTCCTAGACCAAACACAGTATCACAAAAAATTTCTTCTTGGTGGTAGTTGGAGTTGGATTTGACTAGTCCGTTTGTAGGTTGAAATCTCCGAGAAGTGGAAGGGTCTCATGTAAGAAACCCAGAAGGTCACTAAGCTTGATCGTGTAATCAACAGAACAGCGAGGTGGGAAATAGAGGCAACCAAGCACAACTGAACGGGAATCACAACACGTAAATGACGAAAAATTACTTCAATGGCAACACCATCATCAGTAGCGATTAACTGGAAGCAGGTAAAGCACACATAGGGCAAGGTTGGGGCTCATTTGTAGTACTAATACCATGGTATTCATCACGTCACAT
Organism: Leiobunum rupestre; assembly: GCF_980474605.1. Lineage (NCBI taxonomy): Eukaryota > Metazoa > Arthropoda > Arachnida > Opiliones > Sclerosomatidae > Leiobunum > Leiobunum rupestre. Next base: position 18,867,405 of record NC_143386.1, read on the forward strand.
AACAAGGCATTTGATATGGACCCATTTTGACAGAGCTCCCACGCAGAACAACCCCATCTGTTAATTAGATACAGGATTCTGACAATATCCACAAGGCAATTTAACATTCAGAGCGGGCCCTGGGTTAGTTTCAACATCACCGCAGAGAGATAAGTTGGTGTATCAATGCAAAAGGTTTTTCCAAGAAAATGATGCGTATAACGCCACTGCGTAAATTAGAGAGAAAACAAATATTGTAGTATACCGTAGTGTAGTTCTGGATTATGTATGGAATGGATACATTTTTTAAGTCAACACATCGAAATGTCGCATAGTTTTTGATACATTATTTTTAAGTGAGTAATGAAAATTTTGAGAAAAAGCAAAAACAATATCTTTCGATGTAAAAAAACTGAACTTTTCAAATTTTACGTGGTTCTTCAGCTGATAGACCTTCTTAAATAGCTGGAGAAACGATAAAAGTTAATATACATCAACAAATGACAATGTTTGCAAATATAATTGTTTTCCATATAATGGTTGTATATAGTTATACAAAAAGTTCTGAAATCTGTAACGCTTTTGGAAAATCATTGAAATATCTTCCAATTGAGGTTTTTCAAAAGCTAAATCAGTTGTTACTTGTACAGTTAAATCGCGGAACTTTAAACACATCAAATATTCGTATTGTGAGGAAGCTATGAGGGTCATTCCACGACCAATGCTCACAGGTTGTTAACTCTTCCTAATTTAGATTCCTTTTTCTCGGTTTTTTTGCGAAATATTCGATTTCCAAAATAATTATGGCATCCGATGAATAGTTTTTAAAATATGAAATATTGAAAAAAATGTCAAACATTGCCTTACCCCTGAAATAGGCAATAAAATATCTAAATGAAACAAACATTGATTAAAAGACATGTTCCTGCGCGTTTCATAAACAATTTTAGAAATTTTGTACATTTCACCCTTGACTTCTTTCATGTAGGTTAAATATTGGGTTATTTAAATCAATATATTATAATTTGATTTTAAAATTTTCTGCTGAAATACATCCGGGAAATTCGAAATAAATAGAAAATTTAATAAAAGAACCTAGGTTTCGAGCAAAGGTCCAAGGTCAATGATTTCAACCTACATAAAAGAGGTCAAGGGTCAAATGTACAAAATTAATAAAATAATAAATGGAACTCGCAGGAAAATATCTTTCAATCAAGGTTTGTTTCATAAAAATCGGGTAATGATTCAGGCATATATTTACTTGGGTCAAAGCCATTTTTGCGATTGATCCATGTCTTATATCTCAAAAACTATTCATCCTTCCCGAAAATATGTTGATAGTTGGCTTTTCCCAACGAAGGGCCCCACGAATTTATTAAAAATAAATCTGAGTGGAAAGGTTGACAACCTGTTCATAAGTATGTAAGAAATATCGGCATATTCGTAATAAATAGTGGGTAACGGAAGCTGTTGAGTACAAGGAGTCATTAAATGGTGAGGGTGAGAATGATTTGTTGGGAAAGGAGTTATTTTCTTAAGATATCTAATCAAACTCCTAGGCTTAAGATCGAAAATACGGTCATTTAAGCCAAGTGGAACAAACATAACGCAATTAAACTATTAGTAGCTAGTAACTGAATTTGACCCACTGACCATTTTCGTTGAAAATTTTTAACGTTTCACCAAAACTATCATTATAGTCCGTGAGCTAGGTGCCCAAAAACACAGATTCGAGTTTCAACTCTGGTGAACAAAAAGCAATGTTATTTTCGGATAGCTGGATGCTTAGAAAGAACCAATCCGTGTGATGGAATTTTCTATCGCCCAGCTATCCAAGATGGCGGCTAATGCTAAACTGCGCTGGCATGTATCGCGGCCCCTATTTACGCTACAACACTTTGCGATATATCAAGCGAAAGGCAATTGTGCGCTTATTAAGTTATGTCCTATGGTTGTGGTTCATAAATTGGACCGTTTAGCGTCTAAAAGTCAAAACGTTGTTTTTTAAAATCTAACATTTCGACATTTTGCTTTAGTTATGAAAACCTGTAAATTTACAATTTTTGTCACATACTCTATTGTCATAAGTACCTTAATAGCGTTATTTTAAAATATTATAGAGTGTTCTAGCATAATTGATTTAGAAGTTATAATAAATCACAATTTGGGATAGTTTTTTTGGGCGAATATTTACAAGCAACAAATTTCAATATACTTTAAAAATAACTTTTTAAAAGCTTTTATTTCTCGTTATCGCTGTTACATGAATCACTATCTTCGTCTGACACATCATAGTGGTTTCGTCCAAGTCATCACCCATATTTGTACAATCTGACAATTTACAAGTCGAGGTGCATTTGAGACCATTCACAATGAATGTACAATTCGATTTGTATACGCGAGAACATTTACACGCCATTAAATTAAAAACTGTTTCTGGTGCGGGGGCCCCTTTTGTCCAAAATATATCGAGCTTGCCTTCTTCGTCAACTTTCCAGCCGTGGTCATTTGTTTGGTTAGGAATATCTGGAACGGTTTCCAGGCTACGCTTCCAAATGCAAGGTGGCAACTGACCCGATTCAACCTGTCCTTTTTTGGCTCGGAAAATTTTATATCGCATTGTATTTACTATTTGACCTTCGTTTTGGTCGAATAGAGTTGGCACGTTAATTCATCGATTCCCACTAGAGTTTCATTAGAAACGTTCCAGGTTGATCCCAATGTCGCAATCGCTGATCTGAGCTTATTATTCTTTGAACTAACGGTATCACAACCAGTCCAGCAATGTTAACCGAGAAGAGCAGTGCAAATATTATTCCCGAGTACCAAAGCTACTTTAGAAATGTCTACGATCCTGACCCTAGCCCGCGTTCCTCTGCTGAAGAATACGTTGCAATCGATTTGCGAATTGAACGCTAAAAATAAAACCAAGACGTCGGTAACATCGGAGACGCATATCAAACTTTTGTATTCTTTAAACGCGTGTTTTGCGTTTAAAACTAAACGTGTGTCAGCCTATTCGTGATTACAATAAAGTTCGTTTACATCTACAACCGAATATTTGGTTAGTTTGACACATTTATCGGAACAGGAGACGTACAACGGTATCTCGTCGAGTCTTTGTCGTCTCTTCTCTACTTTCCAACTTTCGGTAAGGAATTTTATCAAATGGGTCTTGCTCTCGGTGCAAGACAAAAGACGCCTCCAATTCTTCACCTTGTGCGTTTTTTTAATTTGATTGAAAGCGAAGCCTTCCGTGGAACCTCTTTTCACTCTTTCCGTCGCCTTTATGGAATGAGACCTGTATACGTTGAATATCACGTCTATTCTTTGGCTACCTTGAACAGCTTGCAGAATTTGGCTAAAAATGCGATCCGAAAGGTCTTCAAATATGTGATTATCTCTGAATAAAGCCCATTCCATCGATAAGCGTGGCGCTTGGTCTGGAACCGACTTCGGTTCGCGGATCTTTGGTTTCGAGGTACTTCCCGAGGACCGATTTTTTTCGTTTTTCTTAGAATACCATCTCCGTTTGCTAGCGTCCACGGTTACAGACTTCCCGCATATCCAATTTTCGATTTTTCGCGATGACAACCATATAAGTGAATAGCCTCTGCTCAGATTTTAAAACAATATCCTTGTTTTTCGTTACAAAAATACTTTTTTAAGCTACCGAAAGTTTTTATTTTAATCTTTTTATGGGATCGTGAAAACCACAAAATGCTGGCAAACCTCTTCTCCTTTTTCGGCAGCCGACAGAAGGTCCTTAGAAATATCGACGGGTGCTTCAACCCTGGTAGAAAGGCTCACGAGAGAGTTAAATTATCCAATTGGATTTGTCCAGCTATTTTCTAGAAGATCGACGATAGACGAAACATCGACTTCATCTCTTTTAACGCGAGTTTGGTTTAAGTCTGCGTGAGAAAGTCCAGCCTCTTGAAACAATATTTGCTCTCTCAACTGCCTCAGTGTGCTGTTCTGTATTCAGCCGTTAGATAGTAACGCGACACTGTTCCGGGCTTAAGGCTAAAGCCGCGAGTGCCACTTGCCGTTTGGGTATCTCTATTAACAGTTTCTTCGGTAGTCTGGTTAACAGGTATTTTTACAAACGGGTTACTCTGACGAAGTTGAACCGATAAACAACCATCTTCGAAATGCGCATGAATATCTGGGCAAGTACTTTTAAGTCGAGTCATCTGGTAATAATAAGCTGGCTCGAGTAGTTCCTCCTGTCCATTGCAAACAACCATGGTATGGCATCTCGAATAGCCGTTAAATGACTATACCAGTCACCTTCTCTATCAGCGCGAAGCAATCGAAGTAATAAACCAACCAGGTCTACGTATATTATCCAAAATTTTGATAGATCTCCTTTTTCTCGTCGCAATATATTGAAGTTTTCAATAAATTTATCTAGAACAAATTTGAACGACTCATTTTTTAATTTGGCCTCGTAAGTTGAACCAGAAATGTTCGTTTGAAACTCTTCAAACCCTCTTTTAGCTTCGGCTAGTTTTGCAGTCGCTTGGTCGTCTACCGTTTCAAGAGAGATAGTGAAAGAATTCGAGGCTATTCTCATTATTGCTTCGTAGGTCAAGTTGTGAAACCGAACGGCTCTATTGTAGTGTTTGCCGTCTAAAACTTTGAGCTACAACCGAGGACTCGACTGCAATGTCACGAAGCCCGCATCGGCGAACATTTTCCCAATGGCCTATGTTCGTGACAGCAACGAAGATTAAAATAAAGTGATACCAACGGGTTTAAGTTAAACTAATCTTTTTATTGAGAGAGTAGGATGCTTACATAATTGATGGACGAATGACTGTAACTGCCCGATACATAAGTAATGTTAAGTTTATATACAAAAATTAAAAAATAATTAACTTTATGTAGTCATTTAAAAAATAGCTAATATCGTGAAAAATATTGATAAGCGTTAAAATGATAAAAGGTTATACAATAGAACTATGACGTAACAGCCTACATGAAGTTACAAATAGTATGAAAGTTGCCCATCAATAACACTATGTTTATAAATGTTCCTACATTCGCCCAGGCTATTTGGGCAGCTTTTGCGTAAAGGGCTTGAGTGAAAACAATGGCAATGCTTTGTACAGTCTGTTAAATAAGTCTTCGGCCGTTGGGATTTTGGCACTTATTTGCGATTATCTCAATAACTGTGAATGATAGCAAGTTGAAACCAATTTTATTTTTAATATTTTACTAACATCTTTCAAACCTATGTCTTGATTCACGTGCAGCATTTCCATATTCGGCGGAAACGCGAAATATCGTTTTTGACAACTTTTGTAATAATGATGTTACGCCCCGGAAACCTGCATTTTTGGATTCAAACGGGTCGATTCATATCAAGAAAATGTCATTGTTTTCCGGCTACGTGGAACGGCTGTTAAGATATTGCCTAATGAAAATTCGGGTCTCATTCGGAAAATTCTAAAATGCCTAATTAATCAATATTATTAATCCGGCATATAACCACAGCGTTACAACAATCAATATATATGCTTATTGATGAAACGATGAAAGTTGTTTTTTCCTCAACAATAAGATACTATTTCTCGGTCGCCTCGGGCATTTTAGAATTTTCCGAATGAGACCCGAATTTTCAATAGGCCTTATCTTAGCAGCCGTTCAACGTAGCCGGAAAACAATGGCACTTTCTACATTTGAATCGACCCGTTTGAATCCAAAAATGCAGGTTTCAGGGGCGTAACATCATTATTAAAATGTTGTCAAAAACGATATTTCGCGTTTCCGGCGAATGGAAATGCTGCACGTGAATCAAGACAAAGGTATGAAAGATATTAGTAAAATATTAAAAATTAAATTGGTTTCAACTTGCTATCATTCACAGTTATTGAGATAATCGCAAATAAGTGCCAAAATCCCAACGGCCGAAGACTTATTTAACAGAGTGTACACCCAAAGTACTCTTAATTTGGAGGCATTCGCGGAGAATCTCTTGAACAGTTGACATCTCTGTCGCCGGTGTATTAATTGTTGGCGAATACCCAATATTGTCCGCTAAAACTGAAACTTCAGATCAAATCATTATATTGAAACCTGTCCAGGAGAATACTTTCTGGTCGGAAAAACAGGTAAGTCGAGCTAATATCCAAACAAGATCGAAGCTTTTTTCGGTGGCTGACAAGATTACGAAGCTTTCTGCACCGCTATACCATTCACCCTGTGTACAGTTCCAGCACCGCTGAGAACTTCTTCCTGTCGGTCAATGTTATTTAAATCAAGAACGGTTGGAACGTTCGGAAATATACAGCCCGGAACTGGAAAGGATTCAGTTTGAACGTTGTCCAGTTTTTCAATGCATAACGCTGTATCGATTTCTTGTGGCTTTGAGTAAGAACACGAATGACCAAGGCGATTTAGAATTTTTATGACCTCCACGTTTCCAGTCATTGTTTTTACTGCACATGTAAGAAGAATTTTTTTTATAGTGATTACCTGACCTGCATGAACTGCGTATATTAAATCTGGCGTTATTGACCATGACACTCGACAAATTCGATCTGAATTTTACCTCGAATAAAATTAACCAAAAACTTGGGCCGAGTTCTAAAGGTTGAGGTGGCCATTTCTCGCAATGTGAGCGCGTTCTGGCGAGTTTGGGACAGGGACTTCAATTCCTGGCGTTCCACAAACTTCACGTAGACTTCCAATAGCGAGTCAAAAGACAAATGGCATTCTCTTAAACAATTTCTTCAGTTAACGGAGAAAAATATTCTCCAAATTCCGTTTCTATATTTCTGCGTGGATGTTTCTTAGTAGAATCATTTACTTCCGAACCAGGTTCCCCATTTTTTCCATTATTAGCACTAATATTGAAGTGAGGTCCACTAACGAACGAATAGGACTTCGATTAAAAATGTAGTGACGTAATTCGTTTAAAACGCTATCGTGGGCTGCTTTTTCATTAAATTTGTAAGCGTCAAATTCGTTCTGCTTTAACTGTGTGACTCTAGGAAGCTACTCAGACCAAGCATGTAAACTTTGTAGCATGACCTGTGGTAATGAGCTTCCGCCGCTACAATGTCCCTTGACGTTACGGCAATTAATACTTCATCACCCCGCTCAATCGCCAGCTTTCGAACAGTTTCGTCGGCTCGTTAATCTAAAGACTGGATTATTTGTTCACGGGTATTTGTGCCCCTAAGATACTTCGACGTTTTCTCACAAAAAATGCAACCCGGCTCATAAACTCTTGATTTCGATGGGCCCTGTTTTTTGTATCTTGAGCTTGGAGGTCTAGAATTCCAGATTTAGATTCAACTTCGGATTCTTCTTGGTTTTGGAGTTTAGATAAAACTTTCTTACTTGTGAATTTTGATCTACAATTTCTGTGATAGTAAATGTTTTTGATATTGGCCTCTGACTCACCCAAATCCAGAACGGGCTGAAATTAACGAATTTCCGCCACATGGCATAGGAATTTCCAAGATTGCTCATCTTGGGAAAATGTAACTTCGCGTAAAGGGGTTTCTTTGTTGCAAAGAATACATGACACTCGAAACTTCGCTGACATTTTTGCACTCTCCATTTTGAGATTTAATTTCACTATTCACGCTAAATTAAGTTACGCGACGAAAAAACAATCCTAATATAATACCCCACCTTCACTTCATTGCTAAAACCAACTAAAAATATAAAGCTTCAAGGGTCAAAGTGACTCAGAATCACCAGGTCCAGTATTTATATATATTTATATATATATAATCGTCAATTAGCGGGTTGGTGTGAAAAATAGAGATAACAGTGCACTAGTAAGAACAGAGGGATCGAACTTGGCGCGCAAAAGAAATGGCGGTGGTTAACGCAATCTTTACTTATTTAATTCAGATTAATATAAAAACATTCGATATTCAAAACACTAATGTGTTGCTTGATTTAAATTATTCATTTTAAAAACTATGTTAACGTCTTCTAAACCGAATTTGTTTAAATTTGAAGACTATCGAGATATACATTCAACTTGAAAATCCCTAAAACGAAAACGTTTTGTTATTTTCAAATAAGCTCTAAGTCCTCTTATTAAAGCAAAACCAATTTAAATAAAAAAATTGTTGCGTGTAAAAAATAATAAATTTTGTTTCTACTCGTAACTACCCCAAATTGTGATTTATTATAACATCTACATAAATTATACTAGAACCATCTATAATACCTTTGAAAAAAGGTATTGATGTACTCATTACAGTAGGGTATGTGACAAAAATTATCAAAGTACAGGTTTGCATTAAAAAAGCAAAATGTCGAAATGTTAGATTTTAAAATACAACGTTTTGACATTTAGACGCTAAACGGTCCAATTTATGAACCACAACCATAGGACATAACTTAATAAGCGCACCATAGCCTTTAATTTGATATATCGCAAAGCGCTGTAGCGTAAATAGGGGCCGCGGAACATGCCAGCGCAGTTTAGTATTAGCCGCCATATTTAAATGGCCGCCATCTTGGATAGCTGGTCGATAGAAAATGCCATCACATGGATTGGTTTTGTCTAAGTACTCAGCATTCGAAATTGCATTGCTTTTTGGTCACAAGAGTTGGTACTCGAATGCGTATCTGGCTCACAGACTATTAACACAAGTAAAAAGTTTACATATAAAAACGTTTCTTAACTTATTTAAAGTTAATATTTCAATGAAATTGAATGTGCATTAACTAGTGAGAAAGTGGTTAGAACCATTAGGTATCCTTTCTTACATTTCTCTGAACCATTCCAATCATGCCGCCAAAAGAACCATCTGGTAATTTGTTTCCCCATCCTAGTGCGCAGCTCTCAATGTATTTGAACCTGTTAAATTCCCAGTGTTTAAAGAATAAAATGTTTGAAATATAGCTTAAATTAAATAACTGCAAATGACAAACTATTTCTATGATTATACATTATAAGTGTCTTAATCGAAATCATTTCTGATTTGCCTTTGCAAAGAAAACCAAACGAATGTTTGTGAAAAGTATGAAACAACTGTAATACATGTATATAACAAATTTATGCGACTTAATTTAGAAAATATTCACTCTAAGATTGGATAAATTCAATAGGTAATTTTTTGTTCTTGGTAGAATTTTACATGAAAACGTTTCATCACTGAGAATTTTAAATTTTAAGTGTTTGATCTACCTACAAAGTTTGCTAATATCTAGCTTGACTTGTACCTTATTTTCATAAATTTCTCTAAAACATCCATTAGTTCTGCAACTGGTCCATATATGTCCATTATTTCTCCATTCGAGTTCTTCTTATAATTTATCCAAGGCCACCACTGCAATAAGCAGTCACTGATTAAAGGGTCACATTTTTAAATTAACCCAAATAACAATAAAACGAACTTTAAATAATTAAAAAATTATTCAACTGTTTTAACCGTAAGATTATTTGACATGACATGAAAAGTAAAAAAAATTAACCATCAAGCGACTAAATTAAATTATGATAGCTAAATAAGTAAAATTTGTGATTAAATTAATATAATATAAATTTACTCCTTTGAACATTTTACGATGGATTTAGAAAATAATAAAATGAATATGATAATTTTTAAAATAACGACCTTTATCATATTTGTGGTAACCGTTCAGTCAACACCGACATTAAGACAAAGTAACCAAAAGCAGAAGCGGATCACATGAGAAGGGATTTTCGATAATGCTTAATATAGTAACCCTCGCTAATGTACAGATTCTGGTTAATTGGGTGTAAATTTCCCGCCGCCCTGCCGAAAAAATATATGTTTTTGTTCACAAGCCAAAATATCGACTAGGGCGAATACAAAAAAGGGGGGGGGGGGGGGGTGAGGAAGCCCAAAAAACATTTCAGCCAATAATGAGTAAGTGGAACACGTGACTTCATGTTCCGGTGAGTCAGTGACGTTTTGACACCCAAGAGTTTAGGTCAACCAGTGAGTCAAATAATTAATAGCACAGGCACCAATATGGAACAAGTACACTCGTTACAAAGAAAGACAGTAGGTACCCAATGCAATCAAAATGCGAAAATGCTAAGATATAGAGCATCTCAAACTGATAAAGTAAAGGATAATCGGAGTAAACAAGCAAGGACTTAAGACTCCGGTTCATAATCAACACAAACAGCCAAGGCCTAAATTTTCGAATTTTTCTAATCAGTGTAAACCTTTAAACCAAGGTATGTTAACTGCTAAAATAAAATAGCCACCTATTTGAATACAATAGGTGTTTACATAAAATGGTTGTCAAAGTAGCACCTAGGAGTATGTATACCCTAAGAGGGGACATGTAAACTTATCTCTCTCTAGAAATTAGTCTATGTTATTCGAGAAACATGTTTGCCAGTTTGGTTTTGTTGGTAAATTTTCTCGCGCGGCCGCGGCATCATGAATTATTTTTCTTTATGACCATGTCTACGCCAAAGCGAATTAGAATTAAAGGGAATACTTGTTGTATTCCGAACTGTTGTAGTAATACCTTAACTTCAGAAGTAAGTTTTCATCATTTACCGAAATAAGATGTTATTAGGGCGGAATGGATCAGGAGAATTAGACTTGTATCTAAGAAATCCCAACACAAATGGCCGAGGCCTAATAAAAGAGCCTCAACGCCGCTTAAAGACCCCTCACATTGGTTACCTAGCAAATTTCATTTAGTGTGTGGGTTACATTTTCAAAAAGATGGGAGAAAGAAATATAATTATACCCATCCAATTTACATTGGTAACTATGAATTAACCACAATATTCGAAACTATTGAACAAGACGTTGCGGCTTATATTACTATTCAAGAAGATTGTGAATATATTTCTAATGCAAAAAGGATTAAATTGGGTAAGATATTTCTTTACTCTTTCCAAAATACAGTGATTGCTCATGTATTAACAGTTCCTATTGTGGTTTTCAGACTGTAATCATACATATAGTGTATCTTACAATGAGAATCGTTATCAGTTCTCACAAAAACTTAAAAGAAGAAAATTGTCTTTTAGAAGAGAATCTCTTAAAAAGACAGTTTGAGATTATGGAACTGAATAAAAGAGTGCAGTTATTAGAAAATACGCTTACAGAAAATAGTGCCCTTTTAAAAAATATGGAGCAACGGCTTCACACAGATAAATTTTTATATGAAAATGTTAGCTCTAATGATGACAAGCTTAAATTCTATACTGGTTTTCAGTCAGCTGAACATTTTAATGAACTTTATGAATACTTAGAAGAGGACATGTCATACTTGCAATAATATAACAGTGCCAAAAAATACAATCTGCAAACACCTAGATGTGAGACGCAAAAAGGTAGACCATTGTCACTTAAAATAAAAAATCAGCTTTTCCTTGCGTTATGTAGAATTCGAGCAGGCATGTAAGAAGAAGACTTGGCTTACCGTTTTAATGTGAGTATTTCAACCGTTAGTAATAATAGGATTACTTGGGTCGACTTATTGTATTGGCCTTCCCGGAAAGTGGTAGACCAATTTATGCCAGATTCATTTAAAAAATTATATCTATCTACTAGGATTATAATCGATTGAACCAAACTATTTATTGAAAAACCAAACCATTAAACCACACAGTCTGATACCAGTGTTGCCAGTGTTCGAAAGTTAAAAATCCCACAGTTTCGGCGAAAAACCGCCCAAAAGCCACAACCCATATATATTCACGAAAACTCCTCGTAAAACAGGTACAATTTTTTGGGACCGAATTAAAGTTTTGTTTTGTATTTTATTTATTTTTATTTTTTGGAAAAATTATTCATGTCATATTTAAAGAACTAGTTTACTTTATCCTCCTTGCTTATCCATAGGTAGCAACCAAGAATGTATTTATTTATACCTAGGGAGACGGTTTTTAGCCTTTCTCTCAATCCACCCGTTGGTCACCCCAGTTCGCTTATCCGCTTAAAATAAAACGAATATTCCCGGTATTTCATTGGATGCTTAAAATTTACGTCAACTAACGCGATGGAAATCAAACGCCGGTGACGTTTTGTCTTTCCCCCCGCGCGAGACGGGGGAAAGGCGTTCAACGTGCCCGGTGATTGTCGCAACATAATCATTCTTCCTAATAATAAATAAATACATTCTTGTAGCAACTCTACCATTTTATTCATTATACATTTTTGAATTGTGGAGATTGAAATGTCGGGGTTCTGGCTTAAATTAGTGCAATTGATATAATTAGCCTTTTCAGTTTACATAGAGCCACGTAGTGGCAAATGCGAGAAGCTCATGAACTGCTGCTGGATTTTTATCTGCCAAGCAGATAATTTTTCAATAAAGCGTCTACTTAGCAGACGAAAATCCAGCAGTTTATGAGCTTCTTGCATTTGCCACTATAAGTGGCTCTATGTAAACTGAAATGGCTAATTGGCCTCAAAGCTAGATCTCAAAATGCAATAGGCATTCCACAGTAACGTGATGATAGTTTAAGCCTCTGAATGCGCCCCCCTCCACATTTGACCCTTGCTCCTCTTCAAATTGGACAATGGACAGCTTCGTTTTTCTCTACTCCCAAGTTGTTTAGGAGATAAGACTGTGGATGAATTCCAAGAAATGCGAAGGCCAGCTGAAACCGCAGCAGCGACCTTTCGCCTTTCTTGGAACTTGGCGCACGTCATGATCCCCCCCCCCGATCTTCCTTGCGTTCTTTATGGAGGGGGGACTAAGGGTGAGTACAGTGGCTTATGAGAATTAAAAGTAAAATTAGGACCGTTATCTAGCCGAGGCTGCCGAACAGGTGGAAGGGGGGTCTAAATTCTTTGGAAGGGGTACTTTCTTTTTTCTCGAAAGGCAGTATCAATATTTCTTTAGAAAACTTTTCGTGGGTATTTTGAACTGGCGATCGAAAATCTCACAAAAAGTGGAAAATCCCACAAAACCCTTTGATTTGGTTAAGAAAACCCATTATCCCATTTCCAAAAAAAACACCCTAAAAATCCCACGATATGGGATTTATCCCACGATTTGGCATCACTGTCTGATACCTATTCAAATAAAAAAAACACAGCCAAAGGTCTCATAGGGATATTTCCTAATGGATTCATTACTTTCGTATCAAAATTGTCACCAGGAAGAATTTCGGATAAGGATATCACAATTGATAGTGGCCTAATTTAAAAACTGGATAAGGGTGATGCAATTTTGGCGGACAGAGGGTTTACTATCGGAGAAGAACTAGTAAAGGAAGTTATAAAACTTAGTATACCCCCTTTTTGGGGGAAAATACCCAACATTCTAAAGATGAGGTTGAAAGAAAACCCGTGAAATAGCAAATTTACGTATTCATGTAGAGCGGGTAATTAAGGAGTTGAATAAAATAGAATCCTAAAATTTATATTTCCTAACACTATGCACAGTCAATTAAATAAACTCTGGCACATCTGCGCTTATTTGACAAATTTTACAAATAAAACACTTTTTCATAGAAAAGAAAGTACACCACCGTCAGAATTAACCGAACCAACCATCAGCATCAAGCAGTTAAATTAATTACTCTATTTGTAGTTTTATTCTTGAAAAAAATAGCAAAACATTTTTACTTTTTTTTAATTAATAGCATTTGAACTAGTCAAGAGGAAACAGAAATTCATACTTCGTACTTTTCATTGAAAGAATAGTTATTAAAATAGTTAACTGAAATTCATAATTTGTACTTTTCATTGAAAGAATAATTATAAAATAGTTAATTGAAATTCATATTTTGTATGTTTCATTTAATCACAGTTGGACTAGGCAAAATATTTTTAAAATAGTTATAGCTGAAGTTCATACTTTGTACTTTGAATTTAATCACAGTTGGACTAGGCAAAATATTTAAAAAATAATTATAACTGAAATTCATACTTTGTGCTTTTTATTTCAATCAGTTGGACTAGGCAAAATATTAGTCATTAAATATTTTGAATGAAATTCTCAGAGTTTAGGAACCATAACTTCGTTAAATAGTTCAGCGTCAAAATAAATCCGTTGACAAAAAGAGTCATTTCCAGTTACAATGAAAAAATCACACCATTTAAACCCCGTCACGTCAAGTTGGCATTGCACTTGGTAGTGGTAAATGTGATTGACTTTAAATATAATTGCACCATTTGCATCAAGCTTCAAACCCGGTGCCCTCTTATTTTCAATAGCTTCCCATAGGTTTTCACTGAGTTCTTTAGCCTTTTCCAAAGTTTTAATTTCGAGCAGGCCCCATTCCTCCAGGCTTTCATCATATATCAAACAGTCTGGGGAAGCTCCAATAATAGGCAAGGACGGATTTACACAAAATCCTATTTTTAAAACTTTAACTTCTCCTATGTATGATACATTTCAGCTGCATTGTTTTCGTTTATGATGCCTTCTTGGCCATAAATATTACTCCCTTAACTAGCCCCTTTTTGGATTTTTTCTATATATTTAGCTATGACTACAGCTTTTCGTTTAATCACTTCACCACAGCACGAAGCTGTTTTACAGCATTCTCGTTCACTTACCCAGACTTGGCAGTTTTTGGATTTTTTATCAGCTTGGTCACGAGCTAGATTTTCCAACTCTAAGGCATCTTCAATTTATATTAGGCATTTATTTGGAAATGAAATCAATTTGAGAAATGGTATTTGAGGTACTAGTGCGAAAGGTTGACAAATTTCTAAATTATCGAGCTTGTTTTGGGGATATAGTATTGCTTCGTCTGGATTGAATTCATTCTCACTCATTATTTCAAAGCACATGTTAAGTCTGTCTTTAACTTTATCTGAAAGCAATTCAATTCTCCTCTTCAATTTCGAATCATCTAGGGTAACTTCGTGCTCATTCAACTGTGGCAGAGAGCAATACGATTGCAAACCAATATTACTGCGTTTTAATAGGTTACCACTTGACGGTCTATTAGTTTATGTTTAATAAATATTAAACTTTCAAAAGTTTTGGTTTGAAGTTTAGTGGTTTTGCTACTTGTATTTTCCCACTGTCTTTCTCCCTCTGTGCGGGCTATATCATCTTTAATAAAAATTAATTTGTCTACCTTACAACCCCAAAGGTAAAAAGGAAGGGCACTATAGTATGTTTGCAGACACCTGCACTTCCACAAGGGCCCTGAAAATATGCAGATGAAACATCTCCCGTAGATTCAAGTTGAAGCTCAACGCGATATTGTTTCGAACTATATGACGAAATTACCACACATTTCACAAATATAGAGTTCATAGGATGCAGAACTGGGCACAAACTCACAGATTTAACTTTGTTGGCTTTGGTCATACGGTTTCCATCTTCTAAATGTATCGTCGCTTTGTTATGATGAAAGTAATCAAATATAACTTTGATATTAAAGTTACTCGGGAGACTTTGTAATTGTTTTGTCCATGGTCCACGTGACAGACCTTTTAAGTGAATCTCT
The DNA here is from genome assembly GCF_980474605.1 of Leiobunum rupestre. Classification (NCBI taxonomy): domain Eukaryota; kingdom Metazoa; phylum Arthropoda; class Arachnida; order Opiliones; family Sclerosomatidae; genus Leiobunum; species Leiobunum rupestre. The sequence continues at coordinate 18,882,778 of NC_143386.1, forward strand.
TCGGCTTTATTGGCATTTGAAGAGCTACGTTCCTTTAGACTTTGCGATAATTTCTCGGTTTCAATTCAGGGTTGAAGACATAACTTTCGTTTAACTTTAGGTAGTGGTAATAATTTTTCATCTAATTGGCAGGATTGTGGTTTATAAACTTTGGGGCTTGATCTCAGCACATTTGGTTTGTTGGGTGAAAAAAGGCTATTTGTTTTGGGACTGAAAATATTATCCTTTTGCACATTTTCTCTAATAAGCCTTGCTCCTTTTTTTCCCACTTCTTGGACTTGGAGTAGAGATTCTAATAATTTTTATCGACCAAACTAAACAAATCTATAAAACATAATAGTTATAATAATGTATATTAATTTATAAACAAAACCTATTTATATAAAAATAATTTTACCTGAAAAATATAGTTTCCACGCTTCTCCGAAGCAGACACTCGGTTTCGGAAAATAGTTCATTTTTAATTTTTTTTATTTTACCGAGAACTACCGTATTGAACTGAATTCCGTGCCATTTTTTTCCGGGGGGAAGCTAACATAGGAGGAGTTCATGTAAAAACCTATTGAAATTTGCAGATTTCATCTCACAAACCTTGATTCTGAGTATAGATAAATCAACGCAAACCAAATAAATAGAAATAGGTGTATTTGCATTCAAAGACAAGAAAATAGGAGTAAATTTATTTCAAGACAATACCAAAAAATGTAGCACATTGGGATTGAACATAAGTGTGAGCATTATCTTTTACTGAATATAAGAGTTGAATAATAATAATCGCTTAATTTTTTTAGTGTTTTCTAAATTATCGTAGAGAGGGTACCATTTCCGTAACATATGGAAAGAGGGCAAAACAAGATAGAAGGCAACACCAAAATAAAATCTTTTCCCATAAAGAAACTCTTGTCTCATGTTAAAACAAAAGACGAATTTACGTGTTTTTTAGCAGATGACCTAATAAAAGAGGGTGAAAACTTAAAAGAAAAGTTTTCTAGTTTCATACAGAGACAAGGTTGAAACAACTACTTGTATAATTGATATAAGGGATTTAAAAGCACCTACTAAGATTCGGATAACAAACTTATACTTCACGCTATACACTCATCAAAGAGAGGTGCTGTTAAGTTGAGTAAATTTTCACCCGACACCGACGTTTTAATTTTGGCACTAAGTCGATACCCGTTTCTTTGTCCACAATCGTTATTTGTTCGTACCAGTGTTAAGAACATTGTCATATTGCTTTTAGATTTATATGAGGCATTAGGCCCATAAAGGGCGTCGGCACTTTCAGGTTTTCATGCTATATCAGGTTTTGGAAACAATTTCTAGAAGCTGACGAAGACGAGTTAAAAGCGTTGGCAAGGCTTGGTGACGAAGAAATTTTAGAAGAAACCTTTATAGTAATTGACAAGTGCATTTGTTGCGTATACCTAAACCCATCCTTGAATGTTAAAAAAACCACACTAGCGGAGCTTCGTTGGTGGCTTTTTTCCAAAAAAGGTTTGCAAGGAGAATTGCTTCCTCGAACATCTGCAGCAGTCAAACCAGCAATTAGGAGAGCACATTATAAATGTATGGAATGGGCAAGGGAACTGATACCGCATCCTCGATTATCTTCACCAGCGAATAACGGGTGGACGTATCGAGATCGGTTGTATGAACCTGCGCTTTGCCTGAATTTCGTTATATGTAATTGTTAACGTAGTCATTGTAAACCACCATGCAAATGTGCATCTTACGCTCCTCGACTTCTTTGTACCGAAATGTGTGCCTGCGAAGCTGATGGAGAAAATTGTGACAATGCTTATCAGGAAAATTAAAATATCGAAGAATCAAGTGATGATGATCTCAGTTACTTTTAAATGTAGCTTGTAAATACTTCAGTATTTAGAGTAAACAATGGTCATTATTTTTAAAAATACTGTCTTAGTGGCTGCTTTATAGATTATTCTGGGACTAGAGGTGTAAGACCGGCCTATATGCTTTGTTTAGGTAAATAACAGCGTATGATTTAATTTCAGAAACAGAGTATATTTATTTATTTATTTATTTAATGAACAAAGACTACGAAGGCACAGTAAGCTTATATGTAGCCTGATAGAAGAAGTACATAAGTATACAAAAACTGTAAAAATTATAAATATTAAATATTAATTTAACTGAGGAATTTAGGGGAGTTGAAACTGGCACGAAATGACTTTGAAGAGTAGATAGAGATTCAGAGGTAGAGGTAGAGAGCCACTGAGTAACAGCCTTTCGAATGGAAATATTGGATGACGATTATAGAAATTCCAGGTGGCATTAAATTCCAGTCATTTATGACTCTACTTGATAAGTGATGGAAACGCACTGAGCGTTTAATTAGAGGTTTGACAAGTTTGGCGCTATGACCCCTTGTATGGGTATTGGTCGATAAAACAAATAAGTAATAGAACACATCGTGACTCGGGGCCTTTAGGGAACGGTGGTAAAGGTCAAAAACGTAAACCAAGTCATTTATAAGATGGCGTAATATAGGGTCCACAATTCCGAAGGGTAGGTGGTAGTTTATCCAGCAAGAGAGTGTACTTTGTGAAGCGATTATGCGATTAAGAGAGATAAGTTTTATCACCTGCCAAAGCCGGAATCCACACAACTGAAGCAAAGTCAATGTTTGGTAGATTTAATGAACAGTAAATAGTGCGCATAAATCTTTTCGAACGAAACTAAAAATTTCGAGTTAATCCAGAGATCGAGTTGATACGATGACTGATAGTTCGAGTATGCGAAGAGTATAACAATTGGTTGTCAGTAATTACACCAAGGTCACGGATCTCTGTAGAGGTCTTGATGATAGATCCAATAAGCGTGTGGGTGTGACCAGGATTATGACTCGCAAGGTGTAGAACCAAAATTTTAGATGGATTAAAGCTAATGTCACGATTTGACGCCCAAATGTGAATTCTATCCAGATCACTCTGCAAATTAAGACAATCAGAGTTGTCTACCAAAGGATATCCCAATTTCATATCATCAGCGAAAAAATAAGGTGTCGCGTGAGTAACAGCAGAAAGAAGGTTATTTACGATGACAGAGAAAAAGAGCGGTCCAAGCACTGTTCCCTGGGGTACACCGCTCAATGGAAAATGTGTCTCCGAAGAGATTCCCTTCAGAACCACCCTTTGTTAACAATTGGTTATTAATTCTTTAATCGATTTGAGATCTAACTTAATTATGCCAGCTGATCGTAAGGCAGCAATTCCAGCAAACACAAAAACGTCCTTTGGACATCCTATAAACGTCACACTCGGATCTTGCCTTCGTCCGTAAGACATCCCAAAATCCGGGGATGACGTCGGTTGCACGTTAAAAGACGACCAAACGTCCGGTTTGTCCAGAGCCGTAGTACGTCCCGGGGACGAGTTTTCAGACGTTCGACGGCGATTACGGCGGCCGTCCCCTGGATGTCTTTCTATAAAACCTAGAGTGTCTTTGGGCATTTAATTTGTTCAATCATGCCTCAAAAGGGATGAAACTAGGACGTTCATTGGATATCACATTCTGAACAAAAAATTTTAAAAGCCAAATTTTAAATTAAAATTTTATTTAAAACATTTATAATACAAGATAATAGAAAAAATTGAGCAACAAGTGTCCAATTTGAATGTAATAACACGAAAACTGCATTAAAATTAAAAATGTAAATTTTTATATTAGGTTATTAAATTTTTACGATAAATTTTCGACAGTTGGAAACTTTAATGTATTAGCAGTTAACATATAAATTACAAAACTAAAGGCCATTTAATACTATTCCTTAAAAATAAATAATTAAGACTATCGGATTAAAAATGTACTCTAGAAATTGCTGTTTCTCGAAGCTTAATTTTAATATCAACTTTAATCCTACTTTTGGAATTACAATTTCACTATATAAAATATAACAGTATGAAATAAAACTTTAGGCGAACCGTTCAGTGAGAGTAAAGTATAATAAACCTTAATAAGTAAAATTGTAACATGTACAGGTCCAAAATGGCATTTAAAAACAGCGAACCTTCCGTTAATTTCAGAGAATACACCCCAAATCTTACTTTTTGAATTACAATTTCACTATATAAAATATCACAGTCTAAAATAAAGCTTTGTGTGAACCGTTCAGTGAGAGTAAAGTATAATAAACCTTTATAAGTAAAATTGTAACATGTACAGGTCCAAAATGAATTTTAAAAACAGCGAACCTTCCCTAACTTTCGGAGAATACACCCCAAATCTTACTCTTGGAATTACAATTTCACTAAACTATTCATAGAACAAATTTGAGCTATAAGTCCACCATTCAGTGAGAGTGAAGACGAATACTCCATAAAGGTAACGAGTCAAAATAGACTTTGATCAAACATTGTCTTCCTACCTCTGTAAAAGACACAAAAAAATCGAATTAAAATCATTAAAAAATTGAAACAGGTTTTTAATAAAATACTTACTCTTATGTTAATTTTTCAACGATACTAGAGATTACTATGTTATAATCTTTAACGGTTGTGTAGAACGCATTATTGTGACCGATCAGACCGATGTACCTATTTCAATTTCCAAACTAGAACTATCCAGTAATGGCGTCGTACAAAAGAAACTACAAACTGCGCTACCAAATATTTTAAAAGGACTTTAGCAAGGCCAACTTAAATCAGCTTTTAGTAATTGGCTGTGATTGTAGAAATAATTCCTCAAATTAAATAATAATCATCAGAATACAATGAAAATAATGGAAACAAAAAAATTAAGAACAGATAAAATTAATTTAATAATTAAGTAGTTTTGATTTAACATTATATCACGTTTAATAAACTTGTAAATTTATATAATTATATTCAAAATAAAATTAATATTTTGTGGTTCATTAATCATTATCGGCTCAGTTATAAATACAGATGAAACAAATTAAAATTAATTGCTGATAAACGCGCCGCTAGATAGCATTGATGGCCGAAACATTTCGGACGAATAGTGAAGATCCATGCGACGTCGATTGGGCTGAATATCGGATGTCGCGAAATTGGTACTTCAAGGACTAAAATGGGACGTCGGTTATTCGTCCCGTAGGACGAATTTTGGACGGGACCAGGCTGGGCTCTATGGACCATGCTGGGACGTCCCAGGGACGATTTGTGTTTGAAGAGAAGTAAACCATCATGAGGAATTGTATTTAAAACTCTGCTTAGATCGAGGAATATTCATCAACAGCTCTACCAGATTCCAGCCATTTGGTCCAATCATTGGTGGCAGCGAGAAGATTACTGGAACACGATTTACCAGGAAGGAAGCCATGTAAGGAATTAGAGAAAAAGCCGGTGTCATTCAAGAAATTCTCCAATTGCGGTTTCGCAATACATTCCGCAGTACGAAAGATTTGGCTAGTTTGAGCGATACCTCTAAAATTTCCCGGTTCCGTACGGCTACCAGATTTAAAGGCACTATATCACCGAAAAAAATCGGTATTGACCTCACTTGTTTTCTAAAAAGTGATTCCATATTTACGTTCTGTATAGTGGCGACCTCGTCTTTTTGCGGGAGTTTTCAAAATTACTTTCAAGGTTAGGCAGGGGGGGGGGGGAGATCGGCCGGTTTTGAAAAGGGGACAGCATGTCTTGAAGATACAGGAACCGAGATATCGAGAAGTGTTCCATCCAAAGGGGATGAACTGCTGGAGGGTAGAAACGAAAATTGGGCTATGAAAGTTTTCGACGGTCGCGCGGACCCGAGCGAAGAGGGACCCCTAGAGAGATAATCCTTTTTTTAGTTCTCTGGACCGAACAAAGAGCAACTCAAGTCTCTTCCCTCGTCTAAATTCATTTCGAGGAATTTTTAAAACTAGCTTATCACCTATAGAGTAAGAACAGAAATACATGAACTGGTAAGAATGCTTCCGCAAATGCGAGATTGATAAATACATTTCGTTTACTGTATATAAAACATAGGTGAAATCCAAGGTTCTTACAAGCGGCAAATCCTCCGTGTTGATTTTATTTTATAAAAATTTAAAAAATAGAATTGCGTTTTCAATGGAGTAAATAAGGCTTACATTGGTAAAATAATAATTAATTTTATTGAAAAATAACACTTTACACTTGTTTACAAAGCGAAAGGGGAAGCCCCTGGAACAAAGGCGTTCAATAAAAATAACTTTTATAGACACTCGCTACATGGCCCCGAAACTGGTCCTGGTAAGTGACTGACAACACAATAAAATAGTACTCCAATCAAGAAATAAAAATTTAATTTAAAAAACTAAGAAAATATACCTCAAAACAACAATTATCAATAATAAAATATTTCATTGAAAAACCAATTCAAAAATATTCCCTAGGAAACCTCAATATCCTAATAAAGCTCATCAGAAATATAAATTGAATTTCATAAAAATACACAGGGGCGGCCGGGTAACCCGGGCAACTGCCCCAAGCCCGGACAGGTGACAAATCCAGCATGGGTAGTAGCGTGGGGCTAGCCAGTAAGAATTTGCCTGTACACCGATTACGTAATTATTAATGAGTTCAGATGATTACGATGAGTACAGAATGATTATGATGAGAAGATAATGATTACAATGAGTACACAGGCAACCCAAAACTTTAAAATTGTTACAGATGAGTAATTGAGTACAGGATAATTCCAATGAATAAGCGTGATTACAGATGATTACGCACTTTACAGATGATTACACGTGATTACAAATGAGTACGCGTTATTTCATAATGATTACGGTGATTACAAATGATAACGGGATTAAAAATAAGTACAAAAGATTACAGAAGAATACGTAATCATTACAGTTAGGGTGTACACCGATTACGGGAAGTCGATAGCCCCTAGGGTAGTAGTACCCTACTACTTATGGTCGGACCTTTGACGCAAGCCACTCAACCCAGCAGAAGGTGCAGACAGCCGTGCGAGTAAGAGTGGATGCTATAGCAACTCCTTCCGACACCCTACCTACGTAGGCAAAGAGTCATACCCTTTGTAGAGAGCTCCTAAAGGGGAACGACGGGACACAGCGGTCCACATAACCCGGCACAGCTGGCCACGGAGATCACGGTGTGACTCCATAAGGCCGGGTAACAGGACCAACGTGCCCTCACACGGAGGCCCACCACCCCACAGCAGGCTACCCAATCCGCCGAGGCGGCTAGTTTACCCGGACCCTCTCCGTTAGCCTGAGTCGAAGCTCAGTTTCCAGCCAAACCTGGCCGAAGTCGGAGGTGGAGATAGGACCATTTGATCAGAGCTAACATCTCCCAGTGCGCCACCGCCCTTATGGTTTACAAGAGCCGGACCCCGACTTCCCGGTAAACCCACCAGTTATTGCACACTCTAACCAATTTAGGGCCACAAGAATAGAAGGAAGCCCAAAGTAATACAGTACTTCTATGTACTTGCTTGCTATTTCGTTGTCATTTATCCAGCTTTATGATAAATAAACTAGCAGGCCATTTTCAAGAATTCTATTTGTTTCTTAGACTATTATGAACCTGCATTTAATATTCTAAAATGCATTTAAATCGTTTTCGATGGCTAGTTCTTAAGCAGTCTATAGGTACGATTTAATCTGTCGTGTGTCCGTCTCTTCTATTTTACGCGCACGCGCAGAAAGCCATTTATTACTTCCAGTTAAATAGTTTTTGTTAGATAGATATTTATTAGAGTCACGTTGAATTGAATTAAGATGTCCGAGAAATAAAAAAAAAGTAAATTAAGAGAAGCCGTTAAAGCAGAAAAGCAAGCGACAGCTTTTAAAAAGTTCATAAGTGTAGGCCTTAAAAAAATCCGTAAAAAGTTTCTTAATTAAGTTGTTAAAGCAATTAATGTAATGAATAAAAGAATTAAGTTTACTATGAACAACCCGTGAGTTAAAAATAAAAATATCCAGGGATTATTTTTATTTTTAACTCACGGGTTCTTCGTAAACTTAATTCTTTTATTTCACATATTAACTATTCAGTATGGACATTATAATTAATGTACTTAAGGTATACTAGTCTTGCCACCTTACCTAGTGTTTTAAGCTCCATGTAAAATGACCCTGTACCATAAAGAAGGTATTAAATACGTTTACACAAAGTATTTAGAAAGGGATTAAAGGGGTTATTTATTGTTAGGAAAACGGTAAATTTATAATTTATTTAGTCTCAAAATAAGAGGGGCGCCAAAAATCTCCCTTGCCCGGGTGAAAAATATTTCTTGAGCCGGCCCTGATTAAATACAAATTAAAAATCAAAATGTTATAGAAATACGAATAAAAAATTAAGACAAATCCAAAAACAATATTACAACGTAAATGACTTATTTAATCAATCTACTAAAACTATAAAAACAAAACTACCTGTTTCAAATGAAGTAAGCTATAACCGTACTTCCACGGATAACAACCAAAAACAATATTACACAGCCTCAAGCGCATACTCCACCAAGCTCGCGCCTTTATGAACACATCGAGGTAATCCTATCACCAACACCCTTTTCAGAGGGAAATTATAATTTCGTTTCCCACTTTTAGGGGCAACGAAATAAAAAAAGACAGGAAGTAGTGAGGGGTGCCTTTCACCACGGAGGGCCTGAAAAAAGGGAATTGCCTGGGATTGGAAAATTCCAAATGCTTCCACTTGAGTTCATACCAAAGACTATATATACGCTTCGCTTACTAGACAGGCGTGTTCTATGGCTCAACTTGCATACCGATTGTGGCTCCATCTCGACGCTGGTCAGAATTTTCCCCTAGCTTGAGCTGTGTTACTAGTGGCGCCGCGGGTTCAAATATTAACCCAGCTTTTACAGTGCTACAGAGGTGTTAACAGGTTTTTCCTAGGAACGCGCCTGTCTAGTAAACGAAGCGTATATATAGTCTTTGGTTTTTCGAAAGGGTCATATCGGTAACGTGGTATTTTTGAGTAAAACCACGGACTGTAAATTTTAGAGGACCGGTATTCCCGAGGTATTTTACGCTCCGTTCACCGATCAGGCTGACGGGAGTCGCTCAAGGTCATAAAAAAAATAAAGCGCGTGTCTTTCGGTCTGCCAGATTTCCAGATAACATGCGGGGGGGGAGCTATCTCTATGCGTGGTACAAATGACCTTGACGGACTCTCACTCTCTAGTTTTAGGTGATTGATGCTCGGGGAAACCAAAATTCTACAGAGGAAGGCTACGCTTTACTCGTCCTCTAAAATTTACAGTCCGTGGTAAAACCCATAGCAGTCGCGTGACGGGTTTTCTAGAAATATTATCAGATTTGTGCCACGTTTCAGTGGCGTAGCCAGGATTTTGTTTCAGGGGGGGGGGGCGCACGCCATTGAAAAAAAATATATATTTGTACGTACGACCATACGTTTCTAGGGGGCATGTGCCCCCCCTGACTACGCCACTGCCACGTTTTGATATTGGTTCGCGAGTCTATAACCATGGCTAAAATGGAAATTATGCCTTTGGATATGATCAATATATTAGATGGAGAATTAATCCCGTGCAAATGTAGGAATTCGTGTAGCAGAGCCGCTACTCGAGACATAAAAAAACAATGTTGCCAAACATACGGGAGGGGGGCACACCCCCCTCCGAAATCCAATCCTGGCTACGACGCTGGCTTAAGTTGTTTAGTGTTAGCGTAAATTTCAAATGTAAATACCTAATCTTTGCTATCTATACTATATTCCTAAGTGTCTTCTGTCTGTCTGTCTGTCTTGCGTCTGTTTCTCTATAGACGTCCGAGCCGTTCAACCTAGGACCTCCAATTTCCTCACAGCTATTCCTATGGCGCAAACGCAGCGAGTAACGGTGCCGTGAATCCTGCAACCTACATATCACACCTATACAACCAATATTTTTCTGCCTCAGTCAATTTAGCGGCTGCGCTGGGAGTGGGGAAGGGTTTGGTTTATGACTCAGTTTTCACGGGATTTTAGTTCTAGCTGGGGCCCGGCCGAAACAGTCTTCACGGGATTTTAGTTCTAGCTGGGGCCGGGCCGAAACAGTCTTCACGGGATTTTAGTTCTAGCTGGGGCCCGCGGCCGAGACAGTCTTCACGGGATTTTAGTTCTAGCTGGGGCCCGGCCGAAACAGTCTTCACGGGATTTTAGTTCTAGCTGGGGCCCGGCCGAAACAGTCTTCACGGGATTTTAGTTCTAGCTGGGGCCCGGCCGAAACAGTCAATAATATTGTTAAAACAATCGTCACGCCTGTAAAATACTTTAATCATTGTACTTTACAACTTCATGCCTCAAATTAAAATCTAGATTTATGTTTGGCTAAAACGTCTTTTTAAAACGGGATTTGTTCTTGTAAACTTATATGTTTACAAATATAACGATCGGTTTCATCCATTAGTTTTGAATCAGAAATATTACCCTGAAATGAAAAAAGTACATAGCATCTAACTTTAATATAAAAAAGTGTTATAATATTAAGTGTTTAGTAACCATATAATTCTTTTTGGCGTCAAACACCATCTCCGTCAATGAATCAATATAAGAATAGGTTTTTCCTTCATACAATTTTCCAATATTGTATGATTTCGATTTTTTGCTCCAAAACATTCTGTATTGAAGTTCGCCAGATTTCGAACGGGCTTGCGGTCTATTTGAATGTTCGTTATAATCAATGGCCGCTAGAAATTTTCTTGATTCTTGATTGGTAACTATCCCACCTAAGCAAAATCATTGAAATTGTATTATTTTTGAAAAATACATATTTTGACAGAACCACGGGCCAATACTGCTACCATCTGTACGGAAAATCAATACGGAATTTAGGGCCCGGGACAAAAGTTACTCGACGACCCTGTAGCTCTCGGTTATGGTCACCTTTCTGACTGCAGTTTTTTTATAGTTACGCCAAGTTACGTAACACCGATATTACTCTATTATATCTTGGATTAATAATAGAAGCTAAGCGTTAGCTTCTATTATTAATCCAAGATTATATTAATAAATTAGTAAGGGCGAGAAAACCGCATCTTCCTCTTTCCCTACGGGCCACCCGTAATATTTATAACTCTGATCACATATTAAAACTTAAATATTGTGAACAAATTAAAATTTGAATATCATGAGCAAATTAAAACTTTAATATTGTGAACGAATTATAACATTAATATTGAAAACATATTAAACTTTAATATTGTGAACAAATTTAAACTTTAATATAGTTATAGTAGGGATTGAATTGAAATTTAAGAAATCAACGAACTGATTTGCCTCGTAAATAAAAGTTTTGGACTTACCATTTATCAAAGAAATATTTTATAAACTGCATATTTGTGAAAGATAATTAGTTTCTGTCCGTTGACCAACGCTAAAACTCTTCGAGTCCTAAATTCACTTCATATTGCTTATTTTTTTCGCTTTTCTCCATTTTTCGGCGGACAGTATTTATAAGCTTCTTACACTGTTCTACTCAATCAAGCAAACTTTCAAAAACTCGGTCAAAATTCATGGTATGACCCTCCCCCCCCCCCCTCCGTATCTCGCCCATTAATTCTCAACCTGACAAATAGGATTGAAATATACAGCCTACAGCTATCGGCACAAGTAGAGACTGGCCGCCCGCCGGGGTTCGAAATAGAAAAGCCCATTTGCGGGTTCCATATTGAACATCCTTTTTTCCATGTTCTACCCGGAAAACCAAAATGGACTCTTCTATCTTCACCACATAGCAAACATTACCCGTCAAATACGAACAAAACTTCAGGAGGTCCGTTTCTACCCTGGCGCCATCTATTTCAAAAAATGGAACTTCAAGAAAGTTTTTTTTTTAAATAGGTCGTGATATAGTGCCTTTAAGTATCGGAGTGAGGTTTGTAACATTCCACGAGACTGGTATAGTTCCGGTTGTAAAACTATGCGTGAAGATACGGTACAGGGGTTCAGTAAGAGAAGCCGCTAGATATTTCAGTAGGAAAGGATGTGGTCCGTCAGGACCCGCTGCTTGGTTAATATTCAACTGACGAAGAAGCGTTAATACAGCTGTACGATCACATTGTAAGACAGGGAGAGTAAGACGATTGTCGCTCGAGGGGAGAGAGACAGTTGTAGTTGGACGGTGGGATGGCACCTTGGCATAATGGCAACCAAGAGTTTGTACAATTTCATTGAGATAAGTGTTTAACGTACCGTCAACCGTCATCATTTCGTTAATCGTATATTTACTTTTTCGTAAGTTATTGACATAACCATAAAAAGCCTTAGGGTATAAAGAAATTTGATTGGCATAAGTAAGTCCGTTTCTAGATTGTTTGTATTTTTCATAGGCAGAAGTAACAGTCGCAGTATTTCGATGACGTCTTTTAAGACGTATATAGGTAGTCCAACATTTAGATTTATAGATACTGGGTTTAGAGTCGGAAATCAATACGGGAAACGTGAGGTAAATGTGAACCGCGAAATGGAACACATAACGATAAACCTTTATTCAAGACATCCATATAGTTTGTCCATAAGTCATCAATATTATTATTACGCAAAATTTGGGTCAATTGCCCTTCATTTAAAAAAAAACACTGAAGGTTTCATAACCGCCTTTAAAACAATTTCTATAGATTTGTCGAATAGTAGGCATCAAGTCCAGCGGAACAGCAGTTTTAAAGAGAATAACACTATGGTCACTTTTCCCGAGAGGCGGAAGATGTAGAGGATCGTATACGAGGTCAGGATCAGTTGTCATACTTATGTCAAGTATATTCGAGACAGAATCCACACGAATCCGAGACGGAGTCATAACTATTTGATATAAATGTAGTGAAGATAGCGTATCGACAAAAGTGCGGGCTGGAGGGAACGCACCAGGTAAAGGACTAAAAGTCAACAAGTCAATATGCGGATAGATTAGGTCGCCGATAATGAGTAAATTAATACCATTAGAGTCGCTGTAATTGGTCACGGTAGTGATTAGTTCAAGAGTCTGAATATGGTTAACGTAGCTTGGTGAGCGGTAAATGATGCAGATTAAAAAGGATTGAGACGCAGTCGCACATGATACAGTAAGGAACTCTAAACCGAGAGTCGAGGACCAAATGTCAGTTATAGATTATGGCAAAAGCTCAAGTACATGACAGCGGATGCGATTTCACACAAAATGAGCGACACCAGCTCTGTGCAATGGTTTACAACGATCACCGCGGTAAATAGTTGAATTAACCAACGATAATTCACAGTCCAAAACATCGTGTGTTAACCAGTTAACCATTTCAGCTAATGGCACAAGTTCAATGTAATACTGTGAAGAGATATTTTTAAGCTCAGTAAGTTTGTAAGTGCTTAGACCGCAAACTTTGGTGAGTAGTGAAGGAATATAAGTATGGTGACGAGTAGAGAAAATTGGCGCTCAATGGTTTAACGTAGAATGAGAGAGTTTATCGCATAAAACAAGAGGCGGAGGACAGATAGGTAAAACGCGAGTAAGTAAAATTAATAGTTTTTTTTTTTGGAATTCTGGTCAGAGGGTGTGGTTGTAGGTGAAGAGCCACTGGTTTGAGGAAGTTCCGATATTGAAAAAAACAATGCCATCACTAATGACCAAGTCGATTCACCTTGAGATAAACGATTGCGTAGCTCTTCCACAGCCTTGGAATGTTTCGCTTGTTGCAGTTTAGTATGGTCGATAGAGCATGGCAAAGATCGGGATGAATCAGATGCACGTAAAGTCTTCATTCCAGATAGAAATTTGTATTTGAGATTCAAAGAAGGGAAGAGTAGTTTCACGAGACGAGGAGAAGAATGCAGTTGCCTGAAAGGTATAACTTGGGCATTAGACAGCTCAGCGTGTAAAAAACCGATATCGGATAGTAGGCCGCGAACGTTGGAAGTATCAGTATCGGGCGTTAATTCGGGAAGGTTTCGAAGAATAGGGTTGAACTGATGGCGTTGTACATCAGCTCGCTTTTTAAGAGATTCTTCGATTTTAGTTTCCAAACTTGAGGAATCGGTAGGAGTAGCTGAATAACATTGTTCGAGGCGCTTGAATTTAGAGGTGAGCTCAGCAATAGACTCGTCTATTTTCTTGAAAGCGGAATGAACGTTGGAACAATTGATATGGATTCATTCTTTAAATCCGTCTTGATATTTTCAAAGTCATTTCTAAAATCAAGTAATCCTTGACCTTGGTTAGCAACATTAGCGGAGAGAGCGTCAATAAGATCTTGATGGTTCGAAAGTTGTTCGTTATCAGTTTAACGTTGATCAAACAAGGTACTGACTTAAGATTCAAGGGCAACAAGACGGGCAGCATGAGGACAACTGCAGTTTAAAGTAACAGTACCAACTGGAGGCAGTAAAGAAACGCTTTTGGAACGATTCAAATTTTCCACAGTCAAAGAAGTCGGAGAATGCAACACATAGGACGTTTACTTTGACGGAGTATTTATCGAAACTGCATTAGAATTATGAGCATAACTTCTCAACCGTGAACGGAAAGAAGGCATCGCAGCCTGTGGCATCTCAAGAGAAATAGTTTGAAGAATTCCATGTGTTAGTAGCGTCACTTGAGCAAAGGCAAGGTTAAACAACGGACGGCGACCGGAGATTTGAAAGTATAATTCTACACACGCGCGAAATTAAACGGGCCTAAAAAGGCAAAAATCGACCCTTAGGGGTGCCGAAAAACGGTCGCAAAACTGAAGATATCAGGCCGATCGGGAAACGAAACCGAAAATATGTAGAAGGAACTATCAGGAACCGGTATATTATAAAAACTCAAGCCGGGAAGCACGAAAAACACAAGTGAAACCGTAAACGCACAGAGCATAATGTCGATATGTGGTGCGAAAGGTATATCGTCCCCCCTCTATATTAAGGCCTTTAATTTGTGTATGTATTCTATATGGTATGTCATTCTATACTGAATTAGCGTTAATTAAATACCCCATATGGCATATTTCGGTTTAAAAATAAATTTTAGTGATAAATGGTGGGGGGGGGGGATAAGGTAAGATACACCCTCTACCTCTTCTAGCAAACTAAAGTTACCTTTTATTGTACTAAGCGGTTAAAAGTTACCTAATGAATATAATTCGTACTTTTGTTTGAAAAAATACTATATGTTAAATAAAAATCCCGAAAACCCTATTAGATGGGCTACCGCCCACCAGTCGCGCCATTCAAGGTGGTACCATCGATATTCGGATTTTCTACAAATTTCGATACTTGCCGCTATATTATACCATGGTCGTGCACACGATAATACATAACTCAACGCACTAGTATGGCTTATGTTATGCAATATGATTATTACATTTCGCCAAGTTCAAGTGAATCAAGTATTAGATTTATAAAATGAAACTGTTCATTTTAAAACTTTGGATTCGGATTAGCTTCTGGCCCAAATTGTCACATATTTTCCGAACCATTTCCAAGAGTTCATTCATATATCTGCAAAGTGTTCTACGCATCAGAAACCAAATCCGAAGTTGGGCGAAGTACATATTGCATTAGAAGCTCAAAGTTATCACGAACAAAAAGAAACGAAGTCTAGAACAGGATTGTAGAACTATTTGACATAAAATTTAATTTGCTTCTTTACGAATTTTTATTAACATTCAATAACCGCTAGGTGATGCATTCCATAAAATCCTCGTTATATTTGAACGAAGAGTTTGCGCTACACTGACGGGAGGCGGAATCTTTAAAAATATTGTTTCTCTTTATAGTTGGCTTGTTTTACATCAAGAAAGGCTACCAGTCAAAGTATTCTATTGAATCACCTAAATGATAATTTATCTTTCTTGAAGTTCAAAGATAAATTTTCACTGCTGAAGCTGAAACCTTTTTTTCAAAGTTCTGGTAACATGCTCGCGAGGAAGCAAAAGTCTTAGTGTTTAATCTATTTAAGTGGATTTTCAAGGACTTTTTCACTATTTAAATAAGGAAATATTTTGCCTCACTGATTTTGAAAAAGCCTTAATAAATATGATATTAAGTTATTTGGTAATTAAATACAATAATCGTATTAAATGCCTCTTACTTCGCAGGTTATTGCTGCAACTGATTGGTTTAGTACAAAATTAAAATTTTTCATTTTTAATTATAGACGTTGGTGTTCTTGGCCAGGCACTTCTTTCTTTAAAAAGAAAAGATCTAAAATTAATTTTTTTTTTGATATTACAATACAGTCTACAGTAACAAATATACTAATAACCAAGATAAATCATTTCTTAAAATATTCTACTATTCCATTTATTTCCCTACTCAAAATAATTTTCTAGCGAATACTTCACAAGGCAGGGATTATTTTGTGTCTACCGGAGTCTCCGGAGAGACAGGTATATTTTTCAAAATAATGAACGTTTCTGAGTAGTATTAGAGATGAGAGGTAGGTTAAACTTATTGTCTGACAATCTGAACCTAATTTCCCCTAAAGTAACAGGGACGTTACTATATCTGCAATCGTCTTTTGAAAATGAATCTGCTTCCTTCGTTTACAATTACATGGCAACTCGTTTTTAAATGTAAATCTAATAATCAGCTAGGCTAATACCCAAGGCACCACCTTAGGCCTAAGTCGTCAAGCGACTTTTGAAGCCTTTAATCTTATAACAGACTAACGATTAGACAGAAGTTTGAAATGTGTCAATTATAAAACGAATTTTGTGAGTTTAAGGTCGAAGTAACAAGATGATTACATAGTTGTAAGGGTAGTCTGAAATGAAAACTGGGCTTGAAGTTAATGAAGTTTCACTTGTTAACATTAATGTCAAATGCCTCGAATCCAGGCCGATTAAAGGCAATCTCGGACTCTGAATTTCGTCTCACAATTCCTTTTCGCCTTCAACTTTTTATCTTTATGGCATTTAACCAAATTTGAGATGCTAAACACAGTAAAGAGAGTTCATGTTTTTAATAAATGTGTGTTTAAGCAAAAGATGGAGCCCTGCAATATTCTTTCAAAAACCTCAAACATTATTTTCTCAGCATTATCTCCATCTGAGCATTACCAAACTCTTATTAAAATTAGGTTTTCAGAAAAATTACAAAAGCAATTGTTTAACGAACAATATCAAAGATTTCAATAACAAATTTGTAGGAATAATTTTGGTAAAGCAATACACCGACGCGCAAATAAACGTAAAACCCAGGAAAAAGTTTCTACGTGCAGAGTGTAATGCTTTCAGCAGTGGCGTAGTGACAGGGCTTTACCACGAGTGTCTCAATCCCGATCCTGTACGCATCTCTGATTCGCTGTTTTTCTCGTCTGCTTCGTGGCGTTTTCTGTTTAACGAATATGCATTTTCGCGTTTATCGAGATTTTAATTTCATTTATCGACGATGGATAAAAATTATTGTTGCGGGTTTTGTTCTAAAGAATTTAATCGTCTTTAACCAGTCATTTGAAAAGAGATCATACATCAATAATTTTTAACAGATTAGGAAGGACCAAGAATGTATTTATTTATACTCAGGGAGAATGAATATGGAATTGGAGAAACGCTAAAAATAATCTCGACATATTCATTCTCCCTGAATATAATTAAATACATTATTGGAAGGACTAATAAAAATTATACATGTACATAAACATTTCTTAAAAATATAGCATTTTCCCCTATTAGCGGACTTCTTCAATTTCCAAATTTATATTGTAGCTAATTTTCTATTTCAGGGGTGACAATTTCTAGAAAATAAAGTCAGTAAACTGTGACAGTGTAGGGAAGACTATTTACAGATATTATGAAAATATAATATAATTTTAAATATATTGCATTTTCCACTATTAGCGACTTAGTCAATTTCAATCAAATTTAGGGAAGTTTAAAATTCAGGGTTGTACATTTTGTAAAATAGATTAGTAAACTGACAGTTAAAGACTAAAAAATTAAATTTTACAGATATTTTAACATCATTATCATATGACTTTGGTATAGTTCTAGTAATTATATAGAAAAACAACGGTTTGTCGTACACTATAAAATTATTTTTTATTTTAAAAAGGTGCGTTTCATGTTTCATAGTTTTAAATATTAAATCTACACTAGCCTATTAGTGTCTTCATCAATTTCAAACCTAAATTTAGCAAATATTTTTTATAGTTGTAAATTTTATTGACATGAACTTAGTAAAGTGAAATATTAACACATTTGGTAAAGTTAGTAAACATCAGATTTGGTTGAGCCTTTGATACTAAAATTTCAAACCTAAATTTAGCAAATATTTTTTAGAGTTATAAATTTTATTGACATGAACTTAGTAAAGTCAAAAATTATCACATTTGATACTATAATAAACAGAAAATAAAGTTGAATATGCATGAGAAAATTTTAATAGTGTTTAAGAAATTAACACGTCAAGTTCTTATGTGTTTGTAAAAGATAGTTTATATAACCACAAAAAGCAGACGACGCCACGAAACTAGACGAGAAAAAGAGCGAATCAGAGATGCGTACAGGATCGGGATTGAGACACTCGTGGCTTTACCGGTTAAATTATAACCTCTTCAAAATGAAATAGGCTGCCAAATCTGTATTTTTATAATGTTAAAGGGGGCTCCAAATTTAATATTCAAACTGTACCCCTCCTAATCTAAAAAGTTTCTACGCCCCAGGCTTTGAGCTATTGGCAAACTTAGTCTAAACAGTCTGTGGGGAAAAAATTCCATTAAAATAAATAGAGGGGAGAGCGTTTTTATAAATTCTTATAAGGAACTAGTTGAAATATTGGCCGATAAAACAAAAGAATTAACGGAGTTTAAACTACTAGACAATGATATAGCCTTAGCCACCTTTCTATGAGTAAAGATTTGAATATTCCGCTAGGGACTACCCTAGGTACATTTACTAACCAGTATCCTGATCAGGATGTAAAGCTTATTCGATTCTGGAAAGATTGTTACTTAACTTAAAGGGATTACTTTGACTAAAAAAATCAGTCAATTGTCAACTTTCAAGCTCTGAAGGACCTTGCTACGCGTAATCAACATTTGAAATACAGCGTCGAAGTCCCATTTAACTTAAAATGTTTAAAAACGAGACAACTATTTCAAAAACCAGCTGAAAAACTTGTTGGATTTACATCTAACAAGCGGATCTTTAAAAGCGACGGTACCAGTATCCCTTTCGGCTACAAAAATGTCAGTAACACGGTTCAAGTTTAAATCACTGACCACGTTCCCAGCAAACACAAACACGTCCTATGGACATCCGATAGCCGTCACACTCGGATCTTGCCTTCGTCCGTAGGACATCCCAAAATCCGGGGTTGACGTCGGTTGGACATTAAAGGACGTCCAAATGTCCGGTTTGTCTATAGCCGTAGTACGTCCCGGGGACGAGTTTTCGGACATCCAACGGCGATTACGGCGGTCGTCCCCTGGATGTCTTTCTATAAAACCTAGAGATGTCTTTAGGCCTTTAATTTGGTTCAATCATGGCTCAATAGGGATGAAACTAGGACGTTCATTGGATATCGTATTCTGAACAAATAATTTAAAAAGCCAAACTTGATATTAAAATTTTATTCAAAACATTAAAATACAAGATAATGGAAAAAATCCAGCAACAAGTGTACAATTTGATTGTAATAACACGAACTCTGCAAGTATTAGCAGTTAACATATAAATTACAAAACTTATATAGTTATTTAATTTTTATATAACAAAATAAATTTCGAACTAAACAATTAAAAAATTAAATAACCTTCCTTATACAAATGTAAAAAAATATAAAGTTAATTTTTAAATCAGAAGCAAAATAAAACTAAGCCATTTAATACTATTCCTTAAAAAAAATTAAGATTATCGGATGAAAAATGTACTCTAGAAATTACTGTTTCTCGAAGCTTAATTTTAATATTTATCCAAATCTTACTTTTGGAATTCCAAATTCAATATACAAAATATAACAAAATGAAATAAAGCTTTAGGCGAACCACTCAGTGAGAGTGATGAATAATAAACTTAAAAAGTTAAATTGAAACATGTACAGGTACAAAATGAACTTTAAAAACAGCGAACCTTCCCTAACATTCGGAGAATGCAATGCAAATCTTACTTTTGGAATTACAATTTAACTATATAAATTATCACAGTATAAAATAAAGCTCTAGGCGAACCACTCAGTGAGAGTAATGAATAATAAACTTAAAAAGTTAAATTGAAACATGTAGAGGTCCAAAATAAACTTTAAAAACAGCGAACCTTCCCTAACATTCGGAGAATTCAACGCAAATCTTACTTTTGGAATTCCAAATCCAATATATAAAATATGACAAAACGAAATAAAGCTTTAGGCGAACCACTCAGTGAGAGTGATGAATAATAAACTTAAAAAGTTAAATTGAAACATGTACAGGTCCAAAATGAACTTTAAAAATAGCGAACCTTCCCTAACATTCGGAGAATTCAACGCAATTCTTACTTTTGGAATTCCAAGTCCAATATATAAAATATAACAAAATTAAATAAAGCTTTAGGCGAACCACTCAGTGAGAGTGATGAATAATAAACTTAAAAAGTTAAATTGAAACATGTACAGGTCCAAAATGAACTTTAAAAACAGCGAACCTTCCCTAACATTTGGAAAATTCAATGCAAATCTTACTTTTGGAATTACAATTTAACTATATAAATTATCACAGTATAAAATAAAGCTTTAGGCGAACCGTTCAGTGAGAGTAATGAATAATAAACTTAAAAAGTTAAATTGAAACATGTACAGGTCCAAAATGAACTTTAATAACCCCTCCTAGGGGACTTTGTCCCCTCCGAGAGGTAAAAACAGCGAACCTTCCCTAACTTTCTGAGAATTCAACGCTAATCTTACTTTTGGAATTCCAAAATTCAATATATAAAATATAACAGTATGAAATAAAGCTTTAGGCGAACCGTTCAGTGAGAGTAATGAATAATAAACTTAAAAAGTTAAATTGAAACATGTACAGGTCCAAAATGAATAGACTTTGATCAAACATATTTTCTTCCTACCTCTGTAAAAGACACATTAAAAAAATCGAGTTAAAATCATTAAAAAAATCAAACAGTTTTTAATAAAATACTTAATCTTTATGATATATTATCAGCAATACTAGAGATTACTATGTTATAATCTTTAACGTTTGTGTAGAACGCATTATGTACTTTATGGTGACCGATTCCAAACTATCGAGTAATGGCGT
The DNA here is from genome assembly GCF_980474605.1 of Leiobunum rupestre. Classification (NCBI taxonomy): domain Eukaryota; kingdom Metazoa; phylum Arthropoda; class Arachnida; order Opiliones; family Sclerosomatidae; genus Leiobunum; species Leiobunum rupestre. Next base: position 18,903,904 of record NC_143386.1, read on the forward strand.
CGTACAAAAGAAACTACAAACTGGGCTACCAGATATTTTAAAAGGACTTTAGTTCAGCCAACTTAGATCAGCTTTTTCGCAGTAATTGGCTGTGATTGTAGAAATAATTCATCAAATGAAAATAATGGAAATAAAAATTAAGAAAATAATAATATAAAAATTATAAACCGAAAAAATTAATTAAATAACATATAAATCTCATAGGTAACTAAAATGCTGCCGTGTAACTGGCAAATGGACCGAAGCCGTGGCAGACGATAGCCAGATCTCAGTCAATCAGAGCTCAAAGAGTGGTTCTGCCAAGAATTTATATCACCAGAGAGAATGAAGTCACCTAGCTCCCGCGATGGTTACGCGGAACCAAGGAGGATTATTATCCTCTTTGGCGTAACCACTCTACGGCCTCTCATTGGCTGAAGGTTCAAAACGAACTGGCGACAACGTCGGCCGTAGGCGGCAGCATTCTAGTTACTTATATAATTAAGTAGTTTTGATTTAACACGTAATTTCATTAATTCACGTTAAATAAACTCGTAAATTTAAATAATAATATTCTTAATAAAATTAATATTTTGTTGTTCATTAATCATTATCAGCTCAAATACAAATACAGGTGAAAAAAATTAAAATTAATTGCTGATAAACGCACCTCTAGATAGCATTGATGGACGAAACATTTCGGACGAATAGTGGAGATCCATGCGACGTCGATTGGGCTGAATATCGGATGTCACGAAATTGGTTCTACGAGGACTAAAATGGGACGTCCGTTATTCGTCCCGTAGGACGAATTTTGGACGGGACCAAGCTGGGCTCTAAGGACCATGCTGGGACGTCCCAGGGACGATTTGTGTTTACTGGGTTACTCATCAGTGGACAGAGTTGAAGTTTGAAAACAGTTTGGACTTTTCGGCTTTTAAAAAATCGACATACCCTGTTCGAGAAACCTCCCGAGAGAATTATTTATTGTTTTAATATTTGGTCGGAGAAATTCAATGAGCTTTAAAAAATTATACCTGTTATCGAGTTTCATCAGGGTTTATTAAGTGAGAAACCAGAAGAAATATTTGATAGTTCTATAAATAACTTGACCGTTCTCGACGATCTCGCTCAAAGCTGTTTAAATAACGCGTACGTCTCGGAACTATTTCGTGTTGGCAGTCACCACTTAAATTTAACTATATTATTCTTAACCCAAAATGTATTTGGTCAAGGTAAAGCGGCGCGTGATATAAGTTTACACTCTTCTTACATTATTCTATTCAGGAGTCCGCGTGGTCCTAGTCAGATTAAATGTCTCAGTCGACAAGTATATCCTAATAACCGAAATTTTCTAAGTGCTGTGTACAATAATGTAACTGCTTCCCGACCCTATTATAATATTGTTTTAGACTTAAATCAAGAAACACCCGTAGATTTCAAAGTGCGAACAAATTGCTTTTTTGAAGAGGGCCCGATGACAACTTTTCTCGAGTAATGGTGACATTTTAAAAATATTGTTTAATGAATTTAACAAAAAAATTTCATTGTGTACAATATAATCTATAATTTTTTGTGTTAAAAATTGTTTTCATTGTATAAATTGTTTGTGTTTTTGAATAAATTTGAATGTATTTATAAAATTGTTTCATTTTGAAAGATGGCGTAGCCGCGAGCGATACGAGTACGTAAACCAAATTTAATTTTGCTTAAAAAAGCTTCACCCAGTCAATGCACCTTTTTAATTAAAAACGCTAGACCGGAACAATTAAACTCGATTTCCATTTTTTGACTTAATATCACCCGGGGGGCGCTACCTGTAGGTGCAAATAGGAAAAATCTATTACAGAGCTATAAAGAGTTCATTTGAAAACTTGCCCGTTAAAATTTAACCGACTTCAAGAATGTATTTATTTATATTTAGGAAGAATGATTATGTTGCGGCAATAGGCGGGCGCGTTGACCGCCTTTCCCAGTCTCGCACGGGGGGGGGGGTGGAACGTCACTGGCGCTTGGTTACCATCGCGTTAGGTGACGTAAATTTTAAGCAGCCAATGAAATACCGGGACTATTCGTTTTATTTTAAGTGGAGGAGCGTACTGGGGGGACCAACGGGTGGATTGAGAAATTCTAATAACCGTCTCGACATAGACATTATGCCTAGGTATAAATAAATACATTCTTGCCGACTAAAACCGTCAAAAATTCTAATATCTTAGAGAGGAGGATTCTAAGGAGCGTTTCTCGGTTCATTAATTCCTATTGTTCTTAACCGTATTATTAATCGATGAAAAAATTCGTTTTGTTCCCCGCTGATAGCTATTTTAGCGATACGGCCAAATAAATAGACATAATTCAAAATCAAATGAAAAGTATCATAAATAACCCGATTAAAGTCGGCAGTGAGGAGGAGAATTTGAAATAGTTCCTGCTGTTCGTTTAGAGCCCCACCGATGTCACCTGCATCGAATACTTTGGCTCCTCTTCTTACACCAACGCAGTTTATATAGCTCGTAGCTACGCCAGCTTATTCTCCAAGAAATATCTCTCGCAGTCCCCCAGTTTCCCCAGTACTACGTTGATTTCTCCCGATCCGATTCCCGTTTATCTGCAAGCGGAACCGAGACCCCCCCTCTTCGACCAACCCCCCAGTCCCGGCGTTTCTGCCAATCCCGGACCATTTGATACAGGGCTCAACGCCGATTATTGCCGAAGCTGTCCACCAATCAGTCCGCCGAGAGTTTGTCCATCTTTCAAGTAGTACACCTCGCAGTTCCGAAAGTGCCAGTAACATAAGAAACCTCTTCAATACGTCGACACCGTCTGACGGGTACTTCACGAGACAGCGACCCATCGTATAGGCCATCAGCTGAAAGCGTGCATAATTTATCGGAGGCTGTGTCTCTACCCTTTTCGGATAAAGAATTACCAACGAATGAAAAGCGAAGAGCAGACTGAATTTTCGCAAACCTTATCCGACACCTAAAACAGACGTCGCGCATTAAGCCCTGTTAAAAAATGGAAAAATTGAGACACCATAGCGGATATCAATTGAGTGTTCAAGAATCTAGGGAATATATTCCTACCTCAATGGTGTATAAATAATAATAGAAGGCGATAATAGTTTAAATGAATACTTTTTATGTCTGGCGAGTAAATAAATTTTTATTTCAATGGTTAACTTTATCGAACAACTAGGAACATTTTGATAAAAATCTACAGCATAGAAATTTGAATGTAACTAGAACGATTTTTTCAATGGACCACGAACCGATTTGAAATTGGAGGATTAGTCAGTAACACTCAAGGAAAGTAAAAATGCTATAAAAGGTAGCCTCGTTTGGGTGGTTTCGGTTTATGCCTTATCTTATTTTAAGTCTGTTCACTGCCTTATACACTCTAGTCGGTTCTCTAATAGTTAGATTTCCAAAAGTTGCAACTTCATTTCTTTGTTTTATTTAATCTACCATGTAAGCGGAACCAGGGGTAAAAACAGGGAATTTGGGTGGGGATAAAATACATTGTTTTTGTTAATTTTTATGCTATATTTACCTCAATTAGTTTCTGTTTCCGCGTTTTGAGCACTTGGAGGACTTTCTTTATTTAAAGCCAAAGTAGACGACTTTGGGCAAATATCGTAGGTTTCCTAGGTTTTTGGCCTTAAAATAAGCTTTTAATTATAGTACCTTATCGATTCTTGGCATGATTTGTTATGTTTGTAAGTAATTTTTCCAAGACGTTGGGAGTCGTTCTCGGTCTCTTGGCTATGATTAATAGTCACGCGAGTTACTCACACGGCTAAGTGGAAGGTGTAGTTTCTGCTGGTAATGTTATTAAATATAATTCATGTCACTAAAATTACCTTTTTTTCAAAGTATTGCTTACCGCCCAGATTCCGTACTATTAATTCTGGTGCCAGTCGGTATCCAAATCCCAATTTATATCAACTGGATCCAAAACCCTATGGATATCAACTGAGTCCAAATCTTATTGGTTCAAGAGTTGATCGAAATCTCTTTGAATCAAAACTGGATCCAAATCTCATTGGATGCCGACTGGATCCAATTGTCATTGGATCCCGAATGGATCCGAATCTTATTGGATCAAGAACGGATCCGATTCTCATTGGATCAGGACCCTTGGATCCCGAATAGGAAACAGTTGGATTCAAAATTTAATCCAGAGAAGTCTGTAATTGGATCCCCGTTTGACCTGTCCAATTTTTGATGAAATTTGGTTCAAATTTTGATCCACCGTGTTCGTAAGGGTTAAGCAGTTTTATAGTTATAACGTCAATTTTTTCTGTACCATTTAATTTTTTTGGTATGTATAAATTGTCAAATGTGGAAATTGATCAATTTATAGTTAAATACGATCGTCGTTAGGAATCGAACCCGGGGCACATTCTTATGACGCGGACGTTTTAGCCATGAGCCATTGACGTCTACATCGCTAAAGTTTAAATACCAGTAAAACCGGGATAAAAATAATTGTAATATTTGTTAGGGTGCGAAGATTATAAACACCTTATGTAGATGTTTATTTTGTTTTGTTTCTGTTACTTTAATGTTTGATATTGCATTGGGTGTAGTAAAACGTTACTTCTGCGTATTTTGAATGTGTGTGACGTTGAGACAAGGCTAACTTTGTTAAAGCTTTGTTATAAATAAAATGTTACAGTGTATTTAGCATCACATTGTTTTAAAACTTGGCAATTAGCTTGAAACTCTTTAAGCCGCAACCTGATACATTTTAGATGCACAGAGAATTGGCGCCATTTTACTAGCGCACAGCTCGCGTAGGAATATCACTCTTAGTTTTAAGCCGCCTCACACGGTAGCGCTCAAGTATCTCGATTTTTATGACGTATTTTCCGACTCCCTCTTCGTTTACCTTTTTTACTTTAGGACAAATTCTCATTAATTACTATACAGTTCTGACACACTTTTGGGTCTAATGTAACTTTTGATGTTATTTGTTGTTAGTAGGTTTATTTTTTCAGGATACGCTTTTTTGTAATATAATAAGAATTTGTTTTTCAGACAAAGGAAGGGCCTTATTTTATTTTACTGATCGTGAAAAAGTTGTTTATTTTGGTATATTTTTCCGTATCGTTGGTTTGTTCCGGTTTCTTATTTTTCTTTGTTTTTTAACCTTTCCCCCCTCGAAAAAGTCCAGTGTTAGATGAGGGTTTAAAGTGTATGCATCGTGTTCTAAAATTTATCCGGTTGCATTATAGTAAAATTATAGTAAAGTTTGAATATGTTGTACTTTTTGCTATAATTACATTTTCTATTGCTTAGTTTCTAAAATATTGAAGTAATTTGTGGCTTCATTGCGTTATATTTGGCAATTTTTACGGCCCGCTTTCTTATTTTCCTTTTATAAAAACAAATTTATCGCCGTTGTAACAGTTTTGATTAAGCGTAGTTATAGTGTTGTAAGCCGAATAAATCCACTCCGAGGAGAGGTTATATAACGGTCTTGACCGACTTGTTTCATACACTCGTTACATTTTTTTATCTCCTGAATTTCCGAATTAAGACTCAAACGAATAATTTTTAAACGTTCCCTGCTTGTTTTACACAATTCAAAACCGTTTGAAGTTGAGTACAAGACGTTATACTTGTCGTTGGCTCCGCGGACGTACGAACGCAAATCGATAAATTTACCTCTTTGACATATAAATCCTTCGAGTTTTACGTAATCGGTTAGCCAACTATGAAATCGAGTTGGGGGTTTTGTGAAGTCAAAGAATTTGTCAATTTCATCGGCAAATTTCCATAAGTTTTCCCAAACGTTAAGCTTAATTGAAACGTATTTTCTATGCCCTTGGCGTTTAATTTTAAGATCGGTACCAGGAATGTCATTTGAAAGAAAATTTTCCAGTTTATCCGAGAAATAATGAGCGCGTGACATGGTTGAACGATTTCGCTCGAGGGACTGTTAAACGGTTTTAGGTGAGGTGTTTTAAATAGGTTTTTTTCGGCGTTATAAATTACTTTGCGATCGCTTGTTATAAAATATCATTATCGAATTCAAAATACACTATACACGCCACATTATGTAATTGTTGCGTTTTTTTAATTACACATCGAGCCGTAAACTACCGTCCTTTCTAAAAGACGCGTTATTGTCACTTGTAAAATCGAAAAGAAACATGTTGTAGCCATATCTAAAATTACTAAGTCTTATGAAATAACCACGGTCGGCCCCATCAATTCGCATAGCTGTAAATAGACTTTGATAAGTTAAACAATAATTCCCTTGGTCGTAGTTCATTAAGATCTCACCAGGAGGATAACAGTCAGGACCCACCGAGAGAGACAAGTCGGTCACGTTTAAATGACGCGATAAATGCATCTTCCTTAACAAAAACCACAATAGCTCGTTTCGGTAATCTACCTATAATGATTATATCGCGGTTTATACTCGTTAGACCTCTCGCTACACTAAAATTTTTAACAATCGTTTTGCGTTAAGGGATAAATGGCGGGAATATCAGATTTTACTATGCGCCAATAGGGTTGAAGGATTAACTCTGACCTTCGTGACGTATAAGTACGCTTGGTCAATAACTAGTTTATAATCCTTACCAGCTTCTGTAGACATGACGAAAGTTAGGCGCGGGCTTCTAACTCAAGAAAATCGTACCGGAACTTAGTTTAAAATAATGAATTACTTTTGCATACATCATTATTGTATTATTATTATTTCTAAGGATTGCGATTCTTTTGTTCACGACCCTCGCTTCAAAGCACCGTTGATTTCTGACTTGAACGAGGCCAACCACATTTCCGACGGCTTTGTCGTGCTGTACATATAAAACATACCGTTTTGGAGTTACGACTTTTTATGCATCTTCACCATAATTGACTAGCTTTTCAATGTAAGAACTATATGCGTAAAAGTTATTTGCAAAATGCGTAGAAGTAACCCCGAGATAACAATCGCATTGACTGAAAAGCGAACCTATAAGATTATTCGTTGGCGCCACGATGGTTTCAACGGCTGGGACATTCGGTCCATCATTATGTAAAAGTCTGAGTTTCAATTTTAACCCGGTTTTTGATAAATCTTTATATAAATCTTCCGACACGGGAATAGAAAATTCAAGGGGGCCATTGTCTGATAAATTGTTTGTTGGTAAATATCTTATTTCCGTTGTGGAAATCACAATTGTATTGACCAATGGGCGTTGAAAAATATCCAACTGACTAAGCATTCACTCGTAAACCGCCATTGTTATCCTAAAAAGGCAAGTTTGGTTCTTTTTGTAACTTTCCGCTATGACCCTTTTTTCGTTTCCTTATGGGACCCGTTCTTCGTTTACGGCAGCCGCTGCCAGACCGATTTCTCGTTAATCGATCAGCCGCTTTATGTAATAAATTGCTACTGGCGATTCTTAAATTGTTTTTTAAAGTTTCTTTCGGGTCATGTCCTTGTTTTAAATATTTCCACCATCTTTTTCCTACTCCCAAAGCCTCATTGGTCAGGGGTTTAATAATGGGTGTTATATATTTTATCAATTTTTAAAAATTCCGCCCACGCATCTTCCCCGTTGATAAACAGGTCCAGCGAAAAAAGGCCCCAAAAGTATTTATAATAACACAAATGAATACTGACGACCCTTTTACCATTTAAAAGGGGTATTCTTTCACCAAAATCCGTTTTCATATCAATGCCAATTATTTCCGTATTATTCGATCTAAAAGGATATTAATCATTTATTTAATATTATTTAGCGACTTGCACAAGTTATAAGTTAGAACAATGAGTAAAAACAACGATATTTAAAAGTGCACAAAAATTTGTTTATTGGAAGAATTAATTTAAAACCCGACTAGTTTCAGCTGCATTATCCGTTAGACCCCTGATGACGGAGTGATAACGCAGCCGAAACTAGTCGGGTTTTAAATTTATTCTTCCAATAAACAAATTTTTGTGCACTTTTAAATATCGTTGTTTTTACTCATTGTTCTAACTTAGGATATTAATCAATTTTGTCAAAAGAAATAGATCTTTCAAACGGTTCATCGTTCCCAGCTAGCGGTATTATTTTCATCAAAGGAGCAAACGTGTCGCCTACATATGGGGGTATATCAAATTTGAATATATATACAGTGTTCTGGCTCCTATTGAAAAATCCGCAGCGTAAAGACTATCTGTGTTGGCCAAGAGTTCACTAAAATGCATAAAGCCCAGCATTTCACCTAGACCATTTTCTGGTGAATGAAATATAATCGCAAAACCTGCCGCGGCTGCAATGTGACCGGAAACATTATGGTTAATGGTTAATTTAAATTTACCCATATTTTCTAATCCAAGGTCAACATCATAGCGTCTAAAATATCTTGGACACTCGAGTAAGCACCAGTCGGTATTTGATAATCGATTCGAGATTCGACTTTAAACGTGGCGTCCTGCACATAATCGCTTCTTATCTCAATATAATTAAAGTTAATTAATAACAAGGACTTAATATAACCAGCAAAAGGTTTCGTACAAAAATAAGATCCTATATGAAATCCAGCGTTCTGATATGGAATAATGTCAGGTTCAAAATCAAGCAGTTCCTTGATTGGTCCATCGGGAATACTACCCAGGAAGCAAAACAACGTTTATAAAATGGCCAATATTGGTTTAAGGTCAAAATAACGTTTAATGGTTATTATCCCACTAATTATAAATGTTTATATTCAGTAAAATATTGACCTCTTTTTGAACTCATGTTTTTATCAAAATAGTTAGGTTGAAAAACCACGTTATTTAAATTATATTCACCACATTCAAAAACGTCACTTTTAATATGGATATTTAGGTTAAAATAACGTTATATCATTTATCTTTTTTAAGGGTATATCTTTTAACAAACATGAGACGTTTTTATGTTTGTTAGCTCTCAACTAATTTTTTAATAAAAGTTTATATTTAGTTAAATAGTAACCACTTCTTAAACATGTTTTAATAAGAATATTCTAATTAAAACATGTTATAGAAGTAGTTAATATTTAACTAAATATAAACTTTATTTATTAGTTTGTTTGTCCGCTATAGAAATCTACAGTTTTCAACTTACTTCTACCACATTTGGTATACCATCTCATGGTACCCTGACTGTGGTTTTCGACGGTTACGGTCGGCAAAACATATTTAATTAATTGGATTAATTTAATAATTAGGTATATCCACTATACACAAGATACTACACTTTGGTCTTAGCCAAAAGACCGAGTTTCTTCATTCTTTGGCCCTACACAGGAAAAACGATTAAAATATAGTAATGTTTTTTAAAAGACTTCTTCTGTAGACACTAGGCCGTATGATAAAAGGGAAGTTATTGTGTAAGCAACGTATAATTGTTTGAAATTGGCATACATCAGTTGGTTATATAGGATACGGAGCTATGCCAGCGTTGTACTTTCGTCATGAATGTGATTGGTTCCTTTAAATTGCCTGCACTGTGTTACAATAGGCAAACTTCTAAGGAAAGTAATTTCCTTAATTTCCGTTGTGGGCGTATTTCCTAAATTCCTAAATACCCCATCTAGTTATTCAATAATATAAGAATTGTTTAATACCGACGTTTAATAGACGTTAATCCTGTAACGTTAACACTTGGGGAATTTGACATCATTTAATAGTTTGGTTATCGTTTAATATATACGTTATATAAACGTCAAATCATATAATGTTTATGCTTGGGTTTCTGTTAGTACTAAAAGACTTAATATCAACCGTTTTACAAACCGTCTATTTTGGTGACATCGTCAACCATTTCATAACGTTTATCTCTCAACCTAGTTTCAACGATTCACAAACGGTTTATCAACGAGATTTTGCTACCTGGGTAATATAGTAGTTATCGATGGTTTTCAAATTCCAGCACAGGCCGTTAGGTTTAGCGTGAAGTTCAATCTTAATTTCATTATCAAGCCCGAATTCTTTTAAACTTTCATTAAGCCCGGCTATGATTTTTCGCACGACACTGTATCGTGGTATATTTCCATTCTGGTCCTTCTACGCTTCAATTTTACCCGATTTGACCGAAATTTTAAAGTACGTGAAGCGCTGGATATTTTTAACTTTTGTTGTGGAAAAGGCTAAAAATGACCTGTTTTTTTCCTGTAATATACTCCCACGTTGGGGGTAATATAATTTCACTGATTCCAACTTCGAAATCGGCAGGTAAAGTCAAAGGTCGTCCTAAATTTACTTAATAAGTAGACGCGGTATTCTTCGGGTATAAATCGCTCGAAGCGTTACTGGGTAGAGTTAAAAATAGATCGGCCATTTTCAATTGCTAAAATAATATGGCTCCTAGCCTGTACCAACACGTGTACTTTAATAAGATAACGATATTAACAACCGGTTATATACGAATCACTGAAGAAATTAAAACGGTGATTCTCCCCTTGTTATCGATAACGTGATTCTGATTTCCAGTTTCTATATTCTGGATTTATTGGTATAAAAGGAGCGTGTTTTTGCCATGTAATCTCACAATTCGTTAATGAAATGTTTCTTATAAAAAGTCTTATTACGTTCCTTATGGAAAATCAACGATCTACTTTGGTTGCTGAATTAATTACTGGGAGGAGCTGGAATCCCTCTCGACGTGGTAATGTATATTTACTTATAGTAGCATTCAAATTATTGGAAATATTCCCCTAAAAGTACCGAAAGTGTGTGTGTGTCTAGTGTCTTAAAACAACTTTATATTTTCCCCCAACATCCGTTCTAAAACGCCTCACTTGGTCCCCCAAGCCCATTTCAGTCCCCCACCTCCCGTAAGCTTTCTGACACACTTCTACACCTTATCAGTAGCGGCGCTAAGGTTTTTTCACAGGTGGGCTAATTATTTTGTGGCCCCTAAGAATTTTGTGGCCCTTACAACCATGGAGTGTAGCTTCACTCCATTTTAAAAATTTAGTAACCCCTTATACATTTTTCAGGAAGCGAGAAGAGCAAGGTCGTTTTCTTGTTGCGGCTGGCGTCGGGTTTACTGGAACCCTATATGACCTTGTATCCGACCTGGAGGGGACACGTACATGCCCGGGGTATTTCCATAATTTTCCTTTCTTTTCTTTCTATTGTCCATTCAACTTTCTCTCAATTTCCACTCCCGTCCTCCCGAATCTATCTGTTTATGGTCTACTATCTTATTGAGTAAACAAATTGATTTTGAAAGGCAATAAAACAAATTTCTAGAGATAAAGAAAATTCATAAATTAAAATATGTGGCCACTTAATTGTAAATTTGTGGCCCCTTTAATATAAATATGTGGCCCCTCTCAGAAATACAGTGGTATAAATAATTCCAAAAAAATTTAAAAATGTTAAAACGTTACGCGGTTAAATACTTAGCACAATTTCGTTTCCATCAGCAATAACTAGAATGCCCGAAACAATCTTTAAAATGGTCAATACTACAACTTATCTTAATAATAATTTGATAATACTCTAAGTTTAACTTTGTCTGAGGGTAATGGCGCACGAAATGATATTGGGCCACGTTGCTAAAGAAACGTAGGCAATGCTAAAGATTATCGTTGCAGAAAGTAAGTGTATGGCACCACCTAGCTTTAATGTTATATATATTATAATAAATATATTAAATATATAAAGATTAAATAACCTCGGTATATACTAAATAAATTAGACTGATATTTATTTTATAATTTGTAAACAGTTTTTGTCTGAAAATATAAATTATTATTTTAGTGATAGATCGCGGCAGCGCGCTTGAAAAGCAAAGTTTTTCGGGGGGGTGCGGTAAATTCGAAATGTTAATATAAAATTCGTCGTAAACTTCATTGTTATATATTTTTATAAAAAAAATAATGGTCATCTGGTATTATGAATTCCATATGAGTTCTGCGGGAGCTAAAAGAGTTTCAACAACTAAAAATTTGGTTACCGCTAATCCTGGACATCTGGAGGAGTCTTAAATTTCGAATTTGAGGACGACCGTTATCTGGTATAACGAATTCAATATGGTTTTCAGTGTTGGGAAAACCGAAAATGTTCTGGCGTCAAACATAATTGTATATAACTAATTATAACCACTTGTTGATTGATACATGACATTTCCCGCCAAAAAATTTAAGACCACTAAAAGAGGTAAATTACCCCTAAGACACTAACGGTAATAAAACAAACTTTCCCGCAAAAATTATTATTCATGTCAAACATAATTATCCATATAATAAACCTTTTCATAACTAATTATAACCACTTGTTGATTTATGCACGCATGTTAAAGATATTTCAGAGTGCATATCCACTAAAAGAGGTCAATGACCCCTAGGACAATTCGCCTAGTAAAAAGATACAAACTTTACCCAAATATGCCGAAACAATTTTCCCGCCAAAAATTAATTATTCGCTTCTTTGTTACGCACGGATGCACGCGTGATACGCGCGTGGAGGGGAAGGAATCAGGTTTCCCCGCTTCATACCCCCCGACACGCACCTGTGAACATGGGGGGAGGGGCATTGCGACTCCCACGTGTATGTAGGAAGACGGGGCTTAACTACCGACTTCTTTCACTATGACTGTACAGGTTTTTTTAAATTGAAAAAGGCCTTTTGTTATTGATTCTGATAAATAGTTCGTTGCTATTTACTTCGGCGATCAATAGGGTAAGTTAATTTTAGCAAGAAAACAATGCTATTTACTACCGAAGCGGATTTAAGCGGACTTTCGTTTGAAAGAGCAAAGCTTGATCCTCTTTACAACCAAAAATCGACTTTTTGTATTTAGTTTCACATATAAATATTTTTCGAGTGGGACTATTGCTCTGACCGAGATGTAGTAGTAGAAGTGGTATTAGCATGTCTACTAGAAGTAGTATTAATTATGTGTTTTGTGTGAGCGTCTTTGCGTAATTGACATTTCAGTTTGTTTATATTTTAGAGTCATTTTGAAGGTGGCAGATTTGAGTAATTTACAGAAAAATTGTCCCAAAACAATGGCGTTGTCAACTAAATGCCTAGCCAAGAATGGGTCGTCTAATAAATCTTAAATTTTTCTTTCTGATCATGCAAAATTTTAAAATTTTAACCTTTTGGTAAATCGATAAAGCCGAATAGGGATTGACTATAAAGACAACATGTTGCAATGTCTTTGGTAGAAATTTACTTGATTTAATTATTTTACCCCACGATTATGTTTAGTTTGTTAACCCACCGAGGAAGTCGGGTCAAAAAGGGGTCGTCTATGTAGACATGCTTAATCTTATTTTAGAATGATCTCTTTGGGCTTTTAGTTAGTTTCTAAAAGTATGTTTTTTAGGGGCATTCGCTATTCTCGGAACCCAAATAGGGATCAAATATTAAGGATACAATTTGTGTGATTGTTTTTTTTTCTTAATTTAACTAATTTTTGTTCATTCGAGATTTTAAATTTCTGTGACATTGGCAAATTAAGTAGGTCAACTATAATTTTAAAATCATTACATTATATTTGATTGTACTTTAAAAATTTCATATTAACTTTAATTTAAAAAAACAATTAAAAATGTTTTAATGAAGCAAATAAGGGGCCGTCTTTTAAAAGCAAAGAGTCATCTTGTATTTTAGTTATTTTCTAAAATATACCTTTTAAGCAAACATTACTTTTAATTGGGCATCAGTCTAACATATTCACTTTCCATAAGTAATAATTAAATTTTATGCATTCTATCATATTCTTGATATTATTTTGAGTGGGGGGAAATAAAGTTTAATAAATTGAGTCAAATAAAAGACGTTTTTCATGTTTTTCTGGTTAATTTATATTTTTTAAAATTTTAAAATATGTATTTTATTTAGAAAATAACGACGTTTAAAATCACTATGCTTTTTTTTAAAAAAATAGAGCACAACCTTCGACCACATAAGCAATGTTGCTTGTGCGTGATCAAGTAACAGGTGGCCGGGTTACAATGCGTAGGAGGGTGGTGGCAAGCCCTTCATGCCACGCGAGCCAACAGCTCCCTACATTAACTATTACCGTTAACCTAAGCAAGTTTTTATGGGAAGGGGAAACCGAAGATCTCGTTGGAAAACCCCTTTAACCAGTAGGGAGAGAACTTACAAACTCTACGCAGAAGAAGTGGTTCCGGATTTTCACCCAGTGCCACTAGCTGGGATCAAACCCGGCTCCTCTTGCTGCGAGGCAAAGTGCTAACCACTCAGCCACCCCACCTTACTATCGAGTTGTGACAGGCTTTCTCTTTACCTAATCTGAGATGAAAACCCATAGGAAGAAATTGAACGGGATTAAGTCAGGAAATATGATAGGCAAATCCATCGCTGGGAAAAATCATCGTTGAGCACCTACACGCTGTAACCAAAGTCGTCGAGCATTCGCTAGTGAACGTTTTTCCAACTCGGGGGCATCTGGTTTTTGTAAGAAGGCGTAGTAGATCTACCTATTAATACGAGGTACCAGACAAATGATCTAATATTACGACCTCCTTATTCTAGCTGATTATTATTATTACGGTGAGGATTACCATAACTCCACATTTGTTGGTTCTGATGGTTGAAAAGGTCATCTCTTGAGAAAGATATACTACCAGTAGAAGGAGAAAAATTGATTATTCCTGGGCCATGTTCAGAAGCCAGTTTATCTTTGTGCCACAGCCCAGAAAACACAAATCGTCCCTGGGACGTCCCAGCATGGTCCATAGAGCCCAGCTTGGTCCCGTCCAAAATTCGTCCCATTTAAGTCCTCGTAGTAGCAATTTCGCGACATCCGATATTCAGCCCAATCGACGTCGCATGGATCTCCACTATTCGTCCGAAATGTTTCGTCCATCAATGCTATCTAGAGGCGCGTTTATCAGCAATTTGTTTCACCTGTATTTGTAATTGAGCTGATAATGATTAATGAACCACAAAATATTAATTTTATTATGAATATTATTAATTAAATTTACGAGTTTATTTAACGTGCATTAATTAAATTTCGTGTTAAATCAAAACTACTTAATTATTTAATTAATTTTATCTGTTCTTATTTTTTATATTATTATATTCTTCATTTTTATTTCCATTATTTTCATTTGATGAATTATTTCTACAATCACAGCCAATTACTGCGAAAAAGCTGATCTAAGTTGGCGCGCTAAAGTCCTTTGAAAATATCTGGTAGCCCAGTTTGTAGTTTCTTTTGTACGACACCATTACTCGATCGTTTGGAATAGGTCACCATAAAGTCCATAATACGTTCTACACAAACGTTAAAGATTATAACATAGTAATCTCTAGTATCGCTGATAATATATCATAAGAGTAAGTATTTTATAAAAAAAACTGTTTGATTTTTTTAATGATCTTAATTCAATTTTTTAATGTGTCTTTAACAGAGGTAGGAAGGCAATATGTTTGATCAAAGTCTATGTACTCTCCGAAAGTTAGGGAAGGTTCGCTGTTTTTAAAGTTCATTTTGGACCTGTACATGTTTCAATATAACTTTTTAAGTTTATTATTCATTACTCTCACTGAACGGTTCGCCTAAAGCTTTATTTTATACTGTGATATTTAATATAGTTAAATTGTAATTCAAAAAGTAAGATTTGGATAGATATTAAAATTAGGCTTCGAGAAACAGCAATTTCTAGAGTACATTTTTTAAATGGCTTAGTTTTATTTTGCTTCTGATTTATAAATTAATTTTATTGTTTTTTTACATTTGTATTCGGAAGGTTATTTAATTTTTTAATAGTTTAGTTCAATATTTATTTTGTTATTTAAAAATTAAATAACTATATAAGTTTTGTAATTTATGTTAACTTAATTTTTATGCAGAGTTCGTGTTTTTACAATCAAATTGTACACTTGTTGTTGGATTTTTTCCATTATCTTGTATTTTAATGTTTTAAATAAAATTTTAATATCAAATTTGGCTTTTTACATTATTTGTTCAGAATACGATATCCAATGAACGTCCTAGTTTCATCCCTATTGAGCCATGATTGAACCAAATTAAAGGCCCAAAGACATCTCTAGGTTTTATAGAAAAACATCCAGGGGACGACAGCCGTAATCCCCGTTGGACGTCCGAAAACTCGTCCCCGGGACGTACTACGGCTCTAGACAAACCGGACATTTGCTCGTCCTTTAAAGTCCAACCAACGACAACCCCGGATTTTGGGATGTCTTACGGACGAACGCAAGATCCAAGTGTGACGTCTATCGGATGTCCAAAGGACGTTTTTGTGTTTGCTGGGATATCCATTATGCAGTGATTGACGGAAAGTTGCTCTTAAAGTATTGTTGTGTTGGTGGTCCAGAACACTACAGACATAACCCCTTGACAATTCCACGTCCGCGATAGAGTTCCTGAAACTTTCTCAAGGGAAAGCATCAATGTAGAGAAGAACGATATCTTCCATGTTGATCTAATGATAATCTGGTCCTCTGAAGCTCGAATTAAATTTTCCAGTCGAGTGATTAGGTCAAGTATTAAGATTGGTACAGGCATTCTATGGTTTGACCTACAAAAAGTGAAAATGGCCAACTTAATTAGTAAAACTCTAAAAAGCTGTAATGTAATTATCCGATGGGCTTGTGATATAGCCTACAATGTAGCTTAGATCACAACACACGATTTGTGTTCTTACAATCTTCAGTGTACAACAAATAAGAGGCTGGCAAACATGCATTGAATCGTTCCTTAAAATACCTCAGTATAACGCCTCCACGTGTCGAGAGTTGGGTATCTGCATACAGGTCATTGTTGTTCTCTGCGTGAGATCTGCAAGTGTTTCTAGAGCTTTTACCAAATCTTTCACTGTAAGCTCCTAACACCGTTAATTTCAGTGTTCCGCTCAAGAAACCATAATGGCAGGGAACATAAACGTAACTTAGTCAGAGTAGCCGGTTCGGAAAAATCGCTGTTGACCAGACTACCGAAGAAAATGTTTATCGAGATACCGAAACGGCAGGTGGCACTCGCATTTTATGCTTTAGCCCAGACCGATGTCCCATTACTATCTAACGGCTGAATACATAGCAGTGGCACTAAAGCTGTTGAGAAAACAAATATCGATTCAAGAGGCTGGACTTTCTCACGCAGGCTTTAAAGAGATGAAGTCGATGTTTCGTCTATCGTTGATCTTCTAGAAAATAACTGGACAAACCAATTTGGAGAAAGTAACTCTCTCATGAGCCTTTCAACCAGGGTTTAAGCACCTTTCAATATATCAAAGGATCTTCGGACAGCTAGCCCCAAAAATTTAGACGCTTACCAGCATTTTGTAAAGATGCGTTTAAAAAGTTATTTTTACGATCCCATAAGCAAGCTAAAAATAAAAATTTCGGTAGTTTGAATGGAAAAAAACTAGGATATTGTTTTAAAATTGGACCAGAGGCTATTCGTTAATTGGATATGCGAGAAGTCTTTAGAAGAAAAACGAAAATATCTGTCCTCGAAAATCACCTCAAATCATAGTTCCTCCTATTGAAGTTGTTTCCAGACCAGGCGCCGCACTAATTGATGGAATGGTCTTATTCAAATGCTTCACGGAGAGAGCCACACTTTTGAAGAGCTTTCGGATCAAAATTCTGAAAGCTGTTTAATGTAGCCAGATAATAGACGTGATATTTGACGAATACAGGTTGTATTCTTTTAATATGACGGAAATAGTGAAAAAGGTTTTCGCTAAAGGCTTCTCTTTAAATGAAATTCATACAAGCCGCAATGTAAAGAATTGGAGGCGTCTTTCATCTCGTACCGAGAGCAAAACCCTTTGGTCTAAATTCCTCACAGAAAGCTGGAAAGAAGAAAAGAAACGGCAGAGACTAGACCTATATAAAAAATTCGTCAAACTAACCAAATATACGGTTGAAGATGAAGACGAACTTTTTTTAAATCACGAAGAAGCGTCTAAAGAATACAGATGTTTGATGTGCCTATCAATGATATCGACGTCCTAGTTTTATTTTTAGCGTTCAATGTTCAAATCGACTGAAATGTAGTAATCAGCTGAAGAGCTCGGGCTAATGCCAGGATAGTAAACGTTTCTAAGAAGCTTCGGCTCTCAGAAATAATATTTCAAATTTAGCGGTAGAGCCGTAGAAGGCTCCACCAGAAGTGTCCTTTAGTAGTGCTTCCATAAAAAAAATCGCTTCTATCTAACATTCGAAAATAAGTAACAATTATAATAGTAATACAATGCTCACTTCTGTTTCAATTCTCAATATTATGTTCCGATAAAGCAACTAACCTTTCGTTTTACCTGAGTGCTATACTTTTGTATAGGCCTATTTTGCAATTTGAAATAACCTTTGGCAGACCATAAATTTCCCAAAACCATTCCTCGAAACTGTTTCGTTGTTTCGCAGTAAATTTCGAAAATCGCCAAAATATTCATCAAAACGGAAAAATCGTCACATAGAAATAATCGATATATTTCCAAATATCTATCGTTTCAGGTTGTGTTGGACCCGTGAAATTCGAAAATAACCGTCGCTTTTCACTGCGACGTGAAGTTTTTAAGACATAGAAAGCCAAAAAGTATGAAATATAAAAAATACCACTAATACGGTAGATTTCAAAGCCACGCCAAGGTACAATTGCAATTGAAAGTCATACAGCATCGCCTGAAAGCTATTGAATCATGGGATATTATATCATAAATTCAAAGATTATTTAGGATTACTTCATTTGTAAACTTGGATGAGCATTAAAAAAATTGTTTATTTTAGTTTACTCTTTTTGGTTGGGTTCGTCACGAGTCTTTCAGCTTCCTTTTGGTTTTTAAACGCAATTCACTTTAAGTGTTGGTTTTGCGTCTAGGTAGACCTAAACTTTTCTTTTATTGACTTATACATTAATATTTTAAGACATGGAAAACGAATTAAGTCAATTAGCTTTTTATGAAAGCCAATTTGTCTGTTTTGGAAAGAATTTACGATACACAATTTACTCAAAATAAAAGTTTTGTGGACATTAATTCGATTCGCTAAGAGGACAAGTATCTTCTTTATCTTAGAACTGGACTTTCTACTGTAGAATTTCTTTCACTTTGTTGCCACAAGGAAAAAAGTGGTTATCGTAGTTTGAAAGCCTACAAAGATTGCCAAATTGTTAAAATCTTACGAAGAAGCGATTACTCGTTGAAAATTACATTCAAAAACCAATATAAAAAATAAACCAAAACACAGGCTGTAAAATTTGCTGAATCAACAGGCAGTGCGAAGATCAATTTGCTTACCATAGTCCCAGACAGCTATTCTAAGCAATAAATAGTGAATAAATTTCAGGTTTCCAAATACATGGTGGAAACTATTCGAAAGTTAAGTCGGGAAAAGGGTATCCTGCCTGACTCTACAACTGATTAAAGGAAATATCGTAAACCTTATTTGAAGGATTAAAATTTAAATTTTTTCAACAGTGATGAGTATTCTAGAATGTGCCCGGGAAAAAATTCTGCGTATCAGTTAAAATTTCTGGTTTTAGGCAATTG
This sequence comes from Leiobunum rupestre, assembly GCF_980474605.1. Classification (NCBI taxonomy): domain Eukaryota; kingdom Metazoa; phylum Arthropoda; class Arachnida; order Opiliones; family Sclerosomatidae; genus Leiobunum; species Leiobunum rupestre. The sequence continues at coordinate 18,923,343 of NC_143386.1, forward strand.
GTTCAAAAGAGGCTTTTGTTCGTAAGCCTTAAAGAGCTGCACACAGAATTTCTTAGAGAAACTGGGGAAAAGTTGGTATTTCGAGCTTCGATCTAAGCACTGCATTATTTGTGGAAAACCAGCCACACATTCAGTGTGTAAGTGAGTAACATCAAAACGTTAAATTATTGCTCTACTCGTTTCCAATCAAATCAATGTATTACAAAGATTTATTAGCAAAGTTAGTTTTGCCGAGTTCTGAGGTGCTATTATCGTACATAAGCGAAGTCCTTGTTGAGAATAACATTGGTGAATACAATATTATTGAAATAAAGCAATCGGTGTATTCTCTTAGAAAAAAAGAGACTCGTTATCAAGGCTAGCGTTCAAGCAGCAACCGATCACCAAATCCAATTTGTCGAAGATATGTAATTGTGGTTTTCTTCCAATATTCAAAACATAAAGTTCGGGTATATAAATAAAAAATGATATCAAAAATAACTTTGAAGAATTTAAATTGGAACAAAGATAAAGTGATAAAAAAACTATATCTGACACTAGATCACACCACGCTTTCATACCTTTAACAGAAAATAATTTGGATAGGAAAAGAATATCTACAAGCCCTTTTGCAACGTAAATAAGACTATTTACAGCCACTAGTGATGTTAAGCTAGCTGTTTGGGAGGAATGTAATCCAGGAAACGACATCGCCTGTTCTAATGACGAAGAGTGGTACATTAGAAACATTAAAGAAAAGTCGAAAAAAAATGTGTTGGTTACTTTCATGAAGATTAAAGGCCCGTTTTCATGAGAGCGATTTGCGGGAAAAATCCAGCGATTTGCGAGAGATATGTTTAAAAGTCGCGCGAGTAAATTTCTTGGTGTTTTCATGATCGCGATATTGCGAAGTGGGAAGAGGGTGATTTTCGAAAAATCGCTCTCTTCTAACCAGACTAGACTTTATGGCTCCTCGCTCGACGATTTTTGCGATACCTTCGCCACGTGGTTGGTATCAGCCAATGAGACTGTGCTTGCATTTCAAAATATTGCGCAACACAACCGGGTTGAACAGGCGAGCCTCTAGAGCGTTCGGCATCACGTGGTCTTTGTTTGTTTGGGACTTGGGCCTTTAGCAATTTGAAATGAAAAGTGTAATAAAATTATTAAAAAAAACCCACAAAGCCTTATTAAATAAAGATATATTTTAAGAAAAGAGAGTGGAAAGAAACGTTGATCGAGGTAATTAAAAACCATCCTTCAATTAGGGATACACGGACTGAAGAATATAGAAACAGACGTGGAACAATGCGCATCCATGGGATGATGTATAAACGACAATGAAAGAAACAGGTAATTAAATAAGCCTAAAAATATGTTGGTCGTTGGGGTTAATAAATACCCAGCAAACACAAAAACGTCTTTCGGACATCCAATAGACGTCACACTCGCATCTTGCCTTCGTCCGTAATACATCCCAAAATCCGGGGTTGACTTCGGTTGGACGTTAAAGGACGTCCAAATGTCCGGTTTGTGTATAGCCGTAGAACGTCCCGGGGACGAGTTTTCAGACGTCCAACGGCGATTACGGCGGTCGTGCCCTGGATGTCTTTCTATAAAACCTAGAGATGTCTTTAGGGATGAAACTAGGACGTTCATTGGATATTCTGAACAAATAATTTAAAAAGCCAAACTGGATATTAAAATTTTATTTAAAACATTAAAATACCAGATAATGGAAAAAATCCAGCAACAAGTGTACAATTTGATTGTAATAACAAGAAAACTGCATTAAAATTAAAAATGTAAATTTTTATATTAGTTTATTAAATTTTTACGATCAGTTTTCGAAAGTTGGAAACTTTAAAGTATTAGCAGTTAACATATAAGTTACAAAACTTAGTTATTTAATTTTTATATAACAAAATAAATTTCGAACTAAACTATTAAAACATTAAATAATCTTCCTTATAAAAATGTAAAAGTACAATAAAATTAAATTTAAAAATCAGAAACAAAATAAAACGAAAGGCCATTTAATACTATTCCTTAAAAATAAGGGGCCAACATGCTTCTCCATAGACTTTGAAAGCACTATTAATGCTATCAAAAACGTAAGCTTTTTTTCCCACTTTTAAATTTTAAGCGATTTTCATGCCCAAGATTCAGTATTAGGGAGGCTAGCGATAGCTTAACGGGTTTGTTATTACTGTCAACTTAAAATATAAAACACTTCAAAATCGCAATACATTGAATGGTTTACTCGATAGTAGGTAAAATTCTACCGAAGGCTTTGCTTTATTGAAACATTTTTGACATGACGGATTTACTTATCGGCTGGAAAGATCATGAGCAACCCAGCTGTTCCGAAGTTTGAAAATAAAATTTTTGGTCGGTACCACCTTAAAAGTTTTAAATCTTCTCAGTGTTAATAAACGTATTATTTGTAAATAAATTTGGTTGTTGCGCATTTAAGTATACATAAAGAATCATTTAAAAAATAAAATAACCATAATCTTGTGTAAATTAATTGTAATCAACATTTAAAAACTTAAGCCTTTGCACCCCTGTACGTATACGGTATTAGCTAAATTATACAACTTTCTTCTATAATAATTAATCATCTGGATCGATTATTTTTACATATTTAATGTTAGCTATCACATATTACTAACTATTATTACTAAACATTTTTATTAAAGTTAATGGTTTATTTGAATATTAAAATAACCATAATCTTTTTAAATTAATTTTATTTCACTTTTAAAATTTTATGCCTACGCACGCATGAATGTAACAGTATCAAAAATTCCCAGTAAATTAATTATATAGTTTCAATTATTATTTCAATCATTGTTAACTATTGTCATTTATTAAGAGCTTTACCGTTTAATAAAATTTTGAAATTGGTGCCTCAAAGATAAAAATTAGTATGACAACTCTCATGGTCTATGGGAAAGATAATCACTTGATCAGTACCCAGCAAACACAAATCGTCCCTAGGACGTCCCTGCATGGTCCATATAGCCCAGCTACGACCAATCCAAAATACGTCACTGTAACTCCAAAAGTATGTTTTGGGGTGGTCTCTTTGAAAGAAACGGATGATTCGCTGTTTTACAAGCTCGTTTTAGCCAATAACTTTTTATTATTTTCGCTCTCATTCAAGGGTTCACTAAAAGCTCTAATTTATAAAGCAGTAGTGTATTTAGTGAAATTGTAACTCCAAAAGTAAGTTTCGTAGTGGTCTCTTTGAAAAGTAGCGGAATGATCACTCTTTTCAAAGTTCATTTTGGCCAATATCTTATTATTATTTTGCTTCTAGGGTGTATAATTTTTCACTCATTCAAGGGTGCACTTAAAGCCCTAATTTATAAAGCAGTAGTTTATATAGTGAAATTGTAACTCCAAAAATAAGTTTGGGGGTGGTCTCTTTGAAAGGAACGGATGATTCGCTGTTTTTCAAAGTATATTTATTTATTTCCTTCTTTCTTAATTTATATAATATACATAGAAGGACAAAAAAGATGTTCCGCGAGGGAGGTGCCGGGCGGAAAAGTGTTCAACACCGACGCGGCATTACCCCGCTGTATTGCGATTGCTCTCCGCTGAGCCAAAAACGAAGTGGAACGCGGCTCCCCGGTAGCTTCCTGAATTCGACGACCAATAGAATGGACTAAAGCCAAACCGTCGCGGCCGAAGGAGCCGAGACATTCTACCGCCACTGCTTTAAACAAATATCGGTGTTAAGGCCGGAGTACTTCACTTGTTTCTTCGACTCAGCCTGGGTGGCGGCCCAGAGAGGGGCTGCAGACGAAGACGCCAAATATGACGGAGCCATAGGGTCAGTGCAGGTAAAGTCCCACACCAACGATTTTCCGCCGGTCCATGGAACAAGGGACATTCCATCAAGCTGCTTCCCGTCGTCGCGGGAGGGACCCGGAGGCTCCAGAATGGATGGAACACCCGCGGAAACCAGAGCACGTTTAAGAATATCATTAACGGCACCGTGCCTGGAAAGCCGTCCGGAACTCTTCTTACAGCTCAGGCCATGTGTCCCGTAAGAGTCGACCTGGGCACCCCAATTACACGTGTGAGGCACGCAGATGCGGGCCCCCAAACGCAGACCGATAGCAACCCGAAAGGAATCATCGTCGAGGTAGGTTCCGAGAGAAGGCGACGGAAGCGCGTTCACGCCTTCAGCCAAGAACCAGATTCCTTCGAGCTAACCGAGAGAAGACGGGCTTTATCGCGATCATTGACTGCGCCATTGGAAAGTAGCATCGCAGTACTGTCAATAACAGGTCCTTCCCATACTCTTCGATGACTCCAATGGTCTGGAGAAGGTAAAGCAGCCTCCGTCCAAAGTTACCAATGTCGAAGAGCATCGCAAAAAACCAGGTCCGGAGAAGAAGCAAAATAGGGCGGAAGAATATTTTGCACCAAATCAGCGACGCTGGAGGCCGACGACAAAAACCCCGGAAGTGCGAGTTTTGAGGCATGACGAATTCCAAGGCCGCCTTTAGCCACGGGAAGTGACGATTGTTCCCAAGGAGCCTCATCCATAAGCGTATTGGTGACGTCTTGAAATGATTTTCGATGAGTTCCATCGAAAGACCTGAGGCCGTCTTCACAAAGCCACACCGGAGCGCTGCGGAGAAGATTCGACAACCTCTCATTCAAGGGTTCACTTAAAGCCCTAATTTATAAAGCAGTAGTGAAATTGTAACTCCAAAAGTAAGTTTTGAGGTGGTCTCTTTGAAAAGTAGCGGAACGATAACTGTTTTCAGAGTTTACTTTGGCCCATTACATTTTATTATTTTTCACTCTCAGTCAAGGGTTCACTTAAAGCTCAAATTTATAAAGCGATAATTTATTGAAATGCATTATAAATTAATATATAGCTTTCAAAATTAAAATAGCAGAAAATATGTATGGTTTGCAATATTTTTTTGTAATTCACAATTGTATGTATTTCATATTTTAAATTATTAAATGAAGTTTCACCGAAAATTTTAAATTTACTGTGAATAAATTATTTTTAATTAATATTAAATTGTAATTAACGTCCCTTAGACGTCGTTTCTGGCGCAAAATTAATCCAAAATAAAACCCCAGATGAACTATTAAAAATCCAGCTGACATCACTAGGATCGTCCTAGAGGCTACCGATGTCCATAGGCTCTAGACAAACCGGACATTTGGGCGTCTGTTAACGTCCGATTGACGTCAACCGCTAATTTTGGGGGGTCCTACGGACGAAGGAAAGATCCGAGTGTGACGTCAATCAGATGTCCAAAGGATGATTTTGTATTTGCTGGGTAGAGATGTGGGTTAAAGAAACAGCGGTGCCAGTTCGAAAATCTGAAATTATCGTATCTAGGCCAAAGAATTATCGATTTTCCTGGAAAATTATCGTACATTTCTTTGAGCACTAAATTTTAATTCATACATAAATGCGTAGAATTTAGATGATTTTTAAAGCACTACAGGAGTTTTATTTTAGGGAAATAAACAAAATGTCTATTATCATTATTAACTGAACTTAATATGTTTAAAAATGTATTAAAAAATTCGGTAATAGCTTGTAGTAGTAAACTCACACTCAGGACTACGCGTACAGAAAATGTATATCATTCATTTTTAAGTAGAAAAGTTATATAAATTAATAATAAAATATGATGATAAAATTATTAAATAAAAGCACGAATTATTGCGTAAGTTAAGTTTTTTTTCCTTTTATTACATTTTTAAAAACATTTAAAATACATAATAGTCGACTAGTTTCGGCTGTGTTAGGGCCATTGTCAAGACTAAACGGATTGTGTCGCGTTACATCAGTTTTATAGGAAACAAAAGAGAGGGGGAGGGGCTTTATCATTTTAGTTGGTCATATATGTTATTTTTTAAGAAATAAATTTTTCCAGACATGGTGTAAGTATGGGCCTTCATCTAATTGAACGTTTGAAATATGATCAAACTAACAAATGCATAGTAGAATTAAAATAACTTTTGAAAAACTCTAATTTGATCAAACCGAACGACAAAAGTTCTTTAATCCCCAGCTACTACCATGCCCCACGTTTCTATGCTCTTCTTAAAACTCGTAAAAAAAAATTTAAATTTAGACCAATTATATCCAAAATAAATAGTCCTACGTACAAAATTAAAAAAAATTTAACTAAAAAAATAAACATATTAAAAATGGAACATAATTTTGTCTGCAAAAGCAACACTGATTTTGTTGAACAATTAAAATCACTAAAAATTGATAAACATAAAATGGTATCGTTTGACGTAGTATCGTTATCCACAAAAGTTCCCGTAAATGAAACCTTAGATATTCTAAAAGAAAGATTAAAACCATTTTACTCAACTTTGGAATGTGATGATATTTTAGGCTTAACAAAATTTTGTGTAAATAATACGTATTTTTCTTATGATAATAAGTTTTATAAACCATGTAACGGACTAAGTATGGGCAGTCCACTCTCTCCAATCTTATGCGATATGTTTATGCACAATCTCGAAACAAAAGTTCTATCTACTTCAGTCGTAATACCGAATTTTTATGCCCGTTATGTAGATGACACCTTTACATTATTCCCTGAAGGAAATAATAATGATGAAATCTTTTTAAATCATCTTAATCAATTACACCCCGACATAAAATTTACAATAGAAAAATAAATTAACAACAAAATAAGTTTTTTAGACATACTAATAACAAAAAAATATTGAAAATCGTTTTAAGACCAGTATTTACAGAAAACCATTTGGCGTCAGTCTATTCCCCCATAAAAAATCGTGTCACCCCTATTATCAAAAAATTGGTGTATATAAAACTTAATTACATAGAGCTTTTAAAATATGTAGTGATGAAATTGATGTCATAAATGAATTAAATTACCTAAAAAATATTGCTTAAAATCGCGGGTTTGAACCTCAACTTGTTCAGAAATTCTTTACTAAAATTGAAAGGCAATATAAAAGACCTGAAACGAATTTAAAACCAGATAAAAGTATAAATGAAAAACAATTCTATTCGCTTACATATATTCCAAACGTATCACAAAAAATAGCAAATGTGTTTGAAAAAAAAAACAACATAAAAATAGCATTTAAACCAACTAACCAAAGTAATAAAAAATTAAATAACGGTAAAGACCACCTTGATATTAACAATAAACAAGGAATTTATGAAATACCATGTAAAAACTGTGATCTAACTTACATAGGCCAAACAAAACGGAATTTTAAAAAACGTCTTTCTGAACATAAGGGTTACATTAACAGATCAGAGTGGTATAAATCTGGTATAGCAAACCATTGTAAAAAAACAAAACACACAATTGACTTCGATAACTCTAAAATAATAGCCCAACCAAAAAATACCAGCCAACGAAATTTACGTGAAAGCATAGAGATAACAAAACGTTTAAACAACTTAATGAATTTAGATGAAGGCCCATACTTACACAATGTCTGGAAAAATGTATTTCTTAAAAAATAATATGACCAACTAAAATGATAACGCCCCTCCCCTCTCTTTTGATTCCTATAAAACTGATGTAACGCGACAAAATCCGTTTAGTCTTGACAATGGCCCTAACACAACCGAAACTAGTCGACTATTATGTATTTTAAATGTTTTTAAAAATGTTATAAAAGGAAAAAAACTTAACTTACGCAATAATTCGTGCTTTTATTTAATAATTTTTTTAAACAAGTAGCGTAAGGATAGAACGCATTTATAAAATTATGCTTAAAAAATATATAAATCGTTCGTAGGTTTTTAAAAAAATCTAAAGATTATCGTGCATTATAGTACGTAGAGACATAATTATCCAAATAATGGTACGATATCGTACGCCATGAAAATTATAGTACGCCCTAAAAATTTTGATTAAATTAACGCACTGTGCGATAATTATCGTAGTCTGGCACCGCTGTTAAGAAATATTTCGCTGGCCTGCTTGTATCTTGGATTAATTATTTTTACAAGCTCATCCGTATTCTGCATGACCCCCTAGGCAAGAGAGGAACCACCCTCTTGCTTAAGAAGCTCTGGTTGGCTGAAATACACAGGAAACAGTTCTACCCCCCCCCCCCATTCAAGCCTTCTTGCTTTGGCCATTCTTTTGGCTTATCACACGTCATTACTATGACGCAAAGATGATATAGATAGTTGAGTTCAGCTTAAAGCAGTTCACTCAAACACTATTTAATATAGCCTGGACTCGGCAATAACTAAATAGTCTGTTTATTTTCAGTTCCCAGCTTAGTGGCCTGCCACCTATTTGTGACCCTCATAATTTATTTACATTCAGTTCGCCATCTATTTGGAACCCTTAAAAATAAATATCATTTTATTCGTCATCTATTTGTGACCCTCACAAATTACCTACATTTAGTTCGCCATCTATTTGTAATCCTGGAAAATAAATATCATTTTATTCCTATTTGTGATTGTTAAAAATAATTAAAAAGTTAAATATTTATAAATAACTATTTTTTGTTAGAATTAATTATAACATAAATTAAACATTTAAGTCTTTTGATTACATACAAATTATTTAAACAAATTTTGTTCGTAAAACATAACCTCTTAACGTTTAAGTATTACTTGACCTCTTTTAATAATTTAGAATTAACATGCAATAATGGTGCTACTATATTCAATTTGCTATTTATTTAATCCAATTAAATCGTGGTAATACAATAATTAACAAATAAAAAAAAACATTACAATACACAAAATCAATCTGTAGTATGTTGTAATTTTGTCTATATGTTAAAATAAAAACATCCTCTTTTGTTGGTTTTGATTATTTGTATAACAAGCTAAAAAATTAAGAACATTTACACTTGGTAATGGGACCTAAGAAGATTAAAGGCAGAGCCTTTTATTGTGAAGAAACCAATATTCTGGTATCAAAGATGGAGGAACGAAACCTTTCAGAACTTCGACAACATATAGGTGTATTACATATCTTAATTAAGAAACCTCTGGTTAATAAAAGCAGGCTGGGAGGAGTTTAGAAACTTCTCTCGTTACCTCTATAAAAATTATTTTATATATTTTATCGAGGTGCTCTTAACAACCAGCAGCACAAATTACGGATCGAAATAATCGGCGCAGTCAATGGCATTGGCTCTCGAGATATGAATCCCTCTGACATCCGCAAGAAGATTAATACTTTAAAATCTAGTGTCCGGGCTAAAGCTGCATCAATCAATGCGAAAATCAAACTAACTGGCGGAGGATCGGCATTTGATTTGCCAGAACTTACCCCATTGGAAGAGAGGGTAAAAGCTCTAATTGCAGAGGTGTCATATGCCGGAATACCAGCAGCTTCTGAAAGTACAGAGTAAACATTCATATTTGGAACGTACTTTCTAAAAAAACCGCGTATTACATTCCAAATATTAAAGCCATTATAAATCAATTTAAATACAATGGTAAAAGCTGAATAAAATGGTTAACTGAATAATTGAAATTGAGGAAAAGATAAAAACCATTGCACGACATGCCAAAATATTTAAATACAGGCACAACATGCGAATATGTGTAAAGCACTAATAATTACAAATTTAAATATTTTTTAAGGAATGCTCCAGAGACCTTCCAGTTTGTGGATGAAATAGCCCTGTAATTGATAAATAATTACCAATAAATTGAATTATTCGTATTAGCCTTAGCTATTATACGTTTCTAGAGATGGCCATATTTGGATATCTACGATTCTTCTTGCAGTCATTGATTTCCCGGTTGTGCGAGTCATTATATGATATTGGAAATTGGACGGCATTGGTCTTTTTCATGCGGTATGTGTCACAGCGACAACAGGAAGTCTACGAGTCGTCCACTACCAAATGCCAAATATAGCTTTTCTACGGTATCTTCATCAATGGCAAGTGTTGAAATAAAATGTGCGTTAAAGATGCTGCAAGTATTTCGTAAGCGAGAAAAATACAAATACCATCTGTAGATATTTCTTTCATGAAAATTGGTTTCGTATTATATTTAACAGAGAAGGATTTCCCCCAGGAGGACGAGATTATCAGTGTGATATCTTATCTGGTCCTCCAGGAGGCAATCCCTAGAATATCTTTGCTTCCCCTACCCTCTGCTTTCTCCCATTCTCCAGAATAAGTATTCCTCGCCCTGATTTCTGGCGGATGGATTTTACCCCTCCGCTTTCGCATATTCTCCGGAAAAAGTTTTCCTCGCGCAGATTTCTGGAGGATGAATTTTACCCCTCCACTTTCCACCATTCTCCGGAAAAATGTTTCCTCGCGCAGATTTCTGGAGGATGGATTTTACCCCTCCGCTTTCTACCATTCCCCGAAAAAAGTTTTCCTCGCGCAGATTTCTGGAGGATGAATTTTACCCCTCCACTTTCCACCATTCTCCGGAAAACGTTTTCCTCGCGCAGATTTCTGGAGGATGAATTTTAGCACTCGACTTTCCACCATTCTCCGGAATTAGATTTCCTCGCGCCGATTTCGGGAGGATGGATTTCACCTTTCTTTTTCCCCCATCCGAAAACTCCATAATTTTATCGCTACAATTTCTTTTATTGTTTTCCCCAATCGTCAGAATTAGTTATCGCTTCCATTCATCATAATTTTCATTCTTTAGAATCCCCCCTCCCTAAACTCCATAATTGTTATCTATCAATCCCCAGACCACAATCAGTAGATTCTTTCTCTCTGCTCTCCCTGCCCCACCCAAATCGCCAGAATTTGTTTTCGCTATCGTTAGCTAATCTATATATTTTCCAAGTGAGGGTTCCCTCTCCGAAATACTTCATGTACCCAAAATTGGATCGCAAGTTTTTTTCATTTTAGGGGAATCTCTATGGGAGTTTAACATGACAATAAAGCTAATAGGTTAAGTTTACGGTACTTTTGGTCCGAAATAGGGTAAATAGGGGCGGTAATGGTGACTTTGGTCGCTTTTAGGGTACTTTTCGTCCATTTTGGTCCATTTTAGGGTACATCAGAAAAGCAAATGGAAAAACGAAGGCCGTAATTTTACCATTCGTCCCCCACCCCAATATCTCTTATTTCAAGCAATGCTTAATCCCTGTTACAACGATCTTCAAATTCCATCTAAAATTTAGTGATTCCCCTACAATTATTTAATTTGTGTGTTCTAATTAAGTTTCTACGTATAATACGATTAAATACATTTATCATATAAATATTTTCCCGACGGATTTTAATTAAGACTAATTACCAAACCCTAATACTATAAAATGCCTTGTTCTGTAGAATATGATTAATAAGTAAAAGTTATTAAAATTTATTTATTTTTTTAATTTTAGAACTTTGTTTTACATGATTACGTAAAATGGGTTCTACGACTAGTCCGACATTATATATAACCCATTTAAATCGAAATTTATCTGTATAATAGTAAATAATTCGATCTTCGAAAGGGATGCAAACAATTTCATTTAAAGGGTTGAAACGAACTACCTTTTGCAAGCGCAACTTGTATAAATAATTTAATTAAAAGTTCTACCTTACGTATTTTTATCGTCTAACCGCAGTACCATCTGTCAGATGAGGGACAGTCACAAACGTCGCCTTGTTGTATAGGTGGGATGCATTTGTCGATGACAGTAGTTGCCCCTGGCATAGGTGGAATGTCCTAATCTTGTGAGAGGCACTTTTTTCCGAGGGTGAATTATCCCTCGACGGACAGCGTGGGAGGAATATGGCATGTTCAAGTTCTGGTACGTCTCCTGATTCCCAGTGTTCTAATGTCCGTGGCACTTGTAACATCGTGCTTCATCTCCACATTGAACGTAGTAGAATCCAGCCGCCGCTAATTTTTCTTTTCCAGTGACGAAACGTCTCAAGTCGATACGCTTCGATAACCATAGCCGCTCTAGACAAAATATTTTCTAGAGTTTCAAATGATTCATTCTCCAATCCAACATGCTAAGCCTAATTTTCTCAATATGGTTTAAACTGGTTAGGCCTTAATTTATCAATTTAACCGCTTTTTCAAAATGCAAATGGTTTTAAAATTAGTCTACTACAAAAAATAGTAACTTACTTCCTACGCTAAGCTTAGCCCTACACGATCTAGTTGAGGCCTAATTTTCTAAAACGTTAAAATACATTTCCAATATATTAAAGAACGCCTAAAAATTTCATTTTAAATATGGTAAAATAATGTATGAAAATAGAAACTTACTTTTTCCTCTTCTACTGTCGGAAATCCTTAAGCCTTTGTCGTAAAATAGAGTCGACGAACGGCTAAAAGCGGAGCAAAAAACTGTGGGACCTTCCACGACAATTCTCTAGGACTGAAAGAACGCTATATGACATGTAGATAAGGCTCTTGAGATTAAAACCTCTTGAGATATCGAAACTGCAACTTAAACTGAAACTGTAACTCACTTCTCATTGGTTGATAACTACACTGACGTCATATGTGTAAAAAACCCTTTGACGCTATATCAGGATAACCCCTTATTTAATATATAAATATATTTAATTAGGCTTAAACAGCAACTGAAGGTTGTTTCCTATTGGTTGAGATTAATCCATCACGTGATCAAAACGTCAACTAAGCCTCAAATTCTATTGGTTGTCTCTCTGAGATAACAGTTCTGCGCGCTTAACATTAAACCGTCTCGTGATAAAAACTGCAAGTAAAGGTTGATTCCCATTGGTTAGCGACTACACAGACGTCATTTCACAAGTTTAATATCTAAAGGGGGTCCCATTGTTTGACGTCATAAAATTAACCCACTTGAATATCTAAAATGGAAAAAAACTCATTTTTGGCGTCATTTCTCTAAAAAACCAAGCAATCTCAATACAGTAAAGCCCCGTTTTCGAAAAAGATTGAAGCGGCCAAACATTAAGACTTTCAATACAAAATATCTAAATCTTTAGCAACGGTATTTTTGAACACGATTGAGATTACGATTTTCAATTCAAAACTCAAGATTTTGCGATAAATTTTAGAAAATATCTCTTCTAACTCAAACAGATATTTCACTCTTAATCCATTGAACGAGTGATGTCACTGGTATTTTACAACCAATCAGATGTTGTGTAGAAAAGCGTTTGTTTTTTTACCGCGAAATTTTTCGGAGTTCCTAAAATGCACCCTAAAAATAATAAAACGTCAACCAAAGAGTTAAAAGCTTTATTAAAACTACAAGTGAAAGGAAATAAATAAATTATAAACAACAAGAAAGATAAGTTAATACAAGTTGTACAACCCAAAGAAGCTTTGTGGAATAGATCACTACAGGAGTTCAGAGATGTAAATTTAAAGGCTGTCATGTGGAAACAAGTTTCTAAAGAAATGAAAATCTCAGGTAATTTCAGGACAATAATTTAGTTTAAAAGAATGAAAGACTACAGTTTTAAATTTATTAAAGTGGAGGATTGCAAAAGATTATGGAAAACTCTTTACGATCAATTCCGAGGCTATTATAAGTCCATTATTATTTCTAAAAGTGGCGATGGGCTAGACGATGATATATTGACGACGCTCAATGGCCTTTCTTTAAATCAATTTTTTTCTTGAAAGACGTTGTTGGAAGTAGAGAGTAACTAAGAAGTTTTAATAGTTGGAATTCCTAATGTTATGTTCCTTTCTTATATTTTCTAGGACATCATCAAATTTTAATACCTCAATGGAGCAAAGTTCAGGATGTTTTTCCTTTGACATTGTTAATGAAAACAATGATATCCATAATGAGGACTTCATGAAAGGCGATGAACTTCATAAAAAGGATATTATTACCACTACTGCAAGCATTATGGCTAAAACTACTGTGCAAGACAAGGAGAAAGGAATCAAGCCACTAAGCAGTACCAGTTCTAATGCACCTAAGGGAATAAGTGGTATAACGAAGAAAAGGAAGTCTAAATATGTTGACGAGCCAGTCAATTTTTGCCCACCAGAAATTTTAGAAGCTCTCAAATTAGTGACCAAACAGTAAGAAAAACCTTCAAAATAATTAACATAAATGAATTAATTAATATTAATTAAAGCCTCGACAGTGTAGTTTATTGCAACCGTTACCCTATGTAAAACAAAAGCCTCAGCTGGTTCGTTTCTTAGCTCTTCATGCCATTTTCCCGAAATTATATTTCCCAATGAATCTGTCGTGTCAGCAAACTCACTCAGACAGTAATATTTATTTTTAACGCCTTCTTCCTCTTTCAAAAGATAATTGTGTAAAATAACACAAGCCTTTACAACGAACTCTACATTTTTGGGTTTCAGGAGAAGTGGCCGACGAAATACTCTCCAGCGAGCTGCCAAAATTCCAAAGACATTTACAACACACCGCCTATTGAAATGAAATAAATATATGTTAGGTTGCTTCTATTTGACCAAAATTTTGAGCTTTGGAATAAAAATACATAATGTTACGTTTATTATAAATCGAAAAGGTTCAAAAACATAAAAAAATATTCCAAGACTATTAATGAAAAATTGCACACCATGCCTGTAGTTAAAAATTCTTCGACTAGTGTCCAACTCTCTGCCTGGATATGGACGCATAAATTGGGGGAGTAATTGAAACGCCCCGTCACCGACTAGTACATGTGGAACGTATATATCGCTGTTTGACAAATATGATTGTTTTGACAAATTAGCTTTATTATTTTGAAGAGCCTGCCCAAACTTCAAAGCCTTGAAAATGCCACCATCAGAATGAGAGCCATACGGTCCAACATCTACTACTATAAACTTTTAGTTTGCATCAACTACAGCCATTAACACAACGGAATTAAAACCCGAAAATGAAATTTAACATATAAAAATTGATTTGAGTAATTCAACATTATACTTTGTAATTGTGGAACAGTGTTCCTGATTTTGCGGGCTGTTGTATCATGTTTACCATCAAACGAACCAGCGCACAAAGTATAGTTCCATCGTTTCTAATAATTTTGTGCCACTTTTTCCCATGTACGTTCATCAGGTACCTAAAAAAAATGTTTTTTTAATATTATAAAATTTTAGATAAAAATTCTAAAAATAATAAAGTACAGGGAAATAACTCGTCTGAACGCACTTCCAAATAGCCATACATGTTTCCTTAACTATGTTATGAACTGTTGGCACCACTACTCGAAAGGCAAATGCAATTGAATGATAACTATCCCCGGTTGCCAGATACCTTATCCATATAATATAGAAATTAATGAAACAGCAAGAACACACTAGCTTCATTAAACCAGTTTCATCAATGTAATATTGAATAAGCCTGCACGTTCGTAATATTTGTCTCGAGACCAAATCCCACACTGGCTAAAATAAGAAAAACAAAAGCGTGCACAAAAGCTATTGAAACTGACCGTAAATGTGGGATTTTAAAATACCTTTACAATATGGAAACTTGCAAATTAAAGCTTACCGCAGAGTTAGAGTTAGCCTTTCTCCTGGTTCAATTGAGTTCCTCCTGGTGGATACTTCTTGATTTCAAAATAAATAAGTCCAAGCAATTTATCAAACAGCTGTGGTGACATTCTTGTGTAGTTCGCAAATTTAGAGTGGTCGTTATTTCTCAATGCTGGTAACTAAAACACAAAGTTCCGAGTTACTAATACACATTGGTAAGTAGACAAGGCTTAAAATAACCAGTCTTGAAGTGACCTTCTATCTCTCTATTTTCCATAAAGGATGTACTGGCCAACGTTTTTTCGAATAAGTTCGCTTCTTAGGAACATTTTAAGTATTTAAATATCGTAGTTTAATTAAAAGAAGCTACCGTCTTATCAATAATACTCGACGTCGTCTTTTACCAGAACCCGAGACAGCCATTTTTTGTTTTTTTTTTGCGTCTGACTCTTTAATTGACCTCGACCCTCAACCCGAGCGCTTGACCGCCCGGGAATTATCGCGGGAAATATTCTTTGATTCGAAAACACTGTGCGATTGAGATTTCAGATTGGAGCAAACGATTTTTTAAGGATTGAAATGAATGAAAATCAAAGGTTTTTGCTACTTCAATCTTATTCTTAAACGGGGCTTAAAGCTATGACTAACTAAAGTTACTAATCTAAAATATGGTAGTGGTCTGCATTTTGGTATCGGTAACGAGAGGAGCAGCATTAATTCGTCCACTCTGTCCCCGGATGCCCCAATCACAGGTCCCATAAACAAGATTATTGCGTTTATGAGCCTATTAAAAAAATAAATTAAAAAATGTAATATTTATTTGGAGGATTTATAGTTAATATGTGAACATACGTTATAGCATTGATATTCATATAATTTATTGGTAGTTCGTTTGGAATTGGTGGGATGGTATGCTGGACGGGGTCCAAGAGCGATGGACTCGGTGCGTACGGTCGAGTTTCTGCATACACATTTAAATTACCATTACATACGGATGAAAATAATTAAAAAGGGTGATTATGAAATTAGTTTTACTTAATTGTATTGGCAGTCGGACGGTGGTTCATAATCGATGTCCCGACTGAAATCGTTGGAACTCTCGGAGTCGGAATGTGGAGGTTTGAACATTTCTAAAGATATTCCAGATACGTGGGTTGAGACCGATTATTAAACTCTGAATTAATGTCTGAACTTTGTATCGTGATTAAACATTGCTAACTCAAATAAATAAATACCAATTTAGCTGGCGTCGTGACTAGATTTTATTAATATTCCTATATTTTGATATCTATTTTGTTCATAAATAAATTAATAAGGTATCAATGTACCAACGTTTATCGGAAATGTTTGGTTATTTTTTCCGAGCTAAACCGTGTTAATCTATTATGACGCTGTTAGATATCAAGATCAAAGTCCAATATTAAAAAACCCCTTGTTTATAGCTCATCGTCGATAATTAAAAATGCCCAGTATACCATTGGTTAAACTAAGAAAGCGTTGAAATTATATTATATAACTTAGCGATAACGTTATTTTACAAAGTTACCTGTAATTTCACTAAACAATTTTTTAAAAGTGTAAAAGAATTTTACTTCAGATGTTACGAGGAAGGATTTTAATTTTATGTTCAATTTGAAGTACTAACCCTAAATAAAATTCACAAAGTAGTTCCTATAATTTCACTTACCAATAAACTTATTGTGTTTATTTTATCGTATACGATTTGTGATGGTAGTTAAAACTTAAACTCCTAACTATTCCACTTATTAAAAAAATACTTATTCGGAAATAGATCCACTAATTAAAAAAAAACATTTATTTTAAAATAAAAGCCAGCCTTTTTTCAAACAAAAACACTTTGGTAACGCAAGTGGTTTCGGAATTAGTATAAAAACAGACTCCGCCATCCAAATTTATTCATTCTTCTACTGTCTCTAGAAATGTAGAAACAAAACTTCAATAGATTTCAAGAAAAAAACTTTGTAAATATACTTATCTCTCTCTTTCTCTTAGAAGTATTATTTATCGTAGAATTAAAAATTAATTACTTGAAATTTAATTTGAAAAATTATTTACAGGGTGTTACGGATAAGAGTACCGAAACTTTCTATATGCATTCTATGGGTCTCTATGAGTAACAAATGTCTAATAAACATGGGTTCTAAAGTGCTTCGTTTCAAAGATGTGGGCTTTGCAAAAAACTACCCCAAAACACCGGACACAGCCTTAAATCTGGAAAACAATATTCTTCCTTGAACCAAATTGTTTTCATTAAACTATCAATTGTTTTTTATCAGTGAGGCGATAAACTTTAATAACAAGAGGCAAAAGTTCATTAATATCCTTTTAGAAGTAAAATGAATTTGAAGACAAAGCCATTTTAATTTTTTTGAATGCTTTTAAGTTTGTCTAATAAGGTCTGTGGTTAATGTCGCACGTCCAAGAACGCTTATTGGGTTAGAAGTTCAAATATTGAATCGTTCGTCTATTTGGTAAAACCAGTCGAAATATTATTTGTATCTCTCTCCAGGTTACATGCCAATCATAAACTATGTATTTTGAACTTTTTTCAAATAAATTAGTAAAAAATATCTGGTTATTTTGGAAACCTATTTAATTTGTAACCACAATTTCGATATTGATTGCAAATTTTTCTGAATACGGAGATATGCACTTGATGTACGGACGAGCCGAAGGAAGAGGAGTTGTGGCCCGGAGCTTGTATCAAGAACACTAACCACTAAAGAAGGGTATCGAATAGGTTAACTTTTGAAGCTGTAGACCGGCGCCTACGAGAGAGCGGGCAGCTTCAACCGTCTCGGGAGAGAGTGCAGAACATTCTATTTGACGTGGAAGAACAGGTAACTACCTCGGTTTATAACTACTTTTTAGTTATGATTTTTTAACATTTTTCTGTTAAAATGTTAGGTACTTATAATTTCCGATGATTATCCGGGAACAAGTACCCGCCAAGTTGGAAGACAGTTAGGTGTCAATCATGTTTTGGTCTCGAGAATTCTACGTTGTCCTCGTTTTCACCCTTTCCATCTTCAAAAAGTCCAAGACTTGAACGACGCCGACTATCCTAGACGTACCAACTTCTGTCCGTGGTTTGGGGACAGAGTACTGAATAACCCACAGTTCGCAAGTATTATCTTAACAGGCGATGAGGCCAATTTTTCCGGGAACGGCATAGTCAATTTGCACAATAATCATCAATGGAGCCAAAATAACCCACATGGAACTATAGTCGCAACTCACCAAGAGCGCTTTAGCTTCAACGTTTGGTCTCCCATTCGTTTGCTTTCGGAATCGTCCACATAAAACGCTCTACCAACCAAATAAGGCAATGCACCACCACCAACCGCGTCAAAAAGAAGCTCTTAATCTGAAAATCCTTCCTTTGTCCGGATGGGGTAAGATTTAGCGTTTTGAGTCAAATAAATCCTCAGGTTCTATTTACATTAGTGCCTTTCTATCAATTTATTTGAGTTTCAACTTGTCAACCAAAAACCTCCAAGAACCTGAACCTTTTGATTTCCCGGAAGCTCCCCGATGAGTGAATTGAGAAACTCCATCGGATAACTGAAAGGCAACGTTTATTTAGAAGTAAAGACGTATTTTTTGCGTTCGTTCTTTTCTCTATGACAGCTTCTTTGTTCTGCCTTGAGCGAGGTCACCCATCTATTAACAAACTCACTTAAACTACAACACACCTGCAGAGAGAACGTTAGCAAGCTAATTGTTATTTTTTTAAATTGGAATGGCCCTTAAGATTTTCGGCAATATTATATCAGTGATTGTTTAATATTTCCCTTTCTAAACTATGGTGAAGTACTTTCCTTAGATCATCTATAATAAAGCTTCAAATACCTCGTGAGCTGTGTCATACTGTAACGAATATTTTTCGATACGTTACCCCTCTCTTAGATTTTGTTTGGGAAACAATTATTTTACGTCCCTCGGCATCCCCATATGTCGCGTTGGATAGTTTGTAGGAATGGGAAGCAGTTAGCAAAAGGCCAAAAGAGGGATCCAACGTGTTTCCATTGTTACTACTCTGCTTAAAGGAATCTTTATAGATGCCCGAAATTACCCTCCTGTCAACCCAGGCACTGATTTATAGTTTTAGGATCTTCTTTATAATCGATGGTGAAAAGCAAAGTGTGCACGCGACGTGTATTTATTATTGAACTCGAACCTTTGCCAGATTTTCTTGACCAATTCTGACTATTATAATATTGCGCCACGATAATATTATTTGGTGTAATTATCACCGAATGTGTGCGCGTCTTGTGATCTCAAGAAATTGAAGCACATGTGAAACACATGGGCGCTTGAAAAAAAGCCCTACGTTGAAATTTGGTGATTGTTCAAATCATAGTGTCCCTCCACGTGACAGCCTGTCATACTAATTCGATTGGGTAACGAAAAAACCAGGATGGACCCAAAAAGTCACGTGGCTTTTACAACAAAACTGAGAGACAAGAAGAAGAAAAAATGGAAGAGAAGAGGAACCGTATCCCCGGACCGAAAGTAAAGGCTGATCTTCAACACACTGCTCCGGATGACCTTAAAATAAAATAGTTTTCGCGCCGGTCGCAATCTATGAATGTCTCCAGCCAATTGAGCAGTTATCACCGGACCATGGTTTTCATCTGCCCATCACCCCCACAACACCTCGTAGAAGATAGTAGTAGCCTCATCGTAACTCCAACGTCTCAAGCGTTCAACTCGTCTCTTCAAATCTACGAACTCTCTCCTCGCATCTACATTATTTTCAAGTCTCGAGACCAACGATAATCAAGAATAGTTATGAGTACTTTTTATATGGCGGAATTTGCGTATAAGTAGACTGGCATTGGTCGAGTGCATGCTGCATGTAGTTATTTTAGGGGTCATGTAAATTAATCTAGTAGTATTTTACTTGTTAGCGGTATTGTTTGGTTTTTAGTTAGTAGGTCGATTCGATATGTTTGTCTACTACTAAATTTAGTAGTTGATCATTAAATCAGAATCTGGGTATGGCAAAAAAACGAATAATTTTAATCTAGTAGCATAGTAGAAGTATATGTCAACGCTAGGCTCCTATAGGCCTATATTAATATTAGAAAAGCGTTACAATACCTGATACTGTTCTGAGTAGCTATTAAACAAATAGCAATGAACAGCGCGCCATCTAGCGCTCTTCTCTGGAGTTGTAAATTCACCACATAAATATGGCAGCGAGCGTCCAAAAGAGTAAGCGTGGTTTCATTGATAAATGGTAAATACATGTTAATGATTTTTTAGCTAGAACTATTATAAAACAATGTGAGCATACATACTAATTTATTAAGTAAGATGGTTAAAAATTAAATGTAACTTCATGATAAGTTTTTAAAGTTTAGGTTAAATAAATAGTTTTTAACTTTTAAGCCTTTGCTGAAGTTATTTATAATTTTCAGATATTTTTGAAACCCAATTTCAAAGAATAATTATTGAAACTATTGAGAAGATAAATGACATTTCAAGCAGACCTTCAGATACTAAAACTTACGAAGTTATAAGTTTAAAAACATCCGCAGGATTTTTTGCTGAATATAGTAATGTCAAATTAACCCAACGTCGGTAGGCAGCCATATTGTCCTAAATTTTCATTTCCGCTAAATATCGGAAGGTAGCGCTACGTTAGTTGCGCGTGACAGTTCTAAGGGAAATTCTCTATACGAACTTTTGCTTGGCTTACTAGTCCTTCTGGGGGTTATTTGCCATGGCGAGACAAGAGGGACTCTTTTTCTCTTTTGGAGCTTTCGGCCTCGGAAAGGTCGATCCCAAAAATAAAGACGTGACGTTCACAAGCTACCTTTTCAAACGGCGAAGTGTTTTTCCACGAACAAATGGAAATTTTGTTATCTCCGATTGTTCTCAAGGCCGGTAAATCGGTGCCAGGTTCGTATGCAGTCACCAACTTTACGGCGAACAAATTTACGGCTACATAATGTTGACCTAAAATGCGTTTAAAAAAGGTAAAACCCAAGGTAATACAATTTAACATATGAAACTTGGAATTTAATATCCAGAACATTTATGCTTTTGCGTTAGTTACCGACCGTTTAATCCAAGTCTAAAAGGGGGGAGGGTACTGATCGGCGTTCGGGACAGACCATTTTTCGAACCGCTTCTCAAAAATGTTAAGGAGGGTGCTGGTGTTCGGTTTTAGCATTTCAGATTTAAGGTAATTAAATCTTTGTCAACCGAGTGTCAATTCATCAATTATGAAATTTTTCAGGGGAGCCTATCTTCTTTCCCCTCCTGGGTAGGTCCCTAAAAGCCGCCCGCAAAAAATTATGATACTTGTTCCGTCGATAATGGTATACTTGTTCCGTCGATAATGTACTTATACCGTCGATAATGGTTCAAGTACTTTTATCAACGGTAGTCGGCTATGGCAGTATATCACACGCACGGTCGCTACGGTGGGCGCGATAAATCATTTCTACTTCCGTTTTAAAAGTCGCTTGGTGTTTCATGGTAGTACCATGCCATCTAAGATACGCCACAACCACGAGCTAGCTTTCTATTAATAATAAAAAACAACCTCAAATGTAACTATTTAATGTAATTTTTTATGAGGTATGAAAATGACTAGATTTAAGAATGACCCATTTGCCGTTTGATATATTTTTAATGACACCGAAATTATTTAGCGAGGAAAGCAGGTTCAAAGCTGCCCACTGATTGGTTGATTCTGCTTTTTATTTTTTAAACGTTTATCTCGTCTACACTGTAGCCGTGAGAGGTTAGTTTGTTCGCCGTGACGTCGGCAGCTGCATGCGAACCTGACGCCGATTTAATCCGTAGAGACATAATCCAGCTCGGAGAATAATAGTAGAGAACAACATTTCCCTCGGATCGTGAAAAAACTCGCCGTTCGAAAGAGATAGCTTGTGATCGCAACGTCGAAATGATCGGAATCGACCACTGTCGGCGCGGAAAGCGCTTAAAGAAAAAGAAGCCCTCCGCTCGCTAGCCGCGCCGTAAGCGAAGCTGAAGTTAGAGAGAACACGCTCTGCGAACCGCCCTAGACATACCTCTCGCTCGCATTGAAAACGCTCTCTTGTATATCGACTACTCATGTTCACGTGAACTTTTAGGAGTAGTTTTCGCTGATAGCAAGCCAAGTAAAATATTTTTTGTTTGCTTCCTTTTTGAGAAAACGTGAGAAGGTAAAGATTTTTTACCTTAATCTAAAGCGTTATTATTTATTTATGAACACCCACATCTTTTGCCCACCTCTGCTTTATCCCGATCATAATTACCTTATATTTTCTACTACAGGCAGAGTTATGGTTAAACCTGATTTTTTATTAAGTTGTTCCGTTTTCCAAAATTTCTTCAGATTTCGCTTAGAATAATAATAAAAATTACAAATATAATTTACCAGACGAAACGGCAATTGCATCCTCCTATACTTTTCAACTTCTGATAATAACTAAAAAGTCAATGTGCTCATAATAAATACGTCAATATTTTTTAAAAAGATAGAATCATTAAAATATCATGAATAACATAAATCTCTCGGTTAAAGTGACAAGTGTTCACTGTTCAGCTTAGTATCATTTTGGTCTATGGCATTGCAAATATCTTTAACTTTTATTAATTATTTTGTTAATTGATTAAGAAAAAGATCCAAATTTTTAAAATATGCATTGCTAATAGCTACACATTTAGTTTAAATTTAGTGAATTCCATATTTAGGTATTATAATTGAGTTCACGAAACCATAAGTTGTTCAAAAAATACTCTCAAAAAAACTTTTCATTTGGTCTCAAATTCATTGATTAAATGAAAAAGTACAATTTTATTCATTTAACGAACCAACATATTTTAACTTTATTAATAGATTCCTTGAGTGAAATTTATATGGTTATCATAACAATAAAAGTATATTATAATGTAAAATCTACAAATGCGTATATGGAAAAGGCCGCATTAAGAAAATCATAATATAAAGGCTATCTTTTAATTATCCAGTCCAACTTTTAACGACGAATTTTTTAAACATTTAATATATTTTTGATCGATTAGCTGTAGAATACTTCATATTAAATGTTAACCACATTTTTTTAAATTTTTTACGTCGATTCTTTAGTCATTTTGTGAACACATTTATGGAAGGATATTTTAAAAAATTAAATGATTATGGATAATTAATGTAAATGAAAAGAAGCAGAAAAGAAAACTTTTCGAAAATCGTTAAATGTCTTTAAAAGTCGCTTGATGACTTAAGCCTAAGATGGTGCCTTGGGTAAAAAAAATGAAAACTTTTTGTTGACTGGGGTTATGTTTGAACTATAGGAGTATTGAAGGATCAGGTCAAAACGCAATAAACTTATGTTATATTTAATATTGGCTTTTAAACAGCTACGTATAGAATGTTATTACATTTTCGCGTGTTTTCGTATCCTTAATAGAATTATTCACGGTGAATAATTCTATTAATTTAACTTTATCCAAGAAATTACTTTCGTTAATGGAGTAAGCGCACGAATTACAATTAAAGATGAAAAAACCAGAAAAATATCAAACGTTTAAATCTCAACTTTTGTAATATTTGGTCGGTTTCTACATAACCGCAGTCATTGCAAGTGTACAACTGCCAATTGTTTGTAGTTTTATGAATATTATTTAATGAAAAAATTTAAAAAACCTCTCTTTATCAAGTTTCTGGGTACTCGGAATACCATGAGAGGTTTTAAAATCGAAATAAAAGTTTAAAATCAACTTCCTACAAGTATAAACAAAACTGACTCAAGAAGTATAAACAGTACACTACGATGCCAAATTCTGATCATATTTCTATTTACATGAGCTATAAAGGGTAAGTCTAAATTATTAAATTTACTATATCTTTTCATAGGTACTGTTCAATTATCCAGGTGCCAGAAAAGGGGTAGCCACTAAAAGAAATTTTTCTGCGCGAAGAGGTGATGAAATGAGTTATATAGTAAAAGTTTGCTTTTGCACTCTTAAATCCGAAGTTTTTAAAAATGGCATCCGTTTAAAAATGGCGGCTATGCTATAGCCTTAACGTGCAATACCTTATGTTTTATAAAGTTACAATTAAGTATGCTATACGTCAATTGAAAGCTCTTTACTTGAACTTAATTTCGATTAAAATGAATTAATTAGTTATCTGTAGCTTGTTTCTCATTTTCGGTTAGTACTCAACCCTCTTTGCACAATAAAATTTATTATTTTCTTCATATTTTTCTTCTTCTTCGTTAGGAATGGAACTTAAAGAAGCACAGGTTTCTAAGTTAATTTACGCATTCTCATGAAAAACAAGTTGGTTGGAAAACGTTAGAGAGAAGACAATGTATTTACATATACAGGGTGTTTTAGAAACAACTGGCACAAATTTTCGGGCACAAGGAGTGAAAAAGGTCCTTAGAAAGGTTTTTCTAAATTGACCCTATCCGAATAATTGGTGGTCAATAATCGGACCCCATTGTTTTCTTATGTTTGTCGATAAAAAGCAAAAATAGTTTCAACAGTGCGTTATGAAAATGAAAGAAGTAAGCTACGTGTAGACATACGTTTGAACAATATGGTGTTTCTAATTGACTACGTCTATTACAAAAATAGAATTAATTAATTCCATATTTTTATTTTTATAATGCCATAAGGTAGTACAAATACCTTGTGAGGCGTTTTGGAACGTATCTAGCTCATCTCCGTGTTTTTTCTCCGAATGCTAGAACACTGAATGTAGTTGGATTCTGAAATTATTGGTCTCATTAAATAGTAACGCACAAAAAAATTATTCACCGGTTTAGTTACAACAGATGTTCTAAGAAGTTTTTTGAACGGGTATGAGCATGAGTTTGCAATAAATTAAGGGGCCTCAATAAAAGAATCTGCACATTTGTGCATTTTTCTACGATTAGGATAGTTTTTGATGGCCAATTACTCGGATACAGTTCAATTTAGGAGCTCGTTTCTGTGGACCTTTTTACACACAATTCTAAGGATTTGTGTGTATTAGTCTCACGTACAGCGTAGCCGATGCCGATGCGGATGCCGATGCCACCGTGTCACGCATATCTCTTCAACGGTTAGGGCTAGAAAAGGCAATCATATCTCGTTCGAATGTACATACATCGCCATTGATAGCCTTTCATAAAGTTTTCAAATTGGAGCCCTAGAAGTTGGGCATTTGCCCAATTTACTATTTTCGGTGGTTTCGCTTTATTTAAAATTAAGTCCGATAACGTTAAAAAATATTATTATTATTCAGCGGACCTACAACTTGGGTTACATCAGTAAATATTAAATTTAAGTATAGTTTTCAGGTTAATTTACGGGACCCCAATTTTCATCGTTTTATATTTTCGCCCATACATACAGTTCCTTAAATAAAGTTAGACTTTCATGAAAGTGATATTTTTGAATAGCTGTGGTTTCCATAAAACCTAGAATTGCAAATACGTTCCTTAATTTTAATTCTAAGTAAGGTTTTTCGGGCAGCGTATACGGACCCCCGCAATTTCCAACATTGTAAATCCGCGCCCGTTTCCCTCTAGCGTTCTTAGGCCGTTCAGAGTTCGCCGCGCTTCCAACGTTTGACCAGAAGTAACAAATAAGTATGACACCGATCGCCCTAGTCTTCGGCGTATGACCAGAAGTAATAAGTGTGATACCCAACGTAACAAATAAGTGTGATCAGAAGTTACAAATAAGTATGAAACTGATCGAACTAGTCATTGTCGTATAACCAGAAGAAACAAGTGTGATACTCAACGGCTGACTAGTAGTAACAAATAAGTGTGATCGGAATTAAAAATAAGAGTAACACTGATCGAAGGAATCTTCGATGCTTTCAAAGTATGACTAGAAGTAACAAATAATTGTAAATATGTATATATGTGTGACCTTGGATATATTTTGGTTGTGATACCGGCGTTGCAGGTTGCTGTGAATAGCTCAAACAAAGTTAACACATTAGATGGATTTTGTGTATTCTGACCGTCGTACGCCTTGTTCACTCCTTGTTACCCAAAGAACAAGCCTGTGAATTTGTGCCAGGCTTTTCTAAAACTTTGCTGGTGTTTCAGTGCTCATTCTGCTATAACTTCCATAATTGAGGATGGCTGCTTGTACGTTAGCCATAAGCTCAATAGGAAAGTAAGACAAAATTATAAGAATTTAAATTGGTAATGATAGGATTGAGATCAGGTAAGAATATTTCTATTTACTTGGTTTCGGAAAGCACCTGCGTCGAATTAAACACGTTTCGCTTGTTGTCTTATGCATTCTTCGGCCGTTGTTAAAACGCTCACTTGGAATATACAGGGTGTCTCAATTTGCTCGATCAGGCCATTTTTCTCAAAATGTATTTATGCTAGGGTTTTGAAATTTTCAGGGTTTATTTGTTAGGTATGGAAGGCTTTGGTTACTAAATTTCAGAAAAACGAACGATTTTGTGCCGTTTTGGAAAATTTATTTTTTCACCGGTAGGTGTCACGCAAAATGTTTCAATAGAAAAGTTGTAGGGCATAGTCGAAAGTATAAAAATAATTTTGGTTCGGTTGAAAAAGACCTATTTTTCACTGAGTTTGGAGGTCGGGGGAATAAACAAGTTGTACTAGCAGGCAATAGCCTTTAACGAATTGTAGGTAACATGCATTTCAGTTATAAGATTTCGAAAAATAAACAAATAATAATTAGCCCAAGTAACAAATGTTTTTTAATGACTTCTACAAAATGTTTTCAAAAATGCCACCTTCTGATGCAATGCACGATGTTGCATATTGCGAAATGCTCCCCGAACCATTTCTGGAGTCACCCGGCGACATGCTTCGATGATTCTTAGTCGTAAATATTCAACGCTCGTCACGGGTGTTTGGTATACGTAGTCCTTTACGAATCCCCAAAGAAAAAAGTCGAGTGGTGTTAGATCAGGGGATCTTGCAGGCCAACGAACAGGACCAGTTCTTCCGATCCATCTTCCAGGAAACTCGTCGTTTAGATATGCAACCACGTCACGATATTGGTGAGGTGGCGCCCCATCTTTCTGGAACCAGATGCGTCTGTACTTGGCCAGAGGAATGTCGTCCAACACGTTGGATATTTCATTTTGAAGCAACTCCAAGTAGTTTGACCGTTCAGACGATTTGGCAGGAAGAACGGGCCAATAATTCTGTCACCTAACAGACCAGCCCACACATTTAAGCGAAACTGCACTTGGTGAGGAAATCCCCAGTGTAGATTCTCGTAGTCCCACATATGTTGGTTTCGACGGTTGAAAGGCCCATCTATTCCGAATGAACATTCGTCGGACATCAGTAGTTGATCGTGAAAATCCTGGTGTGCGTCAGCCATGAGGCAAAACCAATTGCAGAAGTCGAGTCGGCGCTGTCTATCACCGTCATGCAGTCCTTGGTGAAGTGTCGCTCGATAAGGATGAAAATGGTGTCTTTTGAGTGTTCTCCAAACGTAGTTTCGATCCAACCCTAAGTCAAAGCTGGCAGTCCAGACGCTCGCTCAAGGATAGGCGACGAAGTAGGCAAGTATGGTGTTTTCCATGTCGATGTCCTGAAAACCACGACCACGAAACCTCGGATTGATATTACCCCAGTTGTCGAAGTCGCGGACCACTCTAAGAACCGTCGTATGACTTGGTCTCTAATTGGGAAATCTTCGTCCGTCTCCGTAAAATAATTCTAGCTTATGAGCGCGCTTATCTCGAGTGTAAAGAGGCATACTGGACAACAATCGGCCAAGCTGAGATAATGTTTTAACTTTGAAATGTAAACGCTTTAAATACTACTCGGACAATTGATATTTCACGTTAAAAAACAACAAAAGAAAAATAAGCGTAAATTTTGGTTTGATGATCTTACTCGTAACCACGTCGAAATGGAAGACGCGGTCTTTGTCTACTTTGTCTAATTAGGTGTTGAACGTAATAATTTTCTTTAACAATAACTTTTTGCAGATCTGATTATTAACTACATAGCTGAAAGCATAAGTTCCCTAAAATAAATGTACATGTGTGTTGTGATTATGTACGATTGTTTAAGTTAAAGGCTATTGCCTGCTAGTACAACTTGTTTTTCCCCCGACCTCCAAACTCAGTGAAAAATAGGTCTTTTTCAACCGAACCAAAATTATTTTTACACTTTCAACTATGCCCTACAACTTTTCTATTGAAACATTTTGCGTGACACCTACCGGTGAAAAAATAAATTTTCCAAAACGGCACAAAATCGTTCGATTTTTCTGAAATTTAGTAACCAAAGCCTTCCGTACCTAACAAATAAACCCTGAAAATTTCAGAACCCTAGCATAAATATAATTTGAGAAAAATGGCCTGATCGAGCAAATTGAGACACCCTGTATACTTACTAGAAAATAAATTTAATTTGTTCTTGAAGAGCTCTTAAAGTTTTTCACGAAACTGGTCTAGTAAATCAATAAATTGAGAAGATCACGACTGTACATTTTTTTTAATTGTCTAAAGCAATTTCCAGCTAATTATCGGATATTGATCAGTCGTAAAACAATGAACATGTGATAACATCATTAGCTGCTTGATATAAATTGTTCTTCTATCTTATAATCTGGCATTTACATAGCCCAGTCAAGGTATAAATTGTTACAGATGAAATAATGGTGCACAATTAATTGACAAACATTTTTAGGGTAATACATCAATTTTCTCGGTAAACTTTTGATGCATGCCAAAAAGACTCAAAAATTCCCATACATCTTTCATCGAAATTCCTAGTCTTCCTGAGGAATGGTTTCTTCTGGGTAAATGAAAACTCGCTGAATTGGTATAAACGCTGGTTCATAGCAAGAGATCTTTGCTACACGGAACCAATTCACCATGTCATTAATCAAAACCCACTGCATACATTACCAGCAAATAAGGATCTTTAAATAAACCAAGGCTTAGAATACACTCAAAGTAGAAATGTATAATGGTATAATTATAATTTAGTCTTAACTGTAATTTTGTTGAGAACGACCGGCTTAGTTTAGTGTTTCGCAATTCGTGATAGTGATTAGGCTTTAGTTCTGACAATAATATCACAAAAACATTTTTCAAAAAGCTATAATGAGCTAGCAATTCATATAGCAAACATTTAAAACATTCCGACCTATTGTTTTATATTATTTATCTTATTAAAGTTGATAAAAAGCATTTAATTATTAATTGATTTCCCAAGCTCTTTGCGTACCACCTAACGATAAATAATCTGCCATTGTTTTTTGCAGCTTTTAGTCGGCTAGCGACTGCTCTAGACCTCTCTCAAAATAAACAGCACGCTTTCCTGTTATTTTAGCGATCGAGATGTCTCTACACACCGATTTGGCGCGAAATTAACGATTTGTCGAAACCCTTTCGGTTAATCTAGCGAGGAATCGCTATTTTGCGATTCTGAAAAAAATGTCTCTTTTATAAACAACATTCTTGAAAAACCTGTTACCTCACAAAAAGTAAGGTAATCTCTACTCCCAAATAAATAAGTGTATAGGTAGATTTACGGTGGTTGTCAACTTTACATGGGAAATGAAAATTCGGATTAATTTTAACACAATTTTCTATCCAGAGATGAAGTCATTGGTCGTGAAATTGAAATCCTCCCTTCTTGAGAAACTATTAGGTTCATTGGCGCTTTTTTAAATCACCGCAACGATTTGTTTTCTACGGATTTATTTAAAAATTTGTATAAAGATATTTATCTTTTTATTTTAATTTTTATGTTAAAAGTTAGGTAGAAACGTGCATTTCATTTTTTATAATTTTATTAAAGTAACTAATTAGACAGATCGTATATTTTAGCCTAAGGTAGATTTTGCTGTGTATTGGATTGTTAATAGAGAGGTCTTGGAGATAAAATAAATAAGAACACAATAGCTCAAAGCCATTCGCAGAAGAGACAGAGTGTGGTGGAGAATAGCATAACCTCCGCCCTTTTCGGCTTTCCGTTGCTATGCAACGCGTTTTGAAATTTTTAATGTTTCGATATAACAGTCGCCAGCCATTTTTCCCGCACGGTACTGATGAGTTACAAGTAGAACGAAACCAGTCTACCGTTGGAATTTCTCGCTATTTTATTTCTTTTTTATGTAGTTTATTACTCGAAGATCTATTTGATCCGAGATTCGCGTTTTTTGTTTGCTCGAAGACCTATTGGTACGAGTTATTAGTAAGTTTTTATTACTTCAAATTTGTTTAGGGCTTAGCTATATTATCCCTTTTAATTATGGACTAATCTACTTTTTTGCGTATATCTTCTTCATACATTTGTAACCTTGAAATTTAATTGCTTATTGACAAATTTTAGATGGATAATATTGGTTTAATTGATAAAATTATATTTGTTTGTTTAATGAAAACAAAACTCAATATTCAACTCAAGTCCGAAAACGCGTACCACCTAACGGGAAAAAACGTATAATGCGGTATTAAAAGAAAACGTACCTTTAACCAATGCAATTCTTCACTCCTTTTTATTTTGTTCATTTAAGCCACATAAATTCCAGTGTTGTAGCAACGGAATAGACCACTGCAACGAAGATAACATGAAATCTAATTAATTTTTGCAATTTTAAAAGACACAATGGTTCTGATTTAAGAATTTTACATTATTTGAAAAATCAAAATAAAATAATGGCCATAAGCGAAGTGTTACTATGAATATTTATTGTAAGTTTGAAGGAAAATAATAAAAGTTTTATCTCTAATATGATATATAGAGAAAGTATCACTCTTTTCAGAATTTTACCACAATTTCCTGGTTAGAATATTAAAAAAGGACCCTTCACTCCTTAACTTTTCACCTTAAAGCAAAATCCTTGTACATAATATCAAATATTAAATCGAATATTCGTGTTGTGTTAGGAGTAATGGTGGTTTTTGTTGCCCCGTCTGTCACGTTCCATAAGTGCAATCTCGGCTATTCCGCAAGTTTTACAGAGAGCCAATGAAATTATTTGATGTCTTTTAATTTAATGATTTATTAAATATAATAAGCATTTAATAAACTTGATTGTTTATGGAATAACATGAACAAAAAAGTGTTTAGAAAATATTGAACGGTTCCATTTAGAGACGTTTAAATTTAATGCACTTTTCAAAATTGAACATTGTGTTTCTAAAACATGAAAGGAGTTTCTATTGGTTGAAAGCCTCTAAAGAGCTCTTTCGTTTTAAATTCAAGCTTTAAGGCTTCGATAAGAAGTTGGGTTTATGAATGTCAGGAGAAAAAATTGTCGAATTTCAGAAACTTGAGTAAGATCAAGTTAAGTTGCACAATCGATTAAATTCGGTAGATGATATTTTCGGAAATATATATTTTTATATGAAAATTCTCAACATATGTTTCTGCGTTGAGTTTCCAAGTTCTTTTTACACGTTTAAAAGGGTTTTTATAACGTTCTATGTGGTTGGTTTCCCCTTTCTATAAAAAATAAAAGTTGCTCGATGACTTATTCCCATTGTGGTACCTTGATTGTTAGTCTAGCGTAAAGCTATTGTTATCTTTTTAACCGTCAACCACCACGAACCAATATTTTATACCATACAGAAGAATATGATTTTTACTAAAATAACTTTATTCAAACATTCTGTGAGTCACAAACATATCAGTCTTAAATTAATTTTTAAACTTTCTTTAAGCGATAGATACCGTGTAGCAAAGTCTGCTAATAAACAGAGGGACGAATTTTAAATGAATCGGTTCAATATTCCGTGTTAAAAAAAAGAAATAATGTTGCTCAGGAAAATAAACTGTTCAAATCAAAATATGAAAATGACGTTTTCTAGGGTAAGTTAAGAAAATTTAACTTAATGAACATTTCAAACATAAATTTTAACTAGTATTTGAACGGCAGTCATTATTGTTCCAAGCTGAAATCGTTGAAATCATCTTGAATGGATCAGTTCATGAGGTCTTTAAACTTAGCGGATTCGATTCAAAACTATTCAGTGTGCTCTCCTCTACTCTCAATTTCACGTAAGATTTTTTAAGGACGTTGCAAAAGTTTACTTAGCTGAAATTTAAAAAAAAAGGTCATTAATCTCTAAGCCTTATTTAGTGACGTCAAAATACGACGGCACATTTGTAGATTATAAATTCTAGAGGGGTATATGAGCAGATACTTATTCTGTCACTGATTTTATAGTTACCGAAAAGAGATATACAATCGTTGCTTTTTGATATTATTTCAAAATGGCCATGGAAACTGAAGAATTTTTGAAAAGCTGAAAACAGGAAACATAGCCTAGGGGGAACTTTACAAGTACATTATAAGCTCGGCAAAAGGGGGCATTGGCCTTGTTTTCCATTACATTTGTTGGTGCCAATGAACATCAAAATAACCTGTTGATTAAGCGTTCCTTTTCTATTTTTATGACGTTTTTCATCACAAACCGGGTTATCTTAGCGTTTCTTTGTTTTTATGAGTACCTGTTTTTGTGGAGAGCATAAAACATGTTGTTTAAGATCTGTTAACTTATTCTTTGGTACCGGCTGTTCTATTTTTTATAAACTAGGGAGGGAGCGGTCAAAAATTTATTTCCAAGTGGTCTGGGTGTGTGAAACGTAAATAATGCAATGATTTTTTGATCTATGTGTGAACTACCTTTTCCCTATCACTTCTTCCTTACATTTTGCTGTAAATAATTTTCTCCCTTAAGCTTTACCCTTGAATTAATTTTATCAGTTAAGTTAAAACGAACCAAAGGGATTATAAATCAAGAAAGAGCACCCTAATTTACTAGTATAAAAGCTTTTGACATATTAAAATTTTCACTGTAAAAAACTTAAGCAGATATGGCCCTTGACTTTTGAATAGTTAAAAAACTTGTTTTCTTAAATATATTTCTTTAACTCATTCTTGTAAGGTTTAACGTCTAACCTAAATTATCATTTCGTATTTGAACTATTAAAATTTTCGATTGCTTCTTTTAGTTAAAGGGTTGTTTATAAATTAAATTGTCTGATAAGACATTTCTACTTCATTTTTCACAGAAAAAGAAATTTCCTATTTAGTTAAATGTGCCACGAAGAAAGTTAAAAACCCATTCTGGTTCCACGTAACCAGCGAGGCGTGTTTAGCTTGTGTTTATAACCAATCAATAATTCAATAATGTTTTGCCATATTTCACCAATTGGTTAAATTACTTCAAAAGCGTAAGGGAATCGCGGGAAATCTTACTAAAGCGTCATATTAGATCGCGGAAATACTTTAACGGATCTGTTGGAGTTAGTGCGGCTATTTCTTTATTCATATAACAATATCGATCGATTTCCAAACTTAATTTTGGTGTATGGCACTGTGTCGCCATCTCTCATAGGAAACCTTTTGGTGTTTGTTATTTACTCTCTTACCTTTTGTTTATTATCGAAGTTAATATGATCGTTGGGGCAAAGTACCATTAATGTTATGTGTACCAATGATACTAAAATAATAAATACTTAATACAAAATGACTCCTGCCTCATTCTTTCATCAGGTTATGGGCCCAGTAAAAGCTTTCAGTGCAGGAATGAACACTAAGGTGAGACAGCGGACTCCGTTTTGGCACTTAAGACATCTGCACAAAAACCCTATGTTATAAAGACAGGTGGAAACAAGACTTTGTCATTTCTGCAACAAGTCAGACCAAAAAGAAACATCAATCAGGGAAGCTGGCACAGAAATATACTGGTGGTACATATAATGACGAGAAAACGTAATGTCTGCGAGATTTATATTGTTCGCAGCGCACGAACAAGTTCACACAGCGAACAACAAGACTTGGCAAGTATATTCAGGTGTATCAAGTCACATAACCAATTATGAGTCATTCTTTACTTCTTAGGGGAAGCATGACCCCAACATTTACTTAGCAGACAAGCCGATGGTTTCAGCTATCGCAGTTGGCGAGTGGGATTTAATCTGTGAATAAACGGTTGGAGATTTGGCGAAAATGAAACTTCAGAGGGTATTGTAGCTCCCCAAGCTAAACTTAAGTTTATTGTCCTTGCGCCATATAACAAGAGAAGGTTTCAAGTAGGTGTTTGCTGGCACCAATTGCTGGATTATGAAAGGAGCAGAAACGATAGCTATGGCACCGGCAATGGACAATCTCTCAAAAACGGAATAAGCAAGAAGCATTGGTGTGAAAGCAGACATTTAGTAGTGGCACAGACAACGCAGTCACAGTGTTATAGCCGCAATCAAGAGATTGAGTTCCTTTGGACTCGCAACTGACCTTGAGATTGAGAAAGGACGTTCGGAAAATAGCTTTGAATGTTTTATCAAGGGGAAATTGGCGCATTGAACCTTTCCCGCGAAAGATTCGAGTGCAGCGATGATTTAAGATCTAATACAATAATCAGCTTAGCTAATACCCAAGGCACCACCTAAGGCCGAAGTTATGAAGCCAATTTTAAAGCCATTGATTCAGGTGGCCGGGTTACAATGCGTAGGAGGGTGGTGGTAAGCCCTACACGCCACGCGAGCCAACAGCTCCCTACACTAACTCTAACCTTTAACCTCAACAACTTTTGATGGAAGGGGAAACTGAAGAGCTCGGGGGGAAACCCCTTTAACGAGTGGGGAGATAACTAGCAAACTCAACGCAGAAAGAGTTGTTCCGAGTTTTCACCCTGTGCCACAAGCTGGGATCGAACCTGGCTCCTATTGCTGCGAGGCGAAAGTGCTAACCACTCCGCCACCCCACATCAAACAGATGACTGCGGGCCAATGCCAACACCAACACCCTCTTGGAACCGGTAAATTTTGACTTTGATATAGGTTAGACAATGAACAGGAATACTTGAACTACGAATTTCTAACATATCTCAAACGCGAGGGTATTATTCACCAGACAACTGTTACCGACAATCCTCAACAAAACAGAGTGGAGGAACGAAAGAATCTTCACTGACAGAAATGACAAAATTTATGTTGCTTGACTCAGGTCTGGATAAACGCTTATGGGGTGAAGCGATGTTAACAGCTTCCTATCTGCGAAATTGACTACCTAGTAGAAGTGTAACAAAAACGCCATTTGGAACATGTCATGGCACGAAGTTGGATTTAGGACATATCCGACTCTTTGGATATCAAGTGCTATCGTCGGAAATTTGATGATAAATCTGAGGAAAGACTATTAATTGGGTAGAGCGACGTAGTAAAGGGGTACTGAATTCTTGAAACGGAATGCAACCAAGTTTGGGTTAGCATGTCATTGAGATTTGTCGAACGCGATACGTTGCAGAAAGCAAAATAGAAACATAAAAATCTTGCTGAATTCAGACGACGAAGAACCAGAAAATTCTTACCAAGAGGTAGTAATACCCGAGATTGTAATACTAAGGAGATCGGAACGTTCAACCAAATGAAAGTGACCGAAGAGATATTCTCTGAAAATGGAGGTAGATCATGTTCGTGAGTTAACGTGCTGGAGCGAAATGATACAGTTACCTTCTCCCGAGAGGCAACAGCGGTTGACTGCTGCTAATAAAAAATAAAATCCCTTGAATAACATTAAGTATGGGAGCTGGTGACGTTACCCGCGGATAACCGCCAAGTGGGTGTTCATGACATAATTAAACTCACAAGGTCAAGTAGACACTTACAAAGCCGGACTAGATGCGCTAAGAGGAGGATGATGACGAAACGTTTGCAGCCGTTCAAAAAACATAAAATGATTCGAGTATTGTTTGCCGTAGCCACTGTGAAGAAGTTACAGGTACGTCACTTGGACGTTAAAAGAGCCTATATAATTGGAGAGTTTGAACAGCTAGAATATTTCAAGGGACCTGGAAAAGAAGACAAGTACATGGTCGACTCGCAATTGACGTTCAACTTCCATCGTACTTGTCGTAGGATCATCCTCGAAGGTAGTAAGAACTTGTTATTCCACGTCTTCTGGAACGTCTCCTTCTACAGTACAGTGCTAGTCAACTCTAATATTATTCACGTGGAAGATTTATCAAGGGGAGCATGAACGCTTTATTGAGGGTGTGCAACAAGCACAGAACCAAGCAGCAGGGAAATGCGATTTCAGGGGAGCGATGAATTTGCAAATGCA
Organism: Leiobunum rupestre; assembly: GCF_980474605.1. Classification (NCBI taxonomy): domain Eukaryota; kingdom Metazoa; phylum Arthropoda; class Arachnida; order Opiliones; family Sclerosomatidae; genus Leiobunum; species Leiobunum rupestre. The sequence continues at coordinate 18,959,797 of NC_143386.1, forward strand.
TGGGAATTGAGATCAATTACAAAAAAAACAAATTAGTAAATCTTAATTGTGCAAGTTTCCTCCTTCAACTCTTACACAAAGACGACAGCGTCGAAGGAGGTAATCGCGTACATGTTTAAATATTCCTCGTGTGTTCCGAATTTGTTCGGTAGGGGCTTGGATCCTTGCCACCAAATCAATGTCAGAATCTACTGTATAACCTCTCTCCGATCTGAGAGTTTTGATGATAAGATGGAAAGTAATCAAATGATGTTTATAGTTGAATTATTCAACCCCGACTATAAAAAAATTGCAAGTTCACAAATTGTCATTAATGATATGCCCTGTGTTGGCGGCTAAGAAGTCAAAAATTGACTTACTTTTTCGTTAAAACAAATAATGTTGTTCCAATAAAATTATTATTTTTATTATTACTAATAAATATCTGATAACCAGCTTTTGTGGTTTAGCCATGCGCCGAAATATGCTCAAACGAGTAATTTAAGCTACGAGATTTACCGTCTTCGATGTAGAGATTATTTGGTAACGTGGTCTTAAAATCTTTAATCTTAACAAGAATGCGATTTTCAGAGTTTTTTTTAATTAACTAACGTAGGGTTATTATCTGACAAACCCACCTTTCATTGTAGGAATAAAATTAAAATAATTACTTTTAACGAACAATAATATTTAAATAACACACCATTTAGATTAAGAATTTCTAAAAACAAATCGTAACATATTTCCACACGACATATGGTAGTAAAAAGGGATTTCCACTCATTTTTATTTTTATTAATAAAAAATCACATTATCAAAGATTTGACAGGACACCGTTCATCAAAAAAATATAAATTTAAGTCCAAATAATTTTGTCCAAATTTTTTTAACTATTTAATTAATTGGTTTTGAAATAACTATATATTCAAGATATGAAATGTAATTGACAATTTATTATGTAACTATAATAACAATGAGCTTTGATGTATTGAATATTTTATGAAAATTGTAATATATTTAGATAAACCATCAGTTAGACAAAAAAGTTAAAGGCACTTATTAGTATTCAAATAAGTTAATTTCACGAGTAAATATTAATTTTATTATTGTAGATATGTCCTATACGAAACAAACACTGGATATGGTACGCTATTGCCCAATAAGACATGGACAGGAGTGGTAGGACGATTAGCCACCAAGGTATAGCTTAAGATAGTGAAAAATTGTTTTTTATTCTAAACGTATACTCAAATTTCTAAGGAACTTGATGTAATGATATCCGGTATAGCTGACACTTATCAGAGGCGCAGCGTCATGGATTTCAGCAGTCCGTACTTTGAAGAGACTTTCAATTTCTTCGTTGAATCGCAAACGCCTTCTCGACCCACAATATGGTTTTTCCTAACTCCTTTTCAAGTTATAGTAAGTAGATTTACATTTTTAGAGAAACTCTAGTGTCCGAAGACAGATTTTTCACCCGTGGTCCACTACGATGTTACACGTGTTAAGTTATGAGCTTCAGCAAAAGTATCTATCAAGCCCAGAACAATAACCATCTTAAAATACGTTAAAAGTTGATCAAGAAAGTATATTATTTTATTTCAAATACTTGTTTACGAGTAATAAAGATTTGGGTAATTCCAAAACTTAAGTTTAAGAAAGTTAAGAAATTGGCGAATTTCCTCCGTGCAACTTTTTATTTTAAAATTGATATTGAACAAGTTAGCAAGCCAAAATATACCTCTCCTCGGAAGAGTTTTTAATTTTCAGTGAAGCGTAGCTGTATCCGTGGTTCTGCGGTAGAACGCTCACTTGTCGTTCAAGAGGGCTCGGGTTCGAATCCCGGTCGCTTAAAAAATTATACTACACCCAATACAAAAAGAAGGTGCTTTTGGAAAAACCTTTTCCCCGATTCTAAGAAACTGCGTACGCAGAGATTACCCTTTGCCTCGAAAATGCGAACAGACAGAGAGACCTACCCACCCACAGACAGACAGACAGACACGGTGGTTGTATAACCCCTCCAAGGGTACAAAGTCCCCTCGGAGAGGTAAAAAGCGGAGGAGATTTTCCACCGAAGAAAATGCATAAACCTGGTCTAGACGAACAACAAAACAGATACTAAATAATTCTGCTGGCTTTACTAAATTAGTTTTTCACCTGTTTGTTAATAATTAAATAACACTGAAATCGTCCCATCGAAGCTACAAAATTAGGTTTATCTTAAATGTGAAATAAAACAATTACGTGTACCATCTATCCGTATTAATACGCAAATCGTTTGATTTTCTCAGGTTTGGATGGTTTTTCTACTGTCTATCCTTACAATAATAATCATGATACGTGGTTTGACGATCGATTTGTTTCGAGACAAATACTGGTCAGTTTGGTACGTCATGCACCTTTTATTTCGCCAAAGTAAGAACCATTTGTAAATAACATATTATTTCTTCCCTGTTAATGAAGGACGATAAATGCAACAATAATTCTACAAGTACAAAATATTGACGGTGAAGCGCCAGTTTCTTATTTCCCCACTTAAATTATAGGGTTAGACAACACCATGTTTGGTCCAATGAAAAGATTTTGGTGGTTTTCGATTTAATAAACTTGATTTTCCCACTTTAATTTCTAAGGTAACCTCAATTAGACTAGTACAGCATTTTGATATAGTAGGTATCTTGGCTAAGTATTTATTTAGCGAGGTGGTAAGCACTTTTGCCTCACAGCAAGAGGAGCAGTTTTCGATCCCAGTTTATGGCATTTTATGAAAAACTCGAAACTGATACTTCTGCGTTGAGTTTGAAAGTTCTTTCCCCATTGGATTAAAGGGGTTTTCCCCAACAACTTCGTTTTTCCTTTTCAATTAAAACGAGTTGAGGTTACGGAAATATTTAGTGTAAGGAAATGTTGGCTCACGTGGCATGAAGGGCTTGCTCCTACGCAATATAAAACGGCCACCGGAATTAAAGGTTATAAAAGTTAGTAGAAATTATGTTTAATTCAGAGAAAACGGCATGGTATTAGAAGATAAAACTTATTTTATACAAGACGTTTCGAGCCGAGGCTCTTCTTCAGTCGTTCGTTAGTTTTAATTTGATTTAAAATTTTACCACGCGCCATATTCAAGTTCTAATATCACGCGAGCAGAAGGTCAGCGTGTTAAAAAATAAACAAAAGTTTTACTGATTTTAACAATTTACGTGTGTAATAGAATCAATGTAACCGATAAATCCAAAGTATATGTAAGTCAGTGTGAATTATTAAAATATAAATATAAAATAAAATAAAATTTTAAATCACAATATTACCCCAATTAGTTACTTCTTGACATCCTTTATCTAAATTTAAATTACCTAGTTTACGAATATACAATCCTTCATAGAATTTTCTTTTGTACCAATTGGTTTCCCGTTTTAAAATTTTGTAATCATCCCATTTAATAGAGTGGTTTAACGTAGACCAAATATGTTTTGAAATTCCGTTATTCATATCGCCCTTAGCCACGCAGGATTTATGTTCACGTATCCTGTCTAAAATGGAACGTTTTGTTTCACCAATATACGTTTTTCCACATGAGCAAGGGATTTCATAAATAACGCCTCGAATGGCGGAATCTTCTATTTTAGGTTTTAAATGAGAAATTTGATTTTTTAGTATATTAGTGGTTTTTGATACTAAGTTTATTTTATAATTTTTCAAAATACGTTTAAGTTTCTCTGTGGTTTTAGGTATATAGGGTAAAACTAAAACCTCCTCTTTAGGTTTACTTTTCATATCAGAAGGCATGCTGATTAAGTTTCTGTCAAATATGGTTTCTATAAGTGTTTTTGGATAATCTGATTCAATTAACTGATTTTTAATTTTTAATTTATCCGCAATTGGGTTATCAGATATGGATTCAATATGGTGTTTTAAACCTTTTACGACTGATGTTTTTACATGGTTGGGGTGGTTTGAATTAAAGTTTAAAAAGGTTTTTGAATGAGTAGGCTTTTGGAATAATGAAAAGGTTAGTTTACCATTAACATTTTTAATAAATAGGTCTAAAAAAGGAATTTCGTGGTTAACTTCTAGTTCAAGAGTGAAGTGAATAGAGTTATGTAAATTATTTAAATCATTGTGAAAAGTCGTTAATGAATCCAAGTCTCCCTTCCATACAAAAAATATATCATCCATAAAACGAAGCCAGCAAGCCAAATGATTTTTGTCCATGTCCGACCCAAAAATGGTATCCTCTAGATTTTCCACGAAGAGATTTGCTATAACCGGTGATAATGGATTCCCCATTGCTAGGCCGTCTTTTTGTTTATAAATTTGGGAATTAAAGTCAAAATAAGTACTATTTAAACATAATTCCGAAAGCTTAAGAATTGTATTGATTTTAAGAGGAGATCTTTGTAATAAATTAGGGTCATTTCTCAATTTAGATTCCAATAATTTAAGGGCTTCATTATAAAAGTTGCTTGACGAATTCGGCTTAAGGAGATGCCATGGGAATAAGCATAGTTAACTATTATTTTTATTATTTGAGAGCGTGTTTTTTTAGCGTTGAACTAACCTTAAAATGTCCGAAGTATTATGGTCCTTAAAATAACCATTATCAAATTATAACACCTTGAAAATTAGTAAAAAAAATTGGTGAATATTATTTAAATCGAATTAAAAATAACATTTTAATACGTTTAAACTTTTAACATGTATCAGAGAAAAAATGCATTAACCTCATAGAATAACCGAAACTACATTGAATTGTGTTTGATATAAAAAAAAAAATTTAAAAACATCTTTATTCTACCCAAAATTTCGAGTGGAGGATAAGCCACAACACAAGTCCACAAAACAGCTATATTTGGGTCCTATATAACGTTTTTGCTGCAATTATCCTCAATCGATTAAAGTAAATCGTTCATTAGTAATTAATTTAGGAAAAACGTATCAGAGAAGCGACTATACGAATAGCAATAAGAATATTTGCAGAAATTGGACATAAGATTGCCCATCTACGCTAATGTTTTGAATATAAATATATTGACATAAAAATCTAATAAGCTTAAATTCATTAAAACATTAAAAGTTTGATTTAAGTGACGTGGCGGAGTGGTAAAGATTTTGAGCTCGCCGAAAGGGGAGCCTAGTGTGATCTTAGTTTGTGGCACTGCGTAAAAAAACGGAAAAACCTATTCCGCTTTGAGTTTGCACGTTCTCTCCACACTGGTTTAAAGGATTTCTTGTTTCATTAAAAATAGTAGAAGTTATCATATTTCGATTTCGGTAGCACTGCGGACAAACATATTCGAATCACCCTGTACTTTAAGTTCGTCATCTTATCGTTCGTCTTTATAATTAATTTCAAAACTAATTCAATATTGGGACTGCAGGTTCAACCACATTCATTACCGCAAACCGGCTAACGACAACTGTTCCATTCGCTTGTTGGTTATTCGCTATGACGATCTTAGCGATATTCTACGGTGATCTTTTAACGGCTTCGACAAGTGTTACCAGTTCGGGTGGGATAAATTCATTGAAGGAATTAAACGATTTATTCCGGAAAGGAACACTGCGAATAGGAGTGCATTATGGAACCTTCTTCGAAAGTTACATAAAAAATTTGGTATGTCACCAAACTAAAAAATAATTTGTAAGACGGATTGCCGATAAAAAACAAAACGTTATATTCAAATTTAAGAGTGTCGTTTAATAAAAACAAACAAAATATTAAATGAATTTCGGGAAGTGTTTAGCATGTGCTCCTTTAATACTAACAAGGGGAGTACCCGAGGTTTTTATTGCCGACTTTGTTAAAAGTCAGGCGTAATATAGACTAATATGAGATATTACATTTTCCAAAAAGATACGTTGCACTACCTATGTGATTTGCCATGGCAACCGAAATTGGTTTTGACCACTTTAGATTTGTTTATTATTTTACCCAATTATATTTACAATTTTCACCCAAAAATATCACAATTTACTCAAACTTGATAAAATACCTAAATGTGGTCCTTATTATCCATTTCGTGATTTTCAAATTTAAAAAATATCGTGAAAACGATCAAATCCCATGCTTTTATAAATGGAATTTTTTGTTTTTAAGTGGTCAGAAATATTTTTGGCTGTTATGGCAAATTGGATGGGTAGTGCAACGTCTAATTTTGGAAAATTCATATCTTATACTGGTCTACAATATGCCCGAATTTGATAAAATCTGCAATAAACACTTCTGGTACTCTCCTTGTGAGTCGACCCGAACTTTTTGACGTTTAAGCGTGTAACGTGCAGTTTTTAGCTTTGGCCCCCTAAGCCATCTAGTGGCAGCTTCAATCATATACAGGGTGTTTAATTTTGATCACCCCAGTATTTTTCTCTAAAACTATATTGGGTCATTATTGGTGAATTTCAGCAAAATCGTAAAGTTTTCCAAATTTGAAAAAAGGTTGTAAGAAGTCTTCAAAAATTTATTTTACTTTTGCATTCGTTTTAATGTAGGTTTCCTTTTAAGTATTTAAAGTGCGGAGTTACCGATATTAAAATCATGATCTCAACGTGCTTAAATAATTAAGTATGCCTCGGTATAGCCGTGAGCAGCGGTCCAAGATTTTTAAGTTCTACTACGGTGATGACCATCAAAACGCATGTTAAGTAAGTCAGCTATTTTCAATGTTCTATCCTGGCTGTCAACCAGATCCCCACATTATTCTGTTGTTTGTGCTGTTTGTGACTTTGAAGATGATGGTTATATGATTATCAGATGCCATGAACTGGGACATCATTTCATTAATGTGGAAGATGCAGTCACCGCCTATTTGGACTTGTCAGAGGGTTTAGTACCATGGCCTATGCAAATGTACCTTTGATCGACGTCCAACACCTTTGGTTTCAGCATGCCAGTATGCCTATTCACCAGCAAAGAGGTGTGCTATCAATTCCTTAACACCGAGTTCCCTGGGCGTTGGATTGGAAGCAATGGTCCAGTGCGATGGCCTCCTAGGTTCCCAGATTTGACACCACTGGACTTTTCTTGTGGGGATTCATGAAGGAGGTATTATACAGGGTGTTTCAGTAGTCAGTGCAAAAAATTTGCGCTGTTTTAAGGGTTGAGTAAAGATCCTCTGCGACGAATAGGAAAAGAGCTAGAGAGCTTTAAAGTTTTGCCTTAAAACGCCTAAATCTAAGCTTTCAACGAACATAAGAACCCAGATAGAAAACCGGTTTTAAAGGGGTAGTAGGAAATTTTACTACTCCAAAAAACACCATATTGTCGAGTGCAAAACAGTTTTTTTTAAAGTAAAGGTTCAAAATGTCGTCCTCCAGCTCCTAAACAAAGTCGGCAGCGACGAAGAAGCGATGTACGTACGGACCGAAACACTCCAGTTGTGGTACGAATCTTTTCCGAAGCGGTGTGAATTCTTCCTACCAAATCCACTTCCGTCTCCACTGGTGTTTCGTAGACAAGTTCCTTCATTAACCACCACAGAAAATAGTCAAGTTTAGATCCGGCGGTCTTTCCTTCAAAATACTGTTTTTAAGGTTTTTAAATGGCGAACTTTCACGAATTTCCATCAGCGACTGCGCGAGACAGGTACACTCTGTTTGAAAAGTCTTCGACAGCTGAAATTTTTGCCCTCTTTTTAATTCTGCTAAAAAACTATAATAGATAGTTCGATGAAACCAATTGCAACTTTTATTTATTTTCCAATACCTTTCGTTATTTATTGGTTTCGTCCGCCAAAAATTAATAGTTTGGCGGGAACCGTCAAAACTCATTTGTGACAACTTTTTAAATATTGGTTCTACGGCACTGACTCGTGCGTTTTTGAATTCACAATGGTCGATTCATATTTAGAAAGTGGAAAAATTATCCCTCTACAACCAACGGTTGAGAAGTTATAGCGTTTCCAAACCTTCCTCGAAACTAGGAAACACCTAAAATTCATCAAGCGATTATAAATAACGCAACTTCGATGACAATTTGGAAACGCGATAACTTCTCAACCGTTGGTTGTAGAGGGATAATTTTTCCACTTTCTAAATATGAACCGACCATTGTGAATTCAAAAACGCGCGAGTCAGTGCCGTAGAACCAATATTTAAACAGTTGTCAAAAATGAGTTTCGACGGTTCCCGCCAAACTATTAATTTTTGGCGTACGAAACCGATAAATAACGAAAGATATTGGAAAATAAAAAAAGTTGCAATTGGTTTCATCGAGCTATCTATTATAGTTTTCTAGCAGAATTAAAAAGAGGGCAAAAATTTCAGCTGTCGAAGACTTTTCAAACAGAGTGTACAACAAAGGTAAGAAATTACTTTGAACGGTATTTTGAAGGAAAGATATTTACCCTATTTCCTTAGGCACTCAATAACGACCCTGGCCGCCTAAGGGATATGCGCAACCCCCGGATGTAAGCGGCTGTCTTGCAGGCCTTTCATAACGACCCTTCGACCAGCCCACGTGCTGTCGCGCATTCGTTGGGGTACATTCATTCCTTCGTTTGGCGTGTTCTTCACCATGACGGACAGCACCCTTATCACTGGCAAAAGGTGCAAGATCTTAAAGCGACCGATTTCCCATTGCACCTGGAGTTCGCACGATGGTTTTCCGAGTGTACCTCCCAAGATTTCGTTTTCCAACATCTGCCCAGCAAACACAAATCGTCCCTGGGACGTCCCAGCATGGTCCATAGAGCCCAGCTTAATTACGTCCAAAATTCGTCCTACGAGACGTATAACGGACGTCCCATTTTAGTCCTCGTAGTACCAATTTCGCAAAATCCGATATTCAGCCCCATCGACGTTACATGGATCTCCACTATTTGTCCGAAATGTTTCGTCCATCAATGCTATATAGAGGCGCGTTATCAGCAATTAATTTTAATTTGTTTCACCTGTATTTGTATTTGAGCCGGTAATGATTTATGAACCACAAAATATTAATTTTATTATGAATAATATTATTTAAATTTACGAGTTTTTTAACGTGAATTTATGAAATTACGTGTTAAATCCAAACTACTTATTATTTAATTAATTTTATCTGTTCTTAATTTTTCTATTTTTTATACTATTATTTTCTTAATTTTATTTCCATTATTTTCATCGTATTCTGCTAAAGTCGTTTTAAAATATCTGGTAGCGCAGTTTGTAATTTCTTTTGTACGACCCCATTACTCGATAATTTGGAATAGGTCACCACAATGCGTTCTACACCAACGTTAAATATTATAACATAATAATCTCTGGTATCGCTGATAAATAATCATAAGAGTAAGTATTTTATTAAAAAACTGTTTGATTTTTTTAATGTGTCTTTTACAGAGGTTGGAAGAAAATATGTTTGATCAAAATCTATTTTGACTCGTTACCTTTATGGAGTATTCATCTTCACTCTCACTGAATGGTGGACTTATAGCTCAAATGTGTTCCGTGAATAGTTTAGTGAATTTGTATTTCCAAAAGTAAGATTTGCAGTGTATTCTCCGAAAGTTAAGGAAGGTTCGCTGTTTTTAAGGTTCATTTTGGACCTGTACATGTTTCAATTTTACTTTTTAGGTTCATTATTCATGACTCTCACTGAACGGTTCGCCTAAAGCTTCATTTTATACTTTGATATTTTATATAGTGCAATTGTAATTCCAAAAGTAAGATTTGGGGAGATATTAAAATAAAGCTTTGAGAAACAGCAATTTCTAGAGTACATTTTTCATCCGATGTTTAATTATTTATTTTTCAGGAATAGTATTAAATGTCTTAGTTTTATTTTGATTCTGATTTAAAAATTAATTTTATTGTACTTTTGCATTTTTATAAGGAAGGTTATTTAATTTTTTAATAGTTTAGTTCGAAATTTATTTTGTTATATAAAAATTAAATAACTAAGTTTTTAATTTATATGTTAACTGCTAAGACTTTAAAGTTTCCAACTTTCAAAAACTTACAATAACCTAATATAATAAATTTAAATTTTTAATTTTAATGCAGTGTTCGTGTTATTACAATCAAATTGTACACTTGTTGCTGGATTTTTTCCATTATCTTGTATTATTAATGTTTTATATAAAATTTTAATATCAAGTTTGGCTTTTTAAATTATTTGTTCAGAATACGATATCCAATGAACGTCCTAGTTTCATCCCTATTGAGTTATGATTGAACCGACTTAAAGGCCCAAAGACATCTTTAGGTTTTATAGAGAGACATCCAGAGGACAACCGCCGTAATCGCCATCATACGTCCGAAAACTCGTCCCCGGGACGTACTACGGCTCTAGACAAACCGTATATTTGGTCATCTTTTAATGTCCAACCGACGTCAACCCCGGATTTTGCGATGTCTTACGGACGAAGGCAAGATCCGAGTGTGACGTCAATCGGATGTCCAAAGGACGTTTTTGTGTTTGCTGGGTGTACTTTTTAGTGACGAAGCCACATTTTACAGGGAGGGCGTATTCAACACGCACAACCAGCATGAATGGGGCCACGTAATTCTACATGCGCATTTACCCGTGGATTTCAAGACAAATTTAGCGTGAATTTGTGGGTTGGAATCGTAGGAGACGTGTTAAGTGGTCCGTACATGTTGCCGCCAAGACTTAATGGGGCGACGTACATGGTTCTCCTTCGTGACGTCTTACCTGACCTAATTGAAGACGTCCCGTTAGCAATTTTAAGACAAATGTGGTTTCATCACGACGGGGCTCCGGCTCACTTGTCATTGGTGGTACGAGCGTTCCTCGACTTGCAATATCCAGAGAGATGGATTGGCAGAGGAGGTCTGGTCAACGGGCCTGCAAGATCGCCGAATCTAAACCCACTTGACTTCTTTCTGTGGGGGTGGATGAAGGAACTTGTCTACGAAACACCAGTGAAGACGGAAGTGGATTTGGTAGCACGAATTCACGCTGCTTCGGAAAAGATTCGTAATACAGCTGGAGTGTTTCAGTCCGTACGGACTTTGTTTAGGAGCTGGAGGACGACAATTTGAACATTTACTTTAAAAAATTAAACTGTTTTGCACTCGACAATATGGTGTTTTTTGTAGTAGTAAAATTTCCTACTACCCCTTTAAAACCGGTTTTCTATCTGGGTTCTTATGTTCGTTGAAATCTTACATTAAGGCGGTTTTAGGCCAAACTTTAACGCTCTCTAGCGCTTTTCCTATTCGTTGCAAATGATCGAGACAAAGACAGTCAAACATCTTTACTGAACCCCTATAACACCTCAAATTTATTGCACTCACTACAGAAAAACACCCTGTATAAGACGCAAGTCACTAGCAAAGAAGACTTGCGCCAGAAACTTATCGTAGCGTTTGGACTCGTTACTCCAGCAGTGGTCCGTGGGTTATTTCAAAATATGCTGTATCACGCCCGAAAGTTTATAGCATCGGTTGGTGGAATTCTTCAACCTCATTTAAGAGAGGTTCCTTTTGTAAATTTTCTAACGCTTTCGGAAATTGTTTATTATCTCAAATTTAATTACCAATACAAAAATTAGTTCAATTATGACCTACAACTTGTACATTGACTGTTTTCGTCTACAACCTAGCGTGAAAACAATTTATAATTTCAAAATATGCTGAATCGCGCACGAACGTGTATAGCAGCGGGTGGCGGAATTATTCAACCTCAGGTGCATTTGTAAATTTTCTAACACTTTCGGAAATTGTTTTTTCTCTCAAAATTAATTACCAATAAAACCATTAGTTCGATTATGCCCTACATCTTTACCATGACTGTTTTCGTCTACCACCTAGCGTGAAAACAATTTCTAATTTGTGAAAAATTTAGAAATAAGAACGACCTTCCCCGATAGCGTACATTTTAAAATTTCTAGGTAGTAAAGTTTTAGAGCAAAATGTCTGTGGTGATCAAATAATGGTAGGGTGGTGGAGTGGTTAGCGCTACCACCTCGCAGCCAGAGGAACCGGGATCGATCCCAATTTGTGGCACTGGGTGAAAACTCGGAGCTAGTCCATCTGCATTTACTGTGCAAGTTCTCTCCTCACTGGTTAAAGAGTTTTTCCCTCGAGTACTTCGGTTTCCACTTTTCAGGGAAACATGCCGATAATAATAATTAAGATGCATAAATAGTTCGTATATACACCAAATTCAATCTTTGGTGGAAAATGAACCTTGAATGGTTAATTTTTCCAACGCCCCTTAACTTTTTCTTCCTTTAAAAATCTTAATGAGTATAGTTATTTACCTCTGAAATCGAAAAATGAATGAATCCTTCTTAAAATATTTTCTTGAACGGTTCATTATTACGTCACTCCGAGAGTTTTATTAAACTGATCATTTTTCTATTTTTCTGAAACGTACTAAAATAATCTACCTTATATCATGGCCTGAAAATTTCACAAATACAGGGGTTAATATGTTTGCAGAACTTACCAAATTTAGAGCGATTTAAGAGACGGTAACTGGTTACCAAAATATTTTTAATTTAAGGGAGTTAAATATGGGAATACTTTATTTAAGCTTTTAATCATCTATTTTAATTATTTTATACCTTATATCTCTATTCCAAAGCCTTCATCGAATCATGGTGACCTTTATAGAAAAGTGGCAGTTCCATTGAAAATAAATCAAACTTCTATGTTATATAACAACGTACAAAACTTAGCTATCATTCATCTTCGGAAAATGTTTAGTTTGCTGTTTGTCCGCGAAAAAGATTTCCACTTCTCGGTGGTTAAAGAGCAATTGTACAACATCAGATTTGCTCTTGGATTCAGGAAAGATTTCAACTGCAAAGATCAGTTTAATTGGGTGTAAGTAAAAGAAGATGCAAAAACGTATTTAAAATGTAAAATTAAGTTATAATTTGGTTATACCAAAAGTAAATATTGAGATAAAGTCTAATACTATCGCCTCAACCTGCGACATCTTATTTGAGGGATAAAAAATTGTTGGCTTTGGTGCTGCCTTCCTACTCGCCACTTTTCAGAAACATAAAGTTTATTGATGTACACCACGGCGGTAAAAATAATTCGCTTTAAAATACGCGGATATTAAACTTTCACTTGCGATAATTTGATAATTTATTTTCCAAAATAAAGTTTATAAAGTAGATATATTATTGAACCAAAAATACGACATTTTCAAAACAGTAATACGACTTTTAAAATAGATACACATGTAAGTTAAATCAGTGCTTTTAGTAAGCCTAATATGAAGTGATATTGCTCTAGCCACAAATTTATGTCTTGTGGAGTATATTACAAGAAAACGAATATTTAAACGGATTTAAAACTTAAAAAGGTAAGAATTTTAAATGACATTAAATCACTCCAAACAAAGGAGGGAAACATAACACCTAAAATTTCGGATTGGGTTTGTTTACTGACTGAAGCCTTTGCTCTCATTTCAAATTCATACCTTAAATAATAATTACACTGTGTAGATTGAACTTTCTGGGCGTTTAAAACTGCAATCGGCGGCAAAGGTTGCTAATGTGTCATTTTTATTCACGGTATTGAAATCTTTAAACGATATCTCAACCAAACCGAGCGCGAAGAAAAATACTAGGCTAGCGTTTTTGAAACAGAAGCGGACGATTCGAGACGACGAAAGCGAGGACCGAAAAAATGTGTTCGAAAATTCCGCGGAATGCACTACTTTTCGCCGGAAAAAGTGTCGAATAAAGTGCTTTTCTATTGGTGGAAAAAACCACGTGATCGATAGCTCTTAAAAAAGGATGTCAAGCATGGTGGAAGGTCAAATCTGAAGGCATTATTAGACTTTATCTCAATATTTTCATTTGGTTAAAGAGTAATATTAGTTAACATTTTCAATTGAAAACTTATTTAATTTCGTAATAAAAGTTTGTTATGGATTTACTTTTAAGTAAATTACAAATTCACTTAAATTTAAAAAAAGTAAAATATTTTTGATATATATACTGTTATATTCTAAAATTTATTTTAGTAAATTTCTTAAATTTTATATTTTTAGTATAATTCCGACTAAATTAATAGCTAATAGGTTAATTCTTTCTTTTTTCAATAAGCTTTTTAAATATTAATATATTAACAGGAAAGGTGACATAATAAAATTAAATAATCAGCTAGGCTAATACCCAAGGCATCAAGCTACTTTTGAAGCCATTAATTCAGGTGGCCGGGTTACTTATTGTTCTTCTGAACCTCAGCCTAGGTAGCGGCCCAGAGAGGGGCTGAGGTGGGGGAAGTCAAATACGAGGGTGCCAGCGGGTCAGTACACGTAAAATCCCAGACGAGGGATTTGCCACCGGAAAACAGAACCAGTGACAGGCCGTTTTCCGCCATCTCTTGAAAGACCGGGGGCTCCAGGATAGAAGTTACACCGATGGATACGAGCGCATGACTTAAGATACCATACACTGTGGCTTGACGCGAAAATCTTCTTGAGCTCTTTTTGCAGCTTAAAACGTGTAAACCATAGCATTCAACATGAACAACACAGACACAACTATTTTGGATACAGATGCAGGAACCCCATTGGAGGCCGACTGCTATCCGAAAAGAGTGGTCGTTTAAAAAGGTTTCCAGGAATGGCGACGGGAGTGCGTAACACCAACATCCTGATTCTAAACTGTCGTTGGATGTGCGGGCAGACAAAGACGTGGTGGAGCTATCAATAATAGGACCTTCCCACGGTCGTTGATGAATTCGTTGATTAGGCGACAGCACGCTGGCCTCCATTACGAGTTCCCAATGAACAAGAGCGTCGCGGAAACTAATGTCTTCAGTGGTCGATATATGGGTAGGAATGATTTCGTTCACCAAAACAACGACGCTAGAATCCGAAGAGAGAAAAACTGGAATAACTATTTTCGAAGCATGGCGAATTGTGAGGCAAAATTAAGCCACTGACAAAGAAGAAAGCAACCAGTGATCATCATCCATTAAAGTATTGGTTAAATCTTGAAAGGCCAAACGGAGAGTATGATCGAAACAGCGGAGGCCAGCAGCGTCCTTTCACACTGGTTCACAACGATTGCTGGTAACTTGGTTGAGATTTCCAACAATAATATTCAACGCTTCGATTTTGGTAGTTAGACACTTTGAATTAGCTTCCTCCGAAAGAGGAGCACCCAGAAGGATATAATCGGAATGGCCAATGACTTTGATACCAGGAGCAGCCGAGTCGAAGATCGAGACAATGTCAGTTTCATCAGAATCGCAAGAGTTTAGGATAATGAGTTCGCATTTCGACGGGTTCAGTTCGAGGCCGAATTCAGCAGAAAGCTCTCGGATGAAGAGTTAATCACTGAGGACTACGTCGGGACTGTCACCCAGCGATGAATCGTCCAGATAGCAAACGTTGAACTCTGACCTTATACGAGACGCAACGCTTTGTAAAATAAGACAACAAGAGCTGGGTCCAAAGGATCGCCTTGTTGATTACCTCATTTCGAAGAAATGAACCGTTCTCCATAGGATATGTGAGTAGGAGCTTAATAATATTGGCGCAAAAAAAATATAGTTAGGGAAGCTCTTTGAGAACAAGAGCCAGTAGGTGATTCCAGCGGACCATGTTGAATGCGTTGATAAAATCAACCTTGAGACCTTGGCGTCTCAATAGGGGTGTTTGATATAGCGAAAGGTGGCGTGAGCAGCAGCTTTGGAACCACCTCGTATACCGAACCCTAACTGCACTGGGAAAAGACAAGGGCTGAGAGTTGGCATTACGTGAGTACATCCCACTTATCCCACTTTGGCGACAAGACGTCAAATGGTGCAACCAACAGCGATTGGACGAATACCGCCGTCTTTCTTCTTGAAAGCGCGTAAGGAGGCGCCCTACAAAAAAATAACAGATTTTCTCCTGACGCACCTGCACCTGGTCCAATTTAGTTGAGGACTCAAACAGTCTGGGCCACTGTCCGCGCTAGCCGAGAATGACGTTTTCGTGGAACAAACCATGTTTTCCGTCACATTTAGCCGTGGGAGGGAAGAGAGATCCTCCGGTTGGAAAGAAAAATCATCCTATTCCTTCCGGGAAGGTTTTTACTTTAAAGAATGTCGAAAGGTTTGGCATCGTTTCGAGCTAAAAAGTCTTCGGAAGTGATAACGCACACGGCACCAGAGATATCACCGTCGGAGAGCTTGGCCCAAACAATCACATTGCTCCAAATTTTTTTCTAGAATTGTTGTTCTTCCTACGTGTCACTAGTAACTTAAAGCCTCTCTTCGAAAGACTTGATATTGGCCTTGACGGATGTGGAAAAGGAAACTTGCTTCCCTTCGGACTTGAGAGGTTCTGGTAGGCAGACTGCTGGGAAGCAGAATATAATTTGCCATGATTCCTGGGTGTTCTCGAGAACAATGCGCTCCAAAATATTTGACAGGACCGAGGCAGCCATATAGGTCGAGCCACCTTTGAGATACGACGAAGAATGTGCCAGTTGCATTTCAAGTTGGCTAGTAGACTGACGAAATTGTCACACCCAAGGACCGGTAAAGTCGAGGAAGGTGGCAGATCCGGAAGAACGACGGAAGGCCGAACGCATGATTTGGAAAGGCCGTAGTGGCGGTTTAAGCTTTTGAATATTTTGCTCACTGGGAGCAAGGCAATATAACTAGCGAAGACATACTGCGGAAAAAAACTAAAAAACTTTGCCTTAATATTTAACGAAAAAAAACTATAAAGCCTAACTAAATAAATAAACCAGAAAATTTAAATTGCTTGAAATTGAACAAGTTGGCAAGCCAAAATATACCTCTCCTCGGAAGAATTGTCCCTAGTGGTATTAATTTCTCGAGATAACCCTTAAAGATATATCTCCGCAATTTAGAGTTATTTGTTAAAAATATTAACCAATTTCTATCCCGCCCGGTATAAAATTTTAATTATAATTAAAATAATTGAGACGAAACGACCAATTTTAATTTATTCAGAATATCATAAGTTAAGTAGTTACAACAGTAAGTTAGACGTACTATAACAATGCACAATTGAATTAAACCCTTTTACAGAACAAGTTTATCAGTTAAATATAATACGAAGCAAATTTTAATGAAATATCTACAGAGGCTTTTTGGAATTACTCGCTTACGAAATACTTGCCGCATCTTTAACGCTCATTTTATTTCAACACTCGCCCTTGATGAAGATACCGTAGATATCTGGTAGTGGACGACTCGTTCACTTCCTGTTGACGTTGTGACGCATACCACATGAAAAAGACCAATGCCGTCCAATTTCCAATATCATATAATGACTCGCACACCCAAGAAATCATTGACTGCGTTAGAAATCGTAGATATCCAAATATCCACACCAAATGTATTTACAAGAAGCAAAAACCTTACCATCAACAAAGCACAGAGAGCCACTTGACTAACCGCCAGCTTTTAAAGCAATTAACGTTAAATTATATCCTTTGAATTAACAGAACTATATATAGGTCGTTAAGAAAGTGGACCACCCACAGGGTCTACCCTTTAACCCTCTAATCTCGGCTGACTGCGCTAAAACAAGATTTAACCTTTAAAAAATACCAGATTAGGCCTTCATAAATTCATTAATAAAAAAAGACTTTATTACCTATTATGCTTACGATGCCTGTCTTAATTTCAGTGAATCTAAGCAGCTATCGGTGGTTCTGTGGTAGAGCGCTCGACTGCCAAGCCGAATGGTCTGGGTTCGAAACCTGGGTGGCGCATTTGTTTTTAATCAATAGAGAAACGCTAAATTAGAATTTCTTCGATGCAATAATTTCAATTTCAATTCTATTTCAATTAAACCAAAATTTCGTACTCTATTAAATACGCTTCCGATAAAGCTGAAGGTCTAATTTTCAATAAGGCGTAACAAGTGTCGGTGGTTCTGTGGTAGAACGTCCGCCTGTCAATCAGGAGGTCTCGGGTTCAAATCCCGCCCGATGCGATCGCAAATTGATACTAAGACGAATACCGTGTACAACTGGTGGAAACCCTGCCATTGGACGTTGAGAGGTAGCATTACACTCAGCACTCGGTCCGTCCCAAAGTCATTAAGAAGAAGTTGGAGAGAAAACGCCCATATAAACACAACAGACTCAACATGCACAACCATCAGAACACAAACACAACAAATTCAACACTCACAACCTACGCATAAACATTACAAAAACGTAAAACACCAAACCGTCACGACGGTGAGCGAAAAAACACCATCCAAACCAAACCGCAAATGCTTCCGTTAACGCTCACCGTCACACGGTGGTTTTGCCAACCCTTTGAGAAACTGCGTACGCAGTGATTACACTTTGCACCGAAAATGCGAACGCGTTCGCAGTCCTGACAGACAGACACACCCACAGACCCACCCACAGACCCACACACAGACCCACCCACAGACCCACACACAGACCCACCCACAGACAGACACGGTCGTTGTATAACCCCTCCTAGGGGACTTTGTCCCCTCGGAGAGGTAATAACCCCTCCTAGGGGACTTTGTCCCCTCGGAGAGGTAAAAAGGCACGATAAAAAATTATAAGGGGTACGTTCAGCAGCTTATCGGACTCACCGATTAGTAATCGCTGACATCGGTTTCCTACTGGACGCTTTTTCGCGTATCCGGTTTTGACGTCACGATGCTCATCGGTTACTCACCGAAGTCATCGGTTGGGAGAGTCGGTTTTTCCAATGACTGACGTCATTTCTGACGTAAAACTACTATAAATGCTACGTCATTTTAAAAACACTTTTGACTAAATAAAAGCGTTCAGCAACTTACGACGTCATTATGACGAAAAAGCTCATCGGTGGAAAATATCAAATCCATCGGGGTTTTTTTGTTACTGAACGTACCCATTATTATTTTAAAATTAACTTATTTGAATATAATATGATGAAAATAAAAGTAACTAGTTCTGTTATTTATCAATTAAAAAATTATTGCTTACACCAACTTGAAAAATTATCGAGGAATACCATGTAACTGCTGAAAGTCACAGACCAAACCGTATTCTTTTTAATTAAAGGAAATTTACATTTTAGTTTCTTGTTTAGACACTGCGAAGCCATTACAATGGCCTAGCCATTAGCAAAAATTGCCCAGCTATAACTCTACGTTACTGCCTTCAATGCATTTCGACTTTCATTAATCAACACCTATGAAATCTACTCTGTTAGCCAACTTTAGTTTTAAGCCAAATCTAATTAAGCATTAAAGCAATTTTGAAAATAATACTAAATATGGAAAAAGATCACAAAATAAGCTAAAAATAAGAATTACAATTCTAGCGTTAATATTTAGGGATCCAGACCAGTTTTTATCAATATAACAATATTTATTTTGTAAGATGTTTTTTAAACGAAACCATAGCAATGTTGTGATTAGATTATGGTCAGAAAACTTCCAAAAACGAAACTGTTCTACGTGAGATTGTCATTGACCCAACCATTTCGAGTCGTGCTCACTGTCATTATTTGACTTTTAATTATTTCCCAAGCGAGCGATGCTTGCAATGCTAGTCAATATAAATTTGCTCTCTAATCAGCGTATGAATAAACCTGTCGTTCTAACCGTAACGAGAGAGCTATCTATCTATGATGTGGAATAGTAACGCTGGCCTTCAATGACTCAAACCGGCTTAAAAACATTCTTCGCGTCACAGTACGAAATTTATTGCGTTCATTTCTATTCCAAACGGTAATGCACTCGTTTTAGATGTCTTTTCAAAATAAATTTTTTGTAACAAACAAAAGTGCACGTTTAAATAAATGAATTACATTTATTAATAAGAAGAATCAGAATTATTCGGATTCGCAAAAAACCGGCTTTTTTGGCTTTATCGAATGCGCCCTTACGATTGAAACTAACTTTATAAAAAGGTAGTATAAGATATCGTTTATCAATAAAATTTCAAATTAAGTAAAAAATAAAATTCATATCCTTAATAGTACTAAATTAATATTCCCATCTCTTAAAGATAAAATATATTATAATTATATACGTTTTCCACAACAAGCCAAACAAATAGGTCATATTTTCAGTAACAATAGAAAAGTGCCAATTTTTCAATTAATAGAAAAATAAAACAAATTCTAAACCACGTAAGGTACAGTTACTAAGTTGTATTTTTAAATTGGCTTAAATAGGCCAAACACGTCGAAATTTAAAGAAGAGACTTGATGAACACAAGGCGGACTTTAGAATTAGACGAATGAACAAATCAACTATAATTAAGACATATTATGGATTTCACAGAAGCAGAGCTTGTACAAAAATCAAAAATGGGTTTAAACTGAATATAAGAGAATAAGATGAAATATTTAAACTAATAAAACTTGTCAAACAAATAAATCGCGAATATTTCCCTATAATTGCAAATTGTTTGACACAAATTGAAAGACAATTTATCTTGCAATTTTCTACCCGAGAGCTTTTAATTTGCAGGATTGAAAGTCTCCGAGAATCCGGTTGTCTGTGTAAATGGGAAGAAGAACTGATGCGCCCTCTGACGCGGAGAAAACTAAGAGAGGCCGCAGAGGGAGATACTACAGAATACATCGGACTGAGAGACCTCAAAAGCTCTTTCTTGCTCTTGGCGGGAGGCTATTTGGCAGGAATCCTCGTTCTTATTCCGGGCCTCATCGGACCATTTGCCGAATACATCATGCTTAAGATTCAAAGTAGAAAGGGTCTGGCTTAATGGGATAGAAACACGTAGCAAAGTGGGTCGATAAAATCAGGGGGAAATTTTCAATTGACCTTTCCATAAATTCGCTACGATGAACCAACTTGTACTTGAAACAATGCAGTTAAACCTATGGCCGAACAAATAAGATCTTTTTGGTGAGGGAACTGGAAAAGCATTTGAATAAGTGAAAAAAGTAAACAAGAAAGCCACGTTATTTAATGGATATGCCTATAAATGGATCGATTTATTTTATCCCATTTTAGACTTAAATATAGTTAAATAAAATTAAATATTGCTGATCTTTGCATATCCAACCTTAATTGCACTGAGGATATATGAAACACGTGCTGGGTTCTGTTTATAATTTGAGTTAGGTAAAATAAACTTTTCACTTATCAGCCCTTCCTATTACTAGCGCACTTAGCATGAGCAACCTGATAGATCCAGAAATTTCAATGACAATGCTTTCTAAATAACTCGCTCAATAAATAAAAACACACAATGTATCCCTTTATTTAAAAAAAAAACTTTACAATAAAACCAAAATAGTTAAAAAACATATTTCATTCGGATATAAAGGATTAAAACTTTTATCGATTGATGTATATGTAATAATTGTACTTCTAACATGTCACTAATACACGCACGATTTACCAACGACTTTGTCCTTCTAGCATATCATAACACATTTATAGAAACACTTTTTGAATACTTATCAACGATTGAGATAACGACATTTCTAAAATATAAATATTTTGCAACAATTACCAAAAATTGATTTGATCAGATATTTTCTGAAAATAAATTACACTCATGAAAAAGTAATAATTACCTTTCATAATATTAAACCACGCCTTTAATTCATTACTCCTTTGATTATTGAATTTCTAAATAGTTGTTATTGAGAATTTCCCCAAGGCTAAAGATTATCTAAAGAATATTAAGTGAAGTTTATCTGTGTGGATATATTTTCAATATTAATTCACAAATAATTGTTTATTTTAGAATTCCTTTTGGCATTGTTAACTCTAACCAGCTTTTAAGATGAATCTTTAATCCTGATATGTGGTTTACAAGTACAAACAAAAACTCTAGGGATAGCTGGTACTTATTTCACCCATGAATTTGATTGTATAGTGTTTGCGCATTTTATTTTTAACTGAAGTGTTGCTTATAAGTTTAGAATGTTGTTTTGTTAGTTTCCTTTTCTTCTAGCAAAAATTTCATTTGTTAATTTAGGATTTGAGATATTGGATCGAGATTTTGAATGTATGTTTAGACGCGTGTTGCAATGTTTCTGAGTAATTTTTTCCGTGCAAATACTTAAATTATTTTCAATTTTGTTCGATTTGTGATATCGCGATGATTGGCGAATTTGGGTTGTTCTGATACACCATTTTTCTATGCAACGGCCTATCGTACATTTTTTTTACAACTGGCCTTTTATATTTGCGCGGGAATTAAATATAGAAGCAAACGTTTTTTATCGATTTGGTTAGCCTCATTGTAAAAGGTGCTATGGCCTTTGGATATGAGCAAAGTCACTTTAAGGGTATTGAGGGTAACAACTTAAATAGAATAATCCCTTAATAAAAGATATGAAATCCTACGAAGACAGTTCAACGCTATCCTTCAGAATCAGCTCATGACAATAACACCTCCAATGATCATGGTCATAAGTATGGTATTGGCTTCATTCACTCTGAAATGCCCCACGTCCTGGTTAGACATCTAGGAAAACAAAACTCTAATCCCCGACTTGTAAAATTGGTCTTTTGCTTGCTCAATCAAAAATATAAGTTCCTTTCTTGAATGAGAGATCTCCGCGCTTGTGATAAAGATGTTACTTGCCTGCTCAATAGATCGTAACAAATGATCACCAACTCTCCATTGATGAGCCGCAATCTCGTTTGTCGAAAGATTAAAAGTATCTACTTATTCGTGATGGAGAAGTTTTCTTCCGTTCTCTACTTTCATCGCGCTTCAAACCTACGTCATCTTAATCACTATTTTTATTTACTTCACCCACTATGTGTAACAACTCTCTTCCTTATCTGTTACTGAACCCGAGTGTTCGAATCTTTACTTTTAAACCATTACTAAACCAACGTATTAACATGATGTAAATATTGTTTTTAATTAAAAAATTTATTCAGATGGATGTCTTGGACAGTGAAATATCACTTAAGGAATCCACCATTTATTGAAGTGATCGCCGCCCCTTTTCCGTGGAGGGGGAGGCGCTCTTTATTCCCGATAATGGCTCCGATTTGTGGTTTTTAACGCTCGGAATAGAGTTCCTTACTGCATTGTGCCTTAATACGACTCAATCCTTACTGGTCTGCGTAATCTATCGTTCTATTTATCTCATTAACATTATATAAACTCCGAAGTTTATTACCACCGAACCAATTAAAGTAACTTTAAAGGTATGCACCTCCTTATCTTAGGTTATTTTTAACTATCCACACCGTGACTGGTTCACGTTCAGGTCCGGATTTACCATTAGGCACTCTAGGCACAGTGTCTAGGGCTTCAGTAGCGGCGCTGAGGTAGGCTATAGCCTACCTGATATTTTGGCAGGGGCCACGTATTTCCAATGAGAGGGCCACATATTTACGAAATTCCAGTCATTTTCAATGAAATCGGTGTTGGTTTCTCTATTTTCCACACAAATGTAAGTGACTTCGGTCGACGCAGTAGCTACACCTCTCCTTGTGCACTCGAATAATTATAAGCAATTAATTCGTTCATAGGTCAGAACCGAAAAAAAAGAAAAGCCAGTGAAGTATTTTTAAATGCTCAAAAAGGAGCTCTTGATCGCTACATTAAAGGCCCAAAGCCCGAGCCAAGGCCATTCGAACATCAATCAAAGTTAGATGTGAATATTCGCAGTTTACCAACAAGTACTTTGGAAAATCAACATTATAACCAAGAAAATACTGTGTTAGGAACATTTTTCGACGATAACGAGGGTTATGAAATTTCCTCGCATCCAGCCGAAGGTACAGTTTAAAAAAAAATTATACGTCTGAATCTAGTCAAAGGAACGAACTCATTTTCGAAGACTACGAAAATACTGTTTTGATAAATAAAGAAAATGAGTGTAACGTCACTGAACTATCAAAGGAAAGTTGCGATATTTTTCACGAGGAATTAGGAACCGAAATAGAACTACCATCAACATCTTTAAAAACCTTGCACAATTTAACCAAGAAAATGAAGGCGACTCCAACCGTACAATTGCCTTAATATCTGTAAGTCCAATTATATCTGATATTAGTATCGATAAAGATTCGCCAGTTTGTAAACCCAAGATATTGTCGTTTCCCAAAACCCTCGTTGGTGGTCAAACTCGAAGTTTAAATTCCATGTGGTGTGAAAAGTATCCAATGCTGGAATATTCCATAGCTAATGATAAAGTATATTGTTTTTGATGCCGCCATTTTCCAAGTAACGGTATAAATACATCTTTTACCACTGGTTTTCGAAATTGGAAATCCATGAATGAAAAGTCTTACGAACATTTTAATTCCGTGAAATTGACCCACCGATTGGCCGAATAAATGATAAATACCGCATAGATATCAATCGCAATCGAGACGTTTTATCGGCCAATATTCAAGTCATTTTGACACGCGCTCAGCAGGATATCGAACTTAGAGGCCATAGAGAGAACAACCAACAGGAAAATCGTGGAAACTTCATAGAAATATTAGAATTGTTAAAACGGAATTCTATTGATTTGATTATATTTCAAAGAATGATTATGCAGTACATTTAAGACTCGAAACTAGGGGCAAGGGCAGAGAAGAGCAATTGAGAATTTGCGTGAGATTCACTACGATTAAAGGTTTTTGTCCTATATTGACCTACATAAATTTGACGCGGAATCGATATCATCGGCAATTCTTAATATTCTTTTATCAAATGGACTACAAATATCAAACTGTGTAGCTCAGACATATGATGGAGTTCGTGTGATGAGTGGCAGCCATTCACGGGTAAACATTAGAATAAAAGACGCGATAAATGGGATCTTTCCTTACGTGCAATGTTACGTGCACCGCCTAAACTTGGTATTAGTCGATTGTTGTAAGAACGTACCCGTAGTTCGGGAAACTCTCGGTTTGCTCCAAGCAATAAACTCATTTCAAAGTAATTCCTCACTTAGAAGTGAGAATTTCCCGAGTGCGCCAAAAGATTTAGAATACAAACTTATACTTAATATACCCCGAAGTTTTGACACTAGATGGTCTAGTAAAAAAGGCCTTAACTATTTTAGAACAATTAAGGTAAGACTCTGTACTTCTAGCTTTAGATAATTTAATTGAAAATAGTAAATCAGAGGAAGCCGCCGAATGTCGACGGTACTCTTCCCAACTCTAATGTTTCAATATTTTAATAATTATTGTAGCCTTAGACAAAATCTAAGGTATAACGAATGTCCTCTCAGAATATTTACAAAACCAAAAATTTGTTATAACTCAAGCCGTAGTGATTTGTGATGCTGCGATAAAAAAGTTGGAAGAAGATAGAACCTCGGAAAGATTTGACAAAATTTGGGAAGCTGTTACTAATTAGGCTAAATCGGCATCGATTCCAGTACCTGATCAAAGTATGTCTCCCAAAGTTCCCGCAAAAAGGAGAATTACACCAAACAAAATGTTTGAACAGAGCGAAATTACGAGTACCATAGGGAGTAGGGAATCGGAGACCGAAATAATAGATAGATACATATTATAAATGAAAAAGCACTTGCTAGAAAATGTTTCTTTGTATAAGGCGTATGCGCATCTGATCCGAATTCCAATGAGTTTTTAAACGTAGAGGAAATAATAGATTTTTGCGAAAAATATGAAAGATTTAATTTTAAAAAACCGGCTCTAAAATGTCAGATTGAAGTAGCCAAGAAGTTATTTAATTGAAATAACACGGATAATGTCCATTTGGATAATTTGAAACTGGAACTTAAAATCACAAGTACAAACTGCACCCTAGTCAAACCTATAAATATTCAAAACGTTTTCGACGTTTTTAGATATTTATTATCATTTGAACCGTCCTTTCCTGATCTTTTAAATTAGTCTTAAGTATAAAAGTTGCGAATACCATTTCGGAAATAAGTTTTAGTACACTAAATAGACTACAATCATATCGGAGAACAACAATGTCTGAAAACCGATTAACAAGTTTAGCGGAGTAATTGATAAATAGGGACTTAGCAAATAAATTGGAGGAAAATCCAATGACAGTAGTCGACGAGTTTAGTAAGAATGCAATTTATTCTTTAAATTGGTTGTTATATTTGGCTGATAAAGTGTGTTGTTTATATTATTTTTGTGATATACTACTGCGATATTTTGGATTTGTAATATAACTAATAATTCTAAAATAAATGCGTTGAACTCATTTATTTATCTTGTTTTAACAGTATTAATAATAAAAATATTTATCTAAGATTACTTAAGTCACCACTACAGAACTAATTCATCTGGCGACTTATAAGGCTTTTAACCAGAGGCTGGGTTATATAGGCCTTAGTTAACCTACACTTGCTAAACTTGTTTTACGCAGCTCATTCGTCACGAAATACGTAGAAATTCAGTTCCGCTTATACTTAAAAACATGGTTCATCGTTGAATTCACTCTTATATCTAGGGCTTCTCCTAGTGAAACGTCATAGAAACGTCACCCGTGATAGTGCGTGGCGTTAAGTAAAAAAAAACCTTCTCGTGTGCACGTAAATGAAAGAGTATGGTGGGTGGTACCCAAATTTTCAGAAAAATGATGAGAATCCGAAACTTTGGAGGGCCCGTCTGGGGGGCGGTAGCCCACCCTATAGATTTTCAGGGTATTTTAGATAGGGGCGCTATATTCTCCGCCCCCTTCGCACATTTGAAGTTAACTCAGTTTTTGAACTAAACCACGTGATGTAGGGTGTCAAATTAAATCTTACAACCTCAAGACTAACACTATGTAAACCATAACCCCAGATACTTTGATGTCACCGTTTGGAATATAATCGCACGGTGTAGCGTATCAAATGAAAGCTTATTACGTCAAAAAGTATTATTTTCTAAGCAATATAGTTTCAAGGGGTAAACTTAAACAAAATAAAAAGTTTCCAGAGCCATAGAGTTAGAAAGGTAATATGAAACCATACGTTATTAGCAGGCTCGCATAGAACGGGAGAGAGATAAGCGGGCGAATAAGGCAAAGGTCTCCGGTTATAACACCTAACTGTTACACGAATGAAAAACTAAATTTCAGGGCTATTATTTAGGGTCATATGGAAGGGCAGTTCGATAGCGTTTGTTGACTTCGAGAACCTCGATTTATTTAGCAAAGAGTTTCGGTCAGCTAAGGAAACGTTCGTTTTCTGGGGATTGATATTTATTTTTAAGATGTCACGGGCACCAAAACGCTGTGTGTTTCGTAAAAAAAATACCAGAGAAAACCTTGTGGAAAATCCAGCAAATTCTATTTACGAGACTCTTATTTTTTGACGAAATATGCTAAATTTCCTGGATGGAAATGTAACAGTTGAAAACTTAAAGAAGCGAAAGGTAAAGTGGCATTTGACCTGTTAAAAAAATTTCGCAGAAGTCTCGTGGAAGTCAAATTGAAAAACGTTATCGAGAAAAATTGAAATCTGAAGCTAGCAAAAAGTCTTTAGCGCTAGCCGCTTCTACTAGCAGGAGTCAGACTGAGAGTGTACCATTGCCCTTTACGAGAAGCAAAACCCCAAAGTACTCTAAACTTCTTTGCTTCTTTTGTGAAAACAAAGAATTTAAAAGGAACCTTTTACATATTATATCTTATGATTCAAGCGATGCATCTTTAAGAGAAGCAGTTGAATTAAGTGGGTACGACACATGGAGGGTACGATTAAATGAATGTATAAATGAAACGGACGCACGCAGTAGATATTATGTATCAATTGCAGTGTTGGTTAAAAAACGTATCTAACGCTTTATGATAAAAGACGTTAATGGCAGCTCCACAGAAAGTTAAAAAAGCGGCAGTGGTAGCTTCGGGCATCGAGTTCCTTAATCTAGTTGAAGAGGACTTTGCACAGAATACAATGAAAGTCATATCTATGGCTGAACTTCATGCCATGTACTTAAATATTTGTACTTCAAATGGTCTTGACCAAACTAAAGACGAAATTATGTCAAGAAGGCAGCTGAAAGATTTTTTAAAATATGAAGTAGTAGGAATCGAGTTTTCTCAACCAAAACAAAAGCGCTCCTCGGAATTAGTGTCTTTGAGAGGCACTAAAGACGCGGCTTTAACCACTTTGAAATACGAAGATAACCAAGAATTTCAGGTCAGGAGTCTGTTCAAAGCGTCGTCAGTAATACGGAAGTTGATTTGGTCATCAGAAAAGTGGTCTTTTAATGGGTCTCTTGACATGGAGAGTGACGAATACCTCAAGAAATATAACTTTTTTAAATGGTGTTAGATCGGTAAAGCTACTCTTAGTTCAAATGAAAAACGCGAAAGCGAAATCGATCAACGATCATTAAGATTGGCTCAGACGCTAATATTCGAATGTTTATCTCCTCGTCAAGCATCTGGCACGACATCGCAAAACAGAACAACCCGAGAAATTCCTTTGCAGTTGGGGGTCAGACTATCCATTCACAAGGAGTCACGGAGCTCAAAACTAGTTGAACAACTAAGTCATTTAGGAATGAGCGTCAATTATTCAAGAGAAAAAGACGTTGAGAATTTAATAGCTTAAAATGTGCTTTGGAGAATGAACAAAAATGGCGGTATCTATCTTCCACCGAATTTCATATTTGGAAGAGCAATATCGTTCGCTTTTGAAAACTTAGACTTCCAAGAGGATACCTCTGATGGACAACGTACAATGCACGGAACAGTTATGGTTATTAACCAAAAAGTCAAGTCACCTGATGCAAATTAACCATTTCTCGTCAATACGCCCTAAAAGCGCAGTATTTCCCACTTATACCCAAGATGTTGGAGTTTCTAGTCAAATGGAAAAGCTTTCAATCACGATTTCATGTGGATTATTTCAAGAATAGGTAGTGGTAAACAAGATGGTTTAGATCATGGGCTCACTTGGTCAGGACACAATTCCCTTGTGTATAATACCAAAGAAACTACACGCATCGCTGTTCTACCTGTTGAGACTTGCAATACGTAGGACGCATTATCAAAGCATTACGACGATTACCACCCCCAGAGAATTACGGGTGGTTCGTTCGAGATGGTACCTATCAACCAGTTCTGTACGACCTTCCTTGCGCTCCAGAGGACGTTTTGGATTTAATTAAGTGCAATTATGAACGTGGCCGTTGCAAACCCCCTGTAAATGTGTTTCACACGCTCTTCGGATTAACTGTACTGAAATGTGCGACCCAGAAAACGGTGACAATTCGTATGTAGAAAATGAAAATGCCGAAGACCTTGAAGGTTCTAGTGAAGATGATGACAGTGAAACGGAACTTTCGTTTGAAAACGTGTATTTCCTTTTAAAATTGTGATAACAAATATATTTAACCATTATTGTTGTATTAAAATAGGGTTATAAATATTTATCTTTCTGTAAAAGAAAACCCCTTTATCACCAGAAAAATTGCCTTAACTAACGCGCTCTGAGCCTGCTCTCCATATATTATAATTTTTGACGTATTAAGCTTTCGTTTGATACCCAACACCATGCGGTTATATTCCAAACAGCGACATCAAAGTATCTGGAGTTATGGTTTGACGCGCCATACACCCAGGGTTATTATAGTTTACATAGTGTTAGTCTTGAGGTTATAAGCTTTAATTCGATACTCTACATCACGTGTTTAGTGCTTAACCAGGGTGGTAATTAGTGTATATATGTAAGTTCTAAAGCATTTCAATAATAATTAATTAATTGGTTAATTATTTACTAATTATTAATCCCTATAAAGCTATTGGGTGGGCTACCGCCCCCCTGACGCACCCTCTAAAGTTATACCATCGATATTCGGATTCTCCTAATTGTTTTTGAAAATTTGGGTATCACCCACCATACTCTTTCATTTACGTGCACACGAGAAACATAACGCCGCGCACTATGACGCACCAGCAACGTAAAAGCATGAAGGCCAATGCTATTTTATAATAAGGCCTATCGCGTAGGAGGGCGGTGGCCAGCCCTTCATGCCATGTGAGCTAACTGGAAGCTCCCCACACTAACTATTACGATAAGCCGATCACAAGTACCCCATAAGTAAAGGACTGTCATAGGGGAGAGAAGAAATTAAATGTAACCAAATCTATTTTGTTAAAAATTTAGGCGGATAAAAACCAAAACGCGTCAAAATAACTACCGTCTCTAATGGTCGATTATACGTTACTATTTAATAATTTACCATTATTTTTCCGAGGAAATTTGCGAATCTTAACTTTGTAAGCGTTGAAAGTGCTCCAATTTTCGATAGGCCTTGGCTTGCCTACCCCGTTATTGAGTGGCGCACTGACGGCGGAGATCTATCCGGAAACGCTGGTCGTGTATTTTTTGAAGCGTAAAAACGTTCGCGCACGACTTCTACGTCATGATGCGTTGCGTGAAATACGTTTGAGAAATGCTTAGTTGATAATAATAATAATAATAATAATAAGAATAATAATAATATTTATTTCGCAAAGAAAAACCAATGCAGGCAACCACGGAGGCAAAGCCGTTACAGGGTGGTTACCAGGGCGATACACAACACATAGTAATATAAATACAAATCAAAACACCTAAAAAATTAACTAAATGAAATTAAAATTAAATTAAGAATTTTGACTGATCCAAAGCGCAAATAGAAATTCCGAAACCAGGGAACGAAACTGGGAAACAGATAGGCTAGTGGAATTTTCCCGGATGTCATCAGGCAAACTGTTCCAGGTTCGAGCAGTTCTGAATAAAAACGAATTTTCTAATTTTAACCGCTAGGATGTGCCGTGTTATAAAACCTACTACTTAATATCGGGTAGGTGTTCTTAGTACAAAAACCTAGAATTTTGCTAATGGGGACTTATGATAGGATTATGCTATAACCATTAACCACAGCATTGCTATGAGAAATCGGAAAACTAGTTTAACCAGTTGAGATACAACTTCCAAACTCTACTCAAAGGTGGTTCGAAATTTCTACGCAAGGCCTTTAGCTGGAATCAAACCCGGCTTCTCTTGCTGTGAGGCGAAAATGCTATATATATTTAAAAAAAAATTATTAAGCTATAATCCCCCCTCCGTTACGCCTTTGTTTATAGGGGGGGGGGGCACAAAATTATTAGCCTACCCGTGAAAAAAGCTTACGAAACTATTAGGGCTTGCGAACGAGCTTAAATGTCATATTTTTTTTAAACTCAGTAGTTACTCTATTACTCTATCATTTGGGTTACTATTTCTAAAAGCGCGATTTTGAAGTTCCCAACGCTGTGTATAAAGTGTGGGGTTGTCAGTACACGAAGTGTGCGCGGCCGTTAGAAGGTTTTTGCAAACTGCAAACTTCAATTACCCTTCCTCGAACTCTGCTTTCCCCAAATTTTATGTACACTGCAAACAGTTAGTGGAAATATATTACTAGGTGCAACCATTGAATTGGGAATATTAATCTAGAGATCCAATCAAATCTGCTCCCCGCGAAACAAGTTTTTGAAAATTACGAATGTGCCGTCTACTCTAAAATGACGAGAAAACGTTATCATATGAACCGTGGCGCCATCCATTATGTTTGAAAAAAATATTTTTGCCGGAAAACGCGTCTTATTTGAACGAACCATTGAGAGATAGACGGCGCCACGGGTAGAATGATAAAGTTTTCTCGTCATTTGGGAGCAAACGGTAGTATTCTTTTTTTTAAAAACTTGTTTCGCGAAATACTGAAATCCGACGGTTTGATTGAACCTCTAGATTAATATTGCCAATTCAATGGCTGCAACTAAAGCTACATGAGAGTTACAACTTTTATTTGGACAGAAACAATGCGTCATAAAAAATAAATAATATATCGTAAGATAAAACTTATGGATGACTTAGGAGTAATAGGAAATGGTGAAGCTTCGCTATTCTTTTACAGACATTTCATTCTTATTAACGCCACATATGGTTGAAACACCGTTTCCTACAGAAAAGCGAAGATTTCCGAAGCACTTAAATCAAAATATCGAACTGGCTTTAGTATTAATTAATGTGTCGTTAATAAGATTGTAATGTGTTTTAAAAATAAATAAGGCTACACCATTTCATCTCACTCCTTAGCCAGCAATCAGTTCTATATGCAGATTAAATATCTTTTTCATCACGCAATGTTTTTGAACAATTAAAAATTGCAAATCATATGGCTTTAGTCGCGACTAGTAATATATATCCGCTAACTGTATGCAGCGTACATGGAAGCCGAGTTTATGAAGGCTGATTGAAGTTTGCAGTTGCAAAAACCTTCGGTATGTTTCGGCCTAACGGCTGCAGCTCTCAGCCCCATACTTTATAATACACATTGGAATCAACGAAATCGTACTTGGTGATATTGTATCTGGTAAAATCGTAACCCAATTTTATTGAAAATGATTAAAAGAGCGTCATTTGTAACTGAACAGCACGATATCACAAGTTTGACAACGAATTTCTTCAAAGATAGTAAGAAAAAATGGCTACATACTAAAAAATTACCAGAAGGGGTCAAACATTTGTCTTTTTAGTGTACGGGATTTTAGATTTTTTTAAAATCCTGAATTTATTATTGTTGATTTGTCATACAAAGTCTATGGGAGCGTAATTCTTGGTTTTTGGACTTCTCAACAAAATTCTTAATTCGAAATTTTTTGTCAAATAATTCATTTAGATGGTGGTATTTTTAAGAATACTCTTTTTACTTGGAAATTATAGCAAATAATAACGACGCCAACTGGAATAACCCAGCTACCTCTTCCGATTTCACTGACTTAACTATATCAGACGATCGTTATTTTATATATTATCCACAACACCTTCTTTCTATGAGAAAGAGTAACAATAAAGTTATTTTATTAAAAACTGTAATTTCAGTAAATCCAGTTCTCTGGGTGCCGATAATCTATAGAAACTTCTAAAGAAACCATTATAAACACTTTGATAATTTCTTATATAAAATTCGGTGGGATCAATTAGTGAATTTTACGAACATTGACGTCACGTGGAATACCTTTATGGATGTTATTACTTAGGAAATTTCACTTTTGGTTCCAATTCGACATTTGAGTGTATCTTCGAGCCCATACACGGATCCAGTATATATAAAGGTAAACAATGGGCTACTGATGTAAGTCTTACGATATGGCGCTAATTCTATGGTCATTGATGCCACATATGAAAAGTACAAGCAGGCTCGTAATGCACCTTCTAATGAATCAACGGAAATCTAAAAGAAGAGTCAACGCTTTCAAAACAAATATCATCTAGTCCAACGGCTTTGTATAGCGATGTCAATAAACAACGAAGAAGTACATAAACAATCACGGAGATGCTACTGACTTAAAAGACCAGGCCCATTTTCAACTTTCGGTTGGTGAGTGCAACCGTACTTCTGCCCATAAACTTCTTCACAAACTAAACTTCAACTTTATGGGTTACATCTTTATCTTCTACCAAGGCTGGCGGATTCCATAATTATCCTTTAAATCATATCTTCACCTACAGTTTCAATACTTGAACACTTCCAAGTTCTTGGAAATTACCTATCTTACCCCAAAACTGGTAGTCGTACTGAACTAAGGATTTTTTAAAGTATTGCTTAAACTATCAAAAAAATTAAATTTGTTACCATGGTTTAAAACTATTATTTAAATGAAGTCTTGATTCACGACGATACTTCATGGTATTTTAAATAACATTTATTTAAAGTTTTCGCTAGCTTTCGGGTACGAAACCCCTTGTCAAACGTACGTTCTAAAATGAATATGAATATAAGATTGATTTTAGAACGTTCAATTTAGAACATACGCTTGACGAGGGGTCTCGTATCGGAGAGACGTAATTTTTCATATTCGACATCATATTTGCCCTTAAGCAATTAAGAGAGTTGGCGACATCGTAATGAGGAAATATATATGCTACTAACTAAAATGATAATAATGACATAAACAAGAAAGACGTCTCAACACTTGTTCCGCTGACGTTCTGTAACTTTTGTTACTTTTAGTGTATTTAATTTATATTTTTTCTATTGATACCCCGTCATTTTTTAGGCAATTGTCACTGCCTAATATAATTTTACGAATCTGGTTTTCAATTATTTTTTCACTTTGGAAAATTCTTTCAATGGAACCGCAGAAATGATTGATAAAGTGAGCTAAATTGGCTTGGAGATCCATAAAAAAATAGATTGATATTGTACATCGTAATTTTTGATTTATTGGAGTTTTCAATGAAACACAGGCTCTTGGAATTTTAAAATCTATTGGAGTCATAAAAAATCACCAGGAAACAATAAAATCTACATATAATATTTGAAGAAAAAAACAAAAACATAATGTTCTTGATATTTAAAAAAAAAATAATAATTATTTTTTCAAAAAAATTGAATATTTGAAAATGGACGATTTCCGCATCTCCATTATTTAAGAGCCTCATTCAAACTGACTTGGTGACCCTCGAACATTTCGGGGTACATTGTTTCCCTTTTCCTACACCGCTTTCGAGTTTAAAACTTCGATTTGTTTTTCTAACGTTTATTTAAGACTTCGCTTTTTAATCGAAGATTTGTCAATACGTAAAATGGTACCCGAAGCTAAAAGGGAGTTTGTTTTTTAAAGGGTTCCACAAGCCCTGAATAGGAAAATTCATGCCGACCATTTTTTTCTGGTGTGTTTTATTGTTTACTTCCGAATATAGATCCTAGTAGGATAGATACAACGGGTAACAGAATCGGGAAAAATCCTTCTCCAGACTGTACTAGTAACAATTTTGGGCGTTTAATGGTTCACAGTGTGTAATAACTATTCACTTTACCAGGGAGTCGGGGTCCGGCTCTTTGAACCCATAAGCGCGGTGGTGTACTGGGAGATGTAAGCTGTGAACAAATGGTCATAGAGTATCTACACCCCGACTTAGGTCAGGTTTGGGCTGGAAACGGTGAGCGTCCGGGCATACTGGCCGCCTCGGCGGAATTGTAAGCCTATTGTGGAGTGGTACGTCTCCGTATGAGGTGATGTGACACTGTTTTCCGGCCTTTTGGAGCCCATCGGGATCTCCGGTGCCAACGGTGCTGGGTTACACTGGGTCGCAGTGTGCCCGTCGTTCCACTTTAGGAGCCTATATAGGTCGGGTGTCGGCTGGAGATGCTAGAGCATCCGCTCTTATTCCCGTGGCTGTGCGCGAAGTGGCAAAGTGGTAGACCCACTGCTGTGCCTTTTGCTGGGCTGAGCGGCTTGCGTTGAAGGTGCGACCGTCAGTAGGAAGGTTCTCTTGCTACCATAGCTGTTTTTGTCATCTGTACGGGATGTGGACGCTAGCGTAGGGCATAATAATGAAGAGGTGATAAGGATCTAATTACAGGAGAACCGGGCTATAATCTGATCACATATATGTACTAACAATTTATTTTTACTTTTCTGCGT
The DNA here is from genome assembly GCF_980474605.1 of Leiobunum rupestre. Classification (NCBI taxonomy): domain Eukaryota; kingdom Metazoa; phylum Arthropoda; class Arachnida; order Opiliones; family Sclerosomatidae; genus Leiobunum; species Leiobunum rupestre. The sequence continues at coordinate 18,994,995 of NC_143386.1, forward strand.
TACGCGCCTACGGGCTAATTTTCTATGAGTATTTTTATCACGAGATAACTTGGTTTTTTGGCATTTGATAATTTATCGTTACCAATTAAAGTATGGTGAATACGCTTGGATATCCGGTCTGTCATGGATTTTTAGGTTTAAGCTAAAATGGCTTTTCGTTGAACAGGTTCGAATGACCGAGATAACGGAGAGCATCTCTTTCAATACGTGCTCTACGAGACATAATTAATAACTGATTGAGATAACGAAATGTTAGTTCTATTTATTTAGGGAAATAGGTGTAGCGCGGTTCTCCCAGAAACCTTTGTCGGCCAAGATAAGCAACATGTTGACCGTCCCTGGGGCTTTTCAATAAAATTTTATAATGCGAGTTTAAGGAAACGTATCTGCAGATTGATGAAGTAGATTTTGAGTAATAAAAATTACGCTTCGAGAACTCTGATGTATTCCATTCAGGAATATATCTCCAATTTGACCTTTACTCTCGCTCATCTGGTCGTCGATAATAATATGGGATCTTTTCCGTCATAGTCCGATAAAACCGGTTATCCCTCTTTTAAAAGTACCCGATGTTTCATTTTGTCGTAAAGTGGTTGCCGTTCACCGTAAAACCCATGTATTTCTTAGAAGCCAGGGACAAACATTTCCTCTTCGTGATTAAATAAAGATTCCACTCTGACTCGGTCCAGCCGTTATGCGATTAAATGGATGAATAAATTGCATGGTTATCTCCCTTCGTGTGTTAGTGTATAAGTGAAGGTGCTAATTAAAATTCAGTTGAATTTATGGGACTCATTGGCGGGAAAAAATTAACCGAATTAATAACTTATTTCGTCCCTTACTCGTATAGGGTTTTAAATCACTTTAACATCGCTTGACTGAAATCACTTTAACATCGCGAGATGAAACATATAAAAATTACTTTTAAGTCGCGAGACTTGAGGGTCACTTTTACTTAGCGATTAACAGCCGCCACAACCCCTTCCTCAGTACCAATTAGATTCGCTTTGTAGCCGTACCTTGTGTACGATGGGTCTATAGATTTTAGTACGGTCCACGGAGACCACCGTATGGTCCGGTAGATGCTAAATCTATCGAGGCTGAGGTACGGTTACTGGTTCGTTCGTTTCTCCGTCGACGTCTATCAAACGTTTAAGCGTGTCCATTTTCACTAAATCTGTAATACTTTGATTTATACGAAATCCTTTGACCTTCATCTCGTAAGGTCCAGTACTTAAAAGGTGTATATGAATTTATCCGTCTGTTTTTGAAATTATTTCCTTTGGTGAAAGCCATGATGTAGGACCATCGGCAGGCTCGATAATATCGTGTACCAGTAAGTAATCGATTTCACTTTTGAATTTACGAAAAGATGGAAGGGGATACGATGGTGTTTTATTACTTCTAGACTAATGGTTTTGTGTAAGTAAAGATGAACTTGTACGATAATAATGTTAAAGTTGTGTACGTTTTTGTTCAGCACGTAAAAAGAAGTGTGCAGGTCGATATCGCTGTGCGATAGTTTTGCTTGGAATCTCCTAGAGAAGGACCAAGGAATGATGGAAGAAAAGATATAAATGGGCTGTAGAGAAGAGCACGTAGTATAGTCCATAATGTTGACACTCGCAGATTCTTCAACAATATTTGGAACACCGGAGTCTTCAGAATTACGCGATGATACCAGTGTTTCAACGCGTGGTGGAATTTGGGTGTTTGTATTATTGTATGATGAAACTTTTTAATGTATCATGGAATCGCAAACTTTTTGAGAATGTCCCTGTTGCTCGCAAATTGCACAAACTCTTTTTTGCAGATCTTTCCAATATGCCTATTTGATGCAGGATTGACCCTCCACCATTAAAAGATAACAATTGTTGAGTTGGTTGTAGAAATTCCGACGGAAATTGTAGAAATGCTTGATTAACGTTTGGATAACGAAAACCGCGACGGTATTGGATTTCTATTATAGAAATGTTGGTTTTGGGAATGTCGTGCTTGAAGAGGACTTTTAGGTAATTGATGGCTCTGGTGAACTGGAATTTGCTGCGATGGGTTTGTTGAAGGCATCTGAATTATTCGATTAGCGAGTGAGGCTGAATTAGCTGTAGCCTGTAGCGTATATTTGAGGACGGCGTTATGATCTTACACTCCTTGGACCATAACCCTACTAGGACAATAACCCTACAAGGAAAATAACCCTCCTTGGACTATTACTGTTATCATCTAATATAATATATTATATATTCAAAATTGAATTTGACTCGTGGCACACGCCAATGTAAAACACGCGTTTTAAAATATAAAAAATCAAGTGGGGAATAAAATATTAAACTGAACGGATTTGCGTAAGTTTATCTCTTTAAATCTTGTTAAGCCTTACGCGGAAAATATGAAATGGTCGACGGAAATTGGGCGACTCTAACGGCTTTCGCCTAACGCTAAATAACTGATTATGACGTTCCCAGCATCAACTGTAACTCCATTTGTTATTCAAGAATCGACAGATGATGTGGGTCTTCGTTGGAAGAAATGGCTTCGGCGATTTGATCTCTTTCTGGATGCATTTTCCATCAATGATCCTCACCGACAGAAATCTATGCTTCTATACTTCGCTGGTCCAGAGGTTCAGGATATTTGTGATACTTTCCCAGTATCATTACCACAAGGAGTACTAGCACCACCAGCAGCGGGTGTGGGCCAACAACTCAATCAGTACGTGACAGTTAAACAAGCGCCGAATAATTACTTTTTACGGCGACGAAATATCGTTGTGGAGAAATTAAAGTTTCGCCAAGCTACACAACTGCAAAAAAGGCTGAAAGCTCTCGCCGTCTCTTGTGTTTTCTATGATTCGGGTAAGGAAATTTTGGGCCACTTAATCAAGAGTTGTTCATTGGCCTCACTCCGACGCCAGGTATGGTGAGAAACAGCGCTAACTTTGGATAAGTTTCTTACAATCACCAAGTCGTATGAATTAGCTGAGGACCAAGCTAATCTCAAAAAAACTACAGCTCATGATCATTCCGCTGCAAATGCTATCAGAACTACATCCACTCCATGCGCGACGCTTCAACAAGCAAATAACCAAACAGCAACTTATCAACAACAGCAACCAACTTATCAGCAAAAGCAACTCGCTTATCAACAACAGCAATTAGCATATCAACATCCACAACCTGCCTCTTCACAACAACCTGCTTTCCAACACCAGCCACACTCGTCAACAAGACTAACTAACCGGCAAATGACCAGATTCCGACAGCCGTCACTAGCTATTAACAAGAGTGTTAAAGCGTTGGGCTCTTGTTTTAACTGTGGGGGCCACTTTCCACATATTCAAGGACGACAAAGTTGTCCAGCAATAAACGAAACGTGTACTTGGTGTGCAAAAATTAAACACATTAAGTTACTGTGCAGGTCCAAAGCCAACAATCGCGAGATATTTTCCACAGCGATGATCGCAACAGATGACACGCTGGACGACGATGACCCTGAAACTTGTCAGCCTGAGTTCGATAATTTTTGCATTTGTACTTTAATTCCAAGTACTCCGACTACAATCAACGTCTCTGACAACGCTGGTGAAACGGCTATATTTCAGACGAAAATCTTTGACATTCGTGGATTCAAGATAACCGCTCTTCAGGACTCAGGAGCTTGTATTAATATTTTGGATTTTAGAACTTTCACGAAACTAGAACTACGGCACAATCTTGAAGTTTCTACGATAAGGGTATTCCCATACGCTTCAAGATAAACTCTACAACTAATTGGGAATTTTTTACAAAAATCAATGATGTTCACGATGTGTTCCACTTTTTACACCCAAGTAAATCGGCGTACAATACTATTGGTGCTCCCACATTACAGAAGTTAAGCCTGATCCCGAACATATCTTCAATTCACAATACTAATAATGCTAATCAAGATGATATTTTGCGTCAATATCCGGCTATTTTCAACGGCATCGGAAAATTCCGTAATTTTCAAGCTCACATACATATTAATCCTTCAATTGCACCGATCGCGATACACAACCAACGGGTTCCTTTTCACTTACGGCCACAAGTGAATAGTGAACCGGAGTATCTGCTAAACAATGACATCATAGAGCCAGCTACCGGTCCAACTACGTGGTTATCTCCATTGGTGATCAAGCTTAAACTAAAAGATCAAATACGTATATGTGTGGATATGCGTGAGCCTAACATAGCGATACTCCGTGAACGTCACACACCACTGAAAATAGAAGATATCGTCTCGCGATGAATGAAATGAATATGTTTAGTCAAATCAATTAAAATGAAGGATACCATCAGCTTGAGCTCGGCTAAGCGTCTAGGATTATTACGACCTTTTCAACCCATATTGGTCTTTTTCGTTACAAGCGCTTGAATTTCGGGGTAAACATCGCCACGAAAATTTTTCAAAAAGCCATCGAAAATGTCATCAGTGGACATAAGCGACAATGATCTTACCGTCAATAAGGACAAATGCGAATTTCGCAAAACCTCTCTAACATTCTAAGGCCATATCTTTTCGAGCAATGGTGTTTAACCAGATCCAAAAAAATAGAAGCTCTCGAATCACTGCCACCACCGAAGAACCAATATGAAATTCGAAGTTTTCTTGCCCTTGCTAACTATTGCGCATGGTTCATACCGAACTTTGCCACTATTACCGAACCTCTACGCCAACTAACGAGGAAAAATTGTTACTAGATTTGGACCAATGAACAAGACTACGCCCTGCAGCGTATCAAAAACCACTTGAAGATAGCGACAACATTAAAGTACTTTGACCCGACAAAGCTAACTACCATTCACGTTGACGCGAGTTCTTTTGGCTTGGGCACTATGCTTACGCAATTAGACTTAGCGAAACAATCGTTGCATTCTCCAGCAGAACGCTGACTTCGACCGAAAGAAAATATTCCCAGATTGATCGAGAAGCTTTAGCAATCGTATTCGGGTGCGAACGTTACCACTTATTTGTGTCAGGCTCAAAGTTTGTCGTTCTAACAGATGACAAACCGTTAGTGACAATTTTCAACAATCCACGATCACTAACATCCCTTCGAATTCAGCGTTGGATTTGAAGGCTTCAGCAATATGACTTCGAAGTGCAATACCAACCAGGAAAAATCAATCCAGTTGACTACCAATTTTTAATTCAGATGATACCCAAAGGGATGAAGCGCGGTTAGCGGCACTTTGGGACACATTTTTAGAAGCCATAACCCTAAAAGACAAAAAGCCTAAATGATGAAAGACCGGATTTTGAATTTGGTTCGAGAGGCTCTTGGCGACGAGATCAAGTGGGATACAGTAAACCCCAGTGACGTTGGAAAGCTTGCAAAAAGATACGAAATTAAATATCTTAAGTTGATGGGTTGCTAGTCATAGGAAATCAAATACTAATGCCAGAATCATTCGACAGCCAAGCGATTAACATAGCCCACGAAGGGCATCCTGGTATAGTTAGAACAAAGCAGGCGTTAAGCAATCATCAGTGGAAATCAGTTGCTATGGACTATTTCAGAGCGACTTCTTCTGGTGAATATATTTTGAGTACAGTAGATACCTCGTAGTAGATAATATACCTATATTAAACAGGTGTCCACTAAAAAACGATCAGGGGCGAATATCTCAGAAACCGTTTTCTCTAGGAATTTGAAATTTTTATGTTACGTAGCACGTGCAGGGGGCCAAAGAAGAATGATAACCTCGATGACCTTGAACCATGTCTTCAAGAATTGTAAGTGTTAGAAAGTTGGTTTCAATTATAAGTGTTCCCCGTCACGTTTTATGCCTACATAGCGTGAACATGATCGGATTCGACCAATAGTAAGTCGAGAAAAATTTTACCAAAATCACAAATGTCGTAACAGGGAAAATTGCAAGACAGCGCTAATAACTCCAAAACAAGTCGTGCTACATTATCGAAATTTGCTAGACAATCGCATCATGGTAGGATATTTTAATATTTGGAAAATTGTATGACCTTGAACCGTTGTCTTCAAGGTCATACTAAAATTATCTCTAGAACCATTACGTTTAGAGTTATTAGCGCTGTCTTGCAATTTTCCCTTTTACGACCTTTGTGATTTTGGTAACACTTTTATCGACTTACTATTGGTCGAATCCGATCATGTTCACGCTAAGTAGGCATAAAACGTGACGGGGAACACTTTTCTAATTGGAACCTACTTTCTAGCACTAACGGTTCTCGAGATAGTATTTGTATGACCTTGAAGACATGGTTCAAGGTCATCGAGGTTATCATTCTTCTTTGGCCCCCTGCACGTGCTACGTCATTTAAAAATTTCAAATTCCTAGAGAAAACGGTTTCTGAGATATTCGCCCTCGATCGTTTTTTAGTGGACACCTTGTATATTAAAATTTGAATTTGACTCATGGTGTGCGCCAAAGTAAAAACACGCGTTTTAAAATATAAAAAGGCAGTTGGGAATAAAATATGAAACTGAACGGATTAGAGTAATTTTATCTCTTTAAATCTTGTTAAGCCTTACGTGGAAAATACCATTGCACTCATTGGACCCTACCTTCCTTGGACCATTGCCCTCATTGGACCCTACCTTCCTTGGACCATTACCCTCATTGGTCAATAACTCTCATTGGACCCTACTATCACTGAACCCTCATTGGCCCGACACTCCTCGGACTATTACCCTCATTGGACCCTACACTCATTAGCCCAACACTCCTCGGACCATTACCCTCATTGTACCCTACCCTTATTGTGCCCTACCATCCTTGGAGCACTACCCTTCTTGGACCATAACCCTCCTTGGACTATTACCCTCCTTGGACTATTACCCTCCTTGGAAACAACCCTCCTCGAAGCACTACCCGCCTTAGACCACTACCATCCTTGGACCTAACCACTTTGAACCATTACTCTTATAATAACCTACCCTTATTGTACCATTACTCCTTGGTCCATTACTCTCATTGAACCCTACCATCAATAGTCAATTACTCTCATTGAACCCTACCATCATCAGTCAATTACTCTCATTGTACCCGACCCTCATTGGACCATTACTCTCATTGTACCCGACCCTCATTGAACCATAATTCTAATTGGAACATTACCCACATTTTAACCTACCCTCATAGTACCCTACCGTCATTGGACGATTACTTTCATTGGACCAAAACCTTCCTTGGATCCAATCCTCCATGTACCATAGCCTAACTGTCTTTCGTCGTTGGACCATTAAAATAATCAACACTACCTTCATTGAACGCTACCCTCTTTGGACCGTAACCTTACTTGAATCATTACCCTTATTGGTCCCTGTTGAGATTTGGAACAAGTTTCCCATAAAAGTTAAGTGAAGGATTGAATTTATTGGAGATGAATTTGGGCGGACTGAAGCACCGATGGTAGGGTCCTTAATAACAATGCAACTCACACTCAAACATTCCGTTAACTTTGTTTTATTTGAATCTCGCTAAGCCTCCTTTCTTGCCGAAGGAGAAAATAAAACTTTTTACGATTTTAGTTCGAGACGATTTATTTTTTAATTTCGCCTGCTGCGCACCAGCTCGTGCACAAAAAGTGTAAAATATTTTTACAAATACTATACAACTTTTATATATGAGTTGAAATGTTTGTATAACGGTAATTTTGAAATTGTGATAAACAATGTTTAAAATTCAAATTCCTACAATTGCAATTTACTCTTGACGCGACTTTTTTAACACTTCCGCCCGAAATGAGGCATAGCATTTTGAATTTTTATATTATTGCTTGCTTCCAATTTTCAAATTTCCGACCGGTTCAGGTGTTGAATAGGGCTTCTCAATAAGGTACCCTTTGATGTACGATGCAAGATTTCTAGCCTCGTCAGTAAAATATAATTTTAAATATAGAGGTTGTTTAAAAGGTTGTGCAAAAATTTTAAGGAGTTGTAGAGGTAAGTTGAGTAGTATGCCTGTTTACCATTTTCCTATGATGAGTTAAAAGAGCGCCAAAGAGCGCCAAAGTGTGGCCTAATAGCCCCTGGAAGTAGGCCAAGATTAATTCTATACATGCAAAGGTTCTCCAAGGGTCCAGCCGCTGCCTTCCTACTCATACTCCTTTATTAATTTTTCAATTTTTGTTATGGATCAGGTATCTGAGCGTCTAGTTTATTTTCCCGAAGAGTGGTAAAACCTTGGCCGTAAATTCCTACGCACGCAATTTGCTTTTCACGCGAGTTTTTGTTAAAAGACCCTACCCTCCTTAAAACGTTACCCCCTCGGACCGCGAGTCTCCTTGGACCATAGACCGGGCAATATTTGACATACTCTTTTAGTAATCGTTCATTTTAAAGTATTTGTAGTAAGAACAGGCGTTCGTATGCTTAGTTTCAGAAAATAGTCAGTGTCTAGCCGCAGACTTCCCTATCATACTCCTTTACTGATTTTTTCATTTTTGCTATGGCTTCCGATATCTGAGTGTCTAGCATATTTTCCCGAAGAGTGGTAAAACCTGTGCCGTAGAAGATTTCCTCTCTCGGTGTAAGCCGGTGCCTTGGAGTATCGTCCCTGAAAAATTATATACCATTTAAGACCACGTAATGTATTCATTTGTTTTGAAAGGTTATCCCTAAATCTTGTGGAACCCTGAGAGGAAAACGCATTACTCCTCCTTAATTCATCTTCACCATTTGGAAAAATGTTATCCTTCGTAACTGTTCCACTCAATGCACTTGCTATATTAACGTCTAAATCAGGATGAAATTCGAAATCCGGTGGAATATTGTTACGTTTTCCAGTCAGCTTCTGTGGAGCGTGGACCTCCTATCTGGTTAGTGAATCTCAATTTTCGTTTTGAATGATTAAATACAGTTAATGCATTTATATACATAAAATATATCATGCTATTGAGAGAAAATGCAATTTAAAACCATCAAGTTACCGAGGTTCCTTACAATTAGAAGCATAAAGATTAAACCGACACTTGTGACGAATTAGGCCAGATGCGTTACTAAAGTCACTACCAAGTTGGTCGCACCAATCCTAAAACACAATTGTTTAAGTATTAAAATTGAAATAAATACATTAATTACAGATTTATGTTTAAAACAAAAATTCATTTGAATAAATTTAATACACGTACCCTAATAGCACAAAATTGGCGGACCAGCAGCTAGTGAAATTGTGTTGGACGGCAGTGTAGGCGCGGCAACGGTGAGTAAGCGGCCATGTCCTACATGGCCATCAGTTGGAATACGTGTTGCCCTACCAGTTAGAGTCAAGCGCCTTTGCCAACACCATTCCAACATTTATTAATCCTTACCAATACGTTTTCCTTAATTTAGCCTTAACTAAGCCAATTCATTTAGAGCGTTAGACCTACATTGAATTACCTCTTCGCCAACATGTATGCCTGCATTAATCCAACTCTTATTCCAATATTAAGACAACACTTACCCAGCGCTTATACCTTTATTTAACCATCTCTGCAGTTAGTAACTAACCAATTCAGTTTCCATAATTAAGCCGTCACTTGCGCCAGTATTTATTTATTCATTCTTTGGACCTACACGTAGCTAAGTCCTTTCCCAATTATGTACCTGCATGTAACCAACTCTCAAACCAGCATTTAACCAACTCTCAAGCCCCGCTTATGCCTACCTTTAGCCAGCCCTTTACACCCTAGATTTACGCAACATTCGCTATAGTTAAATATTTAACTGAATTTAATTAGTCAGAAAAATTCGTATAAAAATCATTTGAGTTTCACATCGCAAAGATTTAAAGATCCGTGTCACTATTTTAATTTTTTTTGCGTTTCAACTGTCCTCCATTTCTATCTGGAGCCCCGCGAATATATTTCTTCACAGCCGCTTCAACAGCAAATTGCTTCACACCTTTGAAATTTTGTTGAATTGCACCTGTACCAAAAAAAAATATTAAGTTCTATATTTCATTTATATTTATTATTAATAAAATTGTTAATTTATATATTATGACGTTTTTATCTTTAATTCATTGAACGCAAACTTCTGTTCCGATCCCACCCAATTAAACTGTAGTACAATGTCATGCAGATTAACATTATTGAAGAGTCTTCTGCAACAATCTGTTAGTTTTCTTCCACCGTAAGAGGAAAAATTTCTGATCTGTAAAAGATGAGAACTTTAAAAAAAAAGCAAATATAATAACCATGAAGTTGAGACATACAGCTTGTTTTTTAATATCATCATTTTCTAGAAGCTTTTCCACTATTTTGAGATCCTTTAGAGAGCCAATTGGCAATTTTTAAAAATCATAAATTTCCATTGTTTCTATTAAATTTCCGCCATGATATTCGGTGTTTTTCATTAGAAAGTCCATTTTAGTGTTAAGATCACTTAACATAATCAACACTTAATTTTTACATTTAGCATCACACTGATCTACAAAAAAACAACAATACGTTTTACACAAGAATGCATTTATATTTAGGAAACCATATGCTCACCTACCCCCCTTTAATATGTAATAGCATAGGCAATTTCAAACAGTCAGAGCTAAAAACTATACTATAATAATTAGTCAAACCAAATGCAATCTAGTTTTTAAGCAACCCCCCCCCCTAACTACCACACAAGAAATACAAAAAACCTCCCTCAAAACTAATTCTTAAAAATTGTTTCCTTCAAAATATAACCTACTTTTCTTACATCTAGAAAACTAGCAAGTTTAAATATTTTAAATTTAAGGTTACGTTATATTACAACATTATTTAATAAAAACACTTTCGGGCGTTGGAACATGCTCCAACCATGGCTACGCCACAGCCACTAAAGCTGGGTTTCCACCAGCACGCGTCAAAAAGCGACAATCAACTTGGAAACGTGCAAACGTTTTTACGCGCGACAAAAAATTAACATTATGACGCGCTCTTACGCGGGTTGGTGGAAACCAAGCTTTACATGTCGAAACGGCCCCCAGTAAGCATTTCTAAAAATATTACACAACCCTTAAAGGGCCCTCTAAACCCAACCCCCCCCCCCTCCTCAGAGTAGTATTAAATTAACATTAGCCGAAGTTTCAAATCCCAGACAATCGGTGTACTCTAGCTCCCACAATGATGTTCCAACAACGAGTGAACAAAGTTACGGTCTAGGTTATGGCTTTTATTTTTCAAATAGAAAGTGGTAATAACAGAGAAGGCCTTAGAACGTTGGATTGGACATTTTATATTCCACCATTACTAGCCATCTAACGACCGTTTCCCTATTATATTTAGATGGCTCTAAAAATAAGGCTTTAGAAGTTGTAATGTGACTTGGGCTACCTTTCCTCCCCCTCATTATGTAAATTGAGAAACGTCCCTGACGACTCAGCATCCTCACGCTCATCTCCATGTCATATATTTATTAATATTAAATGAAAATAAGGTGTTCTAATAATCTCTATATCACACTAAATATTTAAATATACATGTAAGGCATATTTCAAGAGTAAATAAGAGATATAGTACCATTTAGATAATCGGATTTCCTATGTAAAGTCCTTGAAATGTTTCTTATGGGACTTTCTGAAAATAAATTTAAGTTAAGTTTGATAAGTATGAATATAAAAATAAGATAGAAATTACCTAAATCTAAATTTCTGGCTGGTTTATCCTTGGTGGCGGAAATATTTCTTTGGTCCCTTAAAGTATCACAGTCTGTTTGTGAAGAAAATCCATCGTCATTTTCGAGCTCCTTAGAAAAGTTCGTTGGAATAACCTTCCGTAAACCTTTTTCTTTTGATGGAATAATATCGTTCAGATTTCGGTTTCTCTGTTTTGCTTGTGAGCATTCTTCCAAATATGTTTTACCACTTGCACAGCCTTTTTCTGTAATTTACAGTTTTTTTCTTTAAGTTCGAAAAATCCGAACGAGCCGCTGTGGTCTTGTTTGAAGAGTTTTTATTTAAGAAATAAAAGGTAGTATCTTCAGATTCACTTGAAGATAAGCAGTCTTCAGATTCTGAAAATATGTTTTCTTTTCCATAATTATCCATCAGAGTTGCATTTTCGCTAATGAACATCTTTAAGGGACCATCTCCGTTAACCTGCTTCGAGGGAGAAACATCTACATTCTTCTCCGTGTTTTGCAATGAATTTGCGACTTGCACTATAAAATATTAAGAAAATTGCATTATAAATCAAGATAAGATGAGCTGAACTTTTCGTAACTTACTAATTATATAAAATCATTTAATTACCTGGATTTAAAGGCATAGGAGGGGCCTATGTAATTGAATAGGCTTCCTGCCTTTCGTGGTTTTTGGTTTATTGGCCAAAATTGGATCATCAGCTGTATATTGGGAAAAGTAGGTGGATAGATATTTCTAGTACTTCAAGATTTTTTGTGAAATTGCACACATACCTTCAGAACTATCTGTGGGTTCAACTGATTGAAAACTCTGAACAGGACGCTACCGCCTTTTGCCTTTAACTGTTTCCCCTTCGCTGGCCAAATCAGAGGTGATCTCTGATTTCTTTAATTTATCTCGGGCTCGACTATAATCAGCTATAAATGGTTAGACATAAGAAAATTAGCCATTTTATTTATCTCTACTTTTTCTGGAGGTAACACATACGGGTTCTATATAAAATTTTCCCGTCATACAAGTTCCAGTTCAAATCGGGTTTCGCAGATTCCTTTACTAGTTTTGTTATTTCATTGTTCAAACGAGCTGGCGGCCCATAACAGGACTTTTCCGACTTGCACCATTCTAGAGGAATTGCTTCTACTGTCCCTTCAGAGAAACTAAATATCAGGAACATCTAAAACAAAAAAAAAGAAAAGCAAAACGCTAACTGGACTAGCTGGGTTTTAATTGTTTCCCTGTATTTGGCCGTGTCAAATGTTTATGTTTTTTATAAAGCTGAATGCAGTTTTATAAATAATTAGTTTTCCCCAGATTAAAATAATATTATTGTATGTTAATGGATATAAATGTTTTTTTAGATATAGCCAATGCTTCATTAAGTGTTTCTACTGAATTTAAAAATACGCAAATTTATTTTCCAAGAATTTAACCCACCATAATTAAAAAATAAGTATTAAAATTATCCAATGTATCTACCGATGTTACTAAGAAATCCGTAGGAAATGTCATTACTTATGTGCCATTGGAAAAAAACTTATAGAAAGCTAAACCCTTCTTATCCCACTACGTAATTTCTGAATTAAAAAAAAACTAAGAGTTGTGAAGAAGCGGAATAACTGTGGCTAGAGAATCTTTCTGGTTTAAGTAAAAGGAACATTTACGCTCAAACGCAGTTACAGGGTACGATTTAACTTTGCTGGAAATTCGGGCAACAAACATACCTAAAACAGATGACTTTAAAGGATACGTAAAAATGTTGTCATAATATTTGCATACATTTCCCACTAACATTATTTCATTTTCTTTTGTCTGGTAGATGTGTTTTACTAAAATTACTTCACCGTTAGTTAATTTCACACAATTATTGGCTAAACGAGTGGTTATAGAATAATGGGAAGTCTCAACTTTTTTTAACGACTGAACACCATTTGTTACTTCCTCACTTTTGCCTGTAAATGGCTTTTTAAGAACTACTCCAAAATTTTTATGTTGTTTAGGGTAAAATCTTTGACCTTCATTAAGGTGTTTACACAGTTGCTGAAGAGGCTTATTTGGAGAACGAAGTTTTTTTTTAAAAGTTGTAAATGATTTTCGAAAGGAAAAGCACTGAATGCATCTAAAGGCCCAAACATACGTACGTCTGCTACTAAATGTGTAAGAGAGTGAACGTTAAGACTGACAAATTTTTCCTCATAAAAATCTGGGAAAGATGAAACGTATAATTCTAAAAGTTGTTCAGCGTAGTCAGCTTGAATGTCGCTAATGGTAGGGGAAGCTAAAATGTATATCGCACATTGTAACAAACTGAAGTGGTATTTTTCGCATAAGATTTGGCTGGGGTGTCCAAAATAAAGGGTCCATCTAAACTACATTTTACAGTTCTTTCCCCATAAGAAAATCCATTTTCACTGAGATCAGAGAACTCTTTAATAAATGGACCAAGAAACTCAGCAGTAGACCCTGACTTACCATCGCCACAAAATACGCCGACGGGGAAAACATAACCAATAATTCCTTTTTTAAATCTGTACACTCCTACTAAAATGGGCCAAAAGTTTTTATTTGAGCTTTCAAATAATGGGATACCATCAATATTTGTCGCAAAGGATATATCGTCTGGATAATCGGAATGTAAATCAAAAAAATTAATTAGTCGACTTTTAAGGCCGATATGCCAGTACTCTCCATTTGAAACTGGGGAAATTGCAGTAGTATGCCTCATAGTTTTCAAGAGTTCGTGAATCTCTTGGTAACTCATCTCTATGACCATGATTTCTAAATATTGTAAGTAAGCTGTTGACTTTAATTGTATCGACATTGTGGTTAGTGATCCAATCTCTTAAATCTTGAGCTAAATCTGTAGATTCATCGTCGGAACTTATATTTTTTAAGTGTGATTTAAAAAACTAACTGAGCTATCAGATTCAGAAAACTCTTGAGTTATCAAAAGGACAACTTATGTCATTATAGCAAGTTACATCACTATTAATGATGCGTTGTTCTACGCAACCATCACCCTCACTAATAATATAATCAGTTTGAGCTGGAACTTCGCCAACAACTTCAATATTATCAAATTCGTGGCAGGCCTCAGAATTTTGTGTTATCCTATCTAATACACTTTTCATATAGTTAGCTCGTTGTCTTCTCATATGTCGTTTACTGAGATTAACTAGATTGTCCATAATGCAACTCTTATTGCTTTACTATATTATTGCATTATTCAGGCGCCCGCTGACTGATACAATGTTGACTATTTAATTATAATTAGTACTTTGATATATAGTTAAATCTTAAGTCACATTACTAATGCACGTATATTATTTTTATGCAAACCTCTACAAAAATAACCTTTAAGACTAAAAAAAATTACTTCACAGCCCCTCCCACCACCCTAATGAGTACCATATATCAGTTTAAACTTAGCACAATTGTTAAAAAAGATTGGTATTTAATTTGTTACCTTTTTCAATTCTTAATTTTTGGATTTATACCAATATAGATTGAGTTCAGCTACCAGTTTTAATCCATAATCCCAGATCGTAATTTGATTAAACGGTTGAGATCGGGAATTTTGTTTTCGCATATTTTCTATTAGGGTACAAATAGTTAAATTAATTTGGTTTAAAATGGAATGTTACATTTAAATTGTTAATAATATATAGCAAAAGTAATAATATTTACCTTTTACACTATGCAGAAAGACTCCAAACTCCAAAAATATCTTGAATAAAAACTTCCAAACAAAATGGCGTCCAGCGACCGTCCGACCGCGTTGGGAAGTGACAAGCTTTTGTCTGCTGAAACCGTCCTGACCACGCGGTCAGAGCTATCTTGCTCCTCTTAAAAAATACAAAGCCTATACGCCTATCTTCCAATTACATGCTGTGCGGCTACCGCGCAGGGGTAAAATACGAAGACTGTCTTTTTAATTATCACTTTACTACATAGATGACAGCAGTGGTTGAAATTCAAATGAATATTTTAAAATTCGTCTGCTACAATTTTTCTAAACAGTAAACTTTGCTTTCTGTCGGTTGTTTTAGGTTGTAGTTTCTAAGATAATTATTGCTATTAATCTTAAGACATTGGTATATAAATTACTGATACGTTTTTATTAAAGTAAGTTTCTGTTGCCATTTTCATATAAAGTTATTAGGGTTCCAATTTACATTTTTTATTTGTCTAGAATTATTTATATCGATAAGCCTTTGTGATGGGGAGTCGATACTGTTGTGTTTTCAAATGTTCCCAGAAAGGTCCAACAGATTTATTAGGAAATAAAGTAAGAGTTATTTACTCATTACCGTTAATTGTAGTATACAACTTAATTAAAACAAATTAATATATAGGTTACTTATCATCGAGTTCCATCCCAAGAACCATTGCGTAAAATATGGATCCAGAAAATCAGAAGACGGGATTACTTGTATAACCCTGTGGCTAATATTTATGTTTGCTCTCTGCATTTTAAAGATGAAGACTTCAAAGTAAGCGTTAGAAAGAAAAGGACCAAACTAATCGATGGCGTAATTCCTTCAAATTTTAATTGGGAACCATATGAAAGTACTGTTGTAAGAAAAACATCTGAAGACAATGCTAGTGTATCTAAAACGGTTGGTGGCACAGTTGCTGTTGGAAGATCGGATGAAGGCATAAGTGCGGGTGGAAAAATGGATGAAGCCACAACTGCGGGTGGAAATTCTAGTTCAGCTTTACAAGATGAGCGTCCTCTACCAAATGTTAATGCTACCTTTTCAACGGAAGTTCCAAACACAAAGGTGCAAGAGTGTGAAGATGTACAAAATAAAAATAAGATATGCAAGAGCATTATAATGAAATTGACCAAAAACCTTAAAGATAATAGAAATATTTTCAATGAAGAAAAAGTGAAGAACCAAAATTTAATTCAAGAGCTTCAAAATAAACTGGCAATTCTGGAAGAAAAGAATAACGTTTTGGCTTTTCATTTGGATAATACGAAAACTTCACTTGAGGAGGAAACGGCCAAAACTAAGCGCTTGGAGGAAGAACTGAAACGAAGAGTACTAAGCATTGATACCATAAAGGATAAAGATGAAGACATTTGTTTTTACACTGGACTTCCCAATTATCAAAAACTTATGGGACTATTTGATTATTTAAATCCGGGATCTAATGGTGAAAATATTGTCTGGTGGAGGGGAAAGGACACTAAAATAGATTCTACGTCCCCTGCTGGCAGACCTAGAAAGCTTTCCGTTATAGATCAATTTTTGGTTGTGATGATGCGACTTAGACTTGGTCTTTTTGTAAAGGACCTTGCTTTCCGCTTCGCAGTATCTGAAAGTGTCATAAGTGTTACATGTATTTCATGGATTAATTTCATGTATTTACAATTAGGACAGATGGATATTTGGTCAACCAGGGAACAAATTGACGAAACCATGCCAGAGATATTTAAACAGAAATATCCAAGTACCCGCTGTATTATAGATGCGTCCAAGTCACTTGTACCGCAATCAGCAACGTATTCTAATTATAAATCCACGAACACTTGGAAAGGTTTAATTGGAATTAACCCCAGAGGTTACGTAACGTTTGTCTCGGCATTATTCTCCGTAAATATTTCGGACAAATGTCTGACAGCGAAGAGCGGCTTTTACGGTATGCAGTTTGATCCACAGGATAGCGTCATGGCGGACAAAGGGTTTTTAATCGAAGAAGCACTAAAAAAATAAACGTGACTCTCAACATTCCACCGTTTCTTAGAGATAAAGACCAGTACACCAAAGAAGAAATCAAGGAAACACAAAAAATAGCTACACTTCGTATACACGTGGAAAGACGTATTAATAGGGTGAAAAGGTATCACATTTTAGATCGACCTGTCCCGATTTCATTAGCACCAGTGATTAACCAGTTATGGACTGTTGTGGTTCTTCTAACCAACTTTCAAAATCCGATAGTTAACTTTGGCACTACTGTTCAGGATGATGAGCTTGACGACATCGAGCCACCTTTAGAAAATTTCAAAGAAATTATCGAATATCAAGAAAGCGACAATGAAAGTGATCTTGAGGATTTTTGCGTTTAAAATAGGAACAATTTATTTTGTACTAAATTTAAAAAAAACGTTAAGATCAATTTCATTAAATCTAGTTTATCACAAATTAATTTTTGATCTCGTTAAAAGCTAAAAAATATCTTAAATAATACATCTTGAGTTAGGATAAGTTGACAATCATTAAATTTACCCTGTATCACTAAAGAGTATCACATGGTTCATGTTTGGCCAATATTGGGAGCATATAATTAAAATAAAATGCATCTAATTTAGAGACCATACTTTCCCATTTATCATAATCAAACCGAATACGTTGAATAATTAACCCCTTTTCAAAATATACCACAAAATCACACCACACGTACCCTGAAAGACCTAATTGACCCATTACTTGCTTCGAGATGAGATTCATTTAATTTTGGATTACCAGCTAATAGTTTTACTTGAAATTTTGGTTGGGTTACCGCAAATGAAGGCATTTAATCTTTTATATCATACGCGCATTTTATTTCCACCAAGCCTATGGCTGGGTCTTCCATTGGATCGTAGACCACACCATCAGGTGAGGTACCGAGCCAGGGTTTTCTTGGATTTACGATAAGTCCTGATTGACATACTTCTACTTTGTGGCCCAATTCATGCATATGAGAGACGTAAGCCTTTAGGGCTGATGACTCCATTTTTTTACCATATTGCACTGCTCTTAAAAAACCAATGTCCGATGGGAAAACTATGTTCTCAATACCTTTTTTGGTCCAAGGACCACGTTTGTTGCAACAAACGAGACCAAAGGTAGAAGAGCATATTCTTTTCTTCCTCATTTTTTTCCACAAATCATCCTCGGATTGCATTATTAATCTCCTTTCAGCTTTAACGCAATCTTCAAGCGACAATTCAACTTTCTAGGGACAAAAAATAGTAGTATTACAAAAATGAACGCTAGCGATATATATATATATATATATATATATATATATATATATATATAACCTTGAAATACCTTAAATACTGAATATTCTTTCAAAGGTAATGGGAAGAAACAACCACTTGCTTCAAAAGTACCCGCAAATGCTGGAAACGTTATTTGAACGAGGGTTGTATTTGTCGGACTAACGAATTGAGGAACGAAAACTGGTAAATTGTGAATGACTTCCAAGCTTGAACCTATATTGGCCAATTGATAAGTATTAGGCAAGCCTCTTGAAGCATTTCCAAGTTTCGTTGGTTCCCAAGTTGGCATTTTTTCAGGGACATTTTCCATAAATTGAAATTGAGGTTTTAGCTTAATTACGATATCTTCCAATTCTTCTTTACTCCTTATATGTTTACGTGCTTCATATAACTTGCAAGTCATTCCTTTAGAGCTGTCATTTTCTTTAGGGGCCTGGAAATTTATATCTATTGTTTTGAGAGGTGTGATTTTTTCTCCGCGTCTCCTGTTCCATTTTTGAGGCATCTCTGTGCACGATACTGGAGAGTTTTCATTGTTAATTGAAAAATTGTTTAATCTCTGTTCCCTCTTTTTCAAGTGCAAAAGCAAACGCAGCATGGCCATTAGATGATTGCAAGTTCCTTGCACACCGTATGCACATTAGCAGTATGAATCAATGACAACTCCTTCGATCAGATGCATTGCTGCTAAAACCGTATATGCGTGCTGTCGGGTTTTTTGACTCCTATAACATTTTCCCTTTATATAGATAACTCGGTCTTTTCTAAAATGTAAATATTGAAATTAGTATAATTTCAAGTAGGTACATGCTGTAGACTTAGTAAAGCAAGTAGACAATTCTTACCTATCAGTAACCGTTAAGAGATGCTTCTTATCTATGTACTCCTCCACAAACAACTTATAACTTTTTTAAAATGATCGTTGGTATCATTCTTCGAGCGATAGTACCATACAATATCGTTTTCGGTAAAATCAGGAACGTTTATAATCGAAGGAACATAACCCGTTATAGGAAAAATAATACCAGCGACTCCGACGACAGCCATCTTTAAAACACTTTTTTATCTGCGATTTCATTGGTTGTCTAAAACTTGGATATGTAGCACCATCTATTGACCAAATTCTGCATTATAATTTCAGTCTAAGGAAAATTGCTCCTTCCATTCCGTCTTTCCCCAATAATATTTGAAGATAGGTGTATTCTAGGCACGCTTATCACAAACCACGTGGGCATGTGGGTGGGAGACCAAAGGGCAAGAAATCGCCTACGCATCGCCAGCTCAGCAAAAGGTTATAAGCAGCTCTTTTTTTGAGGAATTCACTAATTATATAAAAATTCTTAAAATTAATTATTTCTAATAATTCTAAATAATAAACCTGTGTAAAAAAATATTAAAGTTAAATAAGAGGGTTAAATCAAATTTTAATATTAATAAAATTTAATATGTTAATGTAAATTATTTTAATAAGTATTGTTATGAAGTAAATTAATACTTTCGTATACATTAAATTTTGTGACCTTGGTCTCGATGTATAAACTAAAATTAAAATCAACGAAGGATACTTCATGGTTAAAACATTTTTATTTTTAAAAATTTTGCTAGCTTTCGGGTATGACACCCCTTGTCAAGCGTGAGTCTTCAACTAAATTTACAATGCAACATTTTTACCTCTCCTAGGAGGGGTCATACAATCACCGTGTCTGTCTGTGGGTCTGTCTGTTAGGCCTGCGAACGTGTTCGCATTTTTGGTGCAAAGCGAAATCACTGCGTACGCAGTTTCTCGAATGGTTGGCAAAACCACCGTGTGACGGTGAGCGTTAACGGATGGATTTGCGGTTGAGTTTGGTTGGTCTATTTTCGTTAACGCTCACCGGATATTTCGTTATTGTTTTGTTGTAGGTCGTGAATGTTGAGCTCGTGTTGTGATTGTTGTCGGTGTTGAGTTTGTGTTATGATTGTTGTGGATGTTGTGTTTGTGTTACGACGGTTGTGACTGTTGAGTTTGTGTTATCATGGTTGTGGATGTTGAGTCTGTTGTGTTTGTATGGGCGATTTCTCTCCAACTTCTTCTTAAAGACTTTGGGACGGAACGAGTGCTGAGTGTAATGCTACCTCTCAACGTCCAATGGCAGGGTTTCCACCAGTTGTACACGGTATTCGTCTTAGTATCATTTTGCGATTTTTTGGCGCCGGGAATCGAACCCGGGTCTGCCTCGTGCAAGAGATGTACTCTAACCACTCAGCCACCAATGCTTGTTAATATACCGTGTTTTTCTAAAAAACAGCTTCGGCGAATGTCCTTTACAAAGTTATAACGTTAGGTACTATAATTTATTCTACATCATTTTAAATATTTATAAATTAAATCAATCTTATATTTAATTAAATATTTATCAATTATATTAATCTTATATTTAATTAAATATTTAAAGATTATATTAATCTTATATTTAATTAAATATTTTAGTATTTTAATGTAAAATTTGATCGCGATCAGGAATCTAACTCGGGTCGCATTGTTACAATGCGAATAGTTTTATTAATATAAGGCGGGTTTTTTTACTAAACGGATTAATACAATCACTGTATATATTGTTTATTGAATGATAATTATTCAAAACTCCCGCGGAAACTATATCAAAGTAATAATATAGCGCCACCGTGTGGAGAACTATCAATCAAACCGGGTAAAAAATATAATCCGAGATATAATCTCTTCAATTTTTCGAACTTTAGTCAAATCTTGACGGGTCTAAAAAACGACAAATAAACGTATATAAAGCCGTTGCCGTCAAAATGGAAGATTTAGTCTTTCATAGTTCTTGGCTGTCAGACGAACTACTACAGGACGGGGTCCTGGTGTCGGTCAAAAGTTATGAGTTAACTTTGCGGTTTTAATTAGTATTTTCGGTTTTCGGTCAAGGAAAGAGTTAACTTGTGTTTCGCGTTTGGAACGTGAGCGAATGGACTTAAGTGTATGAACAGTGCGTGTTTAAGACTGAAAGTGTTAAAGTAATTGTGAACTAACTCAAGTCAGCTGTAAGATAAAATTGATTGTTTTTATTCTTTGAATTGGAATAACCTAATTATACCCTTGAAATTATCAACTCAACCTGTGAGGCTAATTAAGTAGATTGGAAGTAATTAGTAGCGAACAGCACTCAGCTGTGAATTAAGACAAGATTTTATAGTAAGGTAGTTCGAATTTAGTTAAAATTACTCAGTATAATTTATGATATTTACTTAAGTGTAAGTATGTTTTGGTTTATTTTTCAGTCACGATTAACTAAGACAAATCTAGTCTTAGACACTTGATCACCAGTTCTTTACAATAACGTATGAGGGATATATATTGTTGGGTTATTGATTAAAGTTAAATCTAGAACGTTCCATAGACTGTTCTGAATAAAAATAAACATTTATAATTTTGCATAATTCTTGTTGCCATTTGATTTTCTAATCGCTCGCCCACAACATTAAAGTTCTGGCAATCCCGAATCAACTAAATTGTCGATATAACGGCGACGGGAAATAATTCTCGTAAATTTATCGCGCGGCCTTAGGGAATATTCTTTCAACAAAATTTCGATAAACTATCGTTTAATTAAAATCAGCCCGATTCCGTTAAAATTATAAACCAAAAAGCGAACGGTCGTTATAATACCCTCCTGTAGATATATATTTCATTAATATTTGCTTTGTATTATATTCAACTGACAAACTTGTACCGTAAATAGGGTTAAATTCAATTGTGCATTGTTATAGTATGTCTAACTCACTGTTGTAACTACTTAACTTATGATATTCTGAATAAATTAAAATTGGTCGTTTCGTCATAATTATTTTAATTATAATTAAAATTTTATACCGGGCGGGATAGAACTGGGATAACATTTTTAACAAGTAACTTTAAATTGCGGAGATATATCTTTAAGGGTTATCTCAAGAAATTAATAGCACTAGGGACAATTCTTCCGAGGAGAGGTATATTTTGGCTTGCCAACTTGTTAATTTTTAACATTTTTGAATTTTAAATTACCCCAGTTTTTTATACATATTTTACCCTTATCTAAGTTTAATTGACCTTCGGTTTTTATTGCAACCGCTTCTTTAAAGTCTCTTTTAATTTTTAAAAATAAAAATGTTTTAACCATGAAGTATCCGTCGTTGATTTTAATTTTAGTCTAAATTAATATTTAATTCAATATATCTATCGATAGAGTAAGCACATGTATTTCTGATAATGTAAAATGTATGTATTTAATTATTTCTTCAATTTATATGATGGGGAAGTGTTGGCGCAACTGACAATGTACCAGCACGTATCTGACTGCATACGATATTTACTTGTAATTAATAAAAAAAGCATTTAAATCTTCAAAATATTATTAATATTAATTATAGTATGCCTAGCAGTGGAAAAACCACTCCATTGTTTGAAAAACTGCCAAAAATATATTTGCTGTTCAGATTCTGTCATTGCTCCTGTAGGCAAGATTTTCCTAAGTGATGGGTAGAAGCTGGTTACCACCACTAATACAGCACCATCAGTCTACCAACACCACCGGGGCGTTGCCAACACCAAATCGGAAGCTCTGTGCTACTATGGTAAAAACAAAATAATATAAAAATAAAACAAATGTATTAAAGTATTCAATTAAGGTAGGCTAAAAGAAGGTTTAAATTAACTAAAGTGTGTTTTCATAATTTTTTTTAAAATTACGGTGGTGTTTAAAAGCAAGCCTTGACTCTTTTTTAACTAGCGAGAAATCTATTTTAATAGATGCTTTGACACCATTTCTCGGTGGCAATGGAAAATAACATACAACATATTGAAAGTTTAAAGCATTTTTAAAATTATTTTTGTTGCATTATATTAAGGTATGTACTTGAGCCGATTAGGGTATTTCATATAATTTCATTGATGAAAAAAAAAGCATTTCTTAACACACAGTTAGCAGAATACTCAGTGGTGGAACATATGGGGGCACGTTGTGCACCCCCCTGGACGATGAAGCTTTAAATGTGACTTGATGATTTGTTACTACACCCATAGCTCAAGATGTCTTTTAGCGCCCCCCCCCTTGAGTGTTTTCTGTATCCGCCACTGAGAATAATTGATGTAAAATATATATTAATAAACTATAAATACCATTAGGTTCTTATAAAAATTTCAGACACCCTTAAGGCATGTAAATACAGAGCTTTAATGATTACAGAAAAGCTTTTTCTGTAGTTAGGTAATCAAAAAACCAAAAATACAAAAACCACATTTAACACTGGCTTAATATTTCTAGCTAAAACCCTATGATTAAATGTATTAAACCAGTAGAAGTTGCAGAAAATAAACTGGATCAGTACATAAATCTGAAATTTCTAGCTTAGTTAAGAAGCATCGATTTTAGTGGGACTATTAATATGTAATAATAAAAACATTTTTCTTAAAAATATTAAGAAAATATTTGATCATAAACCACAACTTTGATTGACGAAAAAATATAACGATGATTAAAATACCTTAAATAAAAATCAATTTAGTTAACAACTATGTAAAAGAAAATAAAAATATAAAAAATTTAATTAAATAAAAACTATTAAAATCATCGTCCCGCTATGTAAGCTGATTGAGACCAATAATATTTATAACGAAATGGCAACGTCAGCCCATATTTATGATTATCAGACTATCCTAAAGACCATATACTGTTTAGTGAAACAAACTAAAAATAACTGCGATTTATAAAAGGTGAATTGTTTGGTAAATTTGGCCTCTCTTTCGTTGGTCTAAAACCAAAGACGTGTTCGTTATAGAGTGAGGATGGAGACAGGAATACTGCCAAGGGTGCTGACACACATTTTAACAAGATAAATAAAAGACACAACTCCTATCGGAAATGTGTATTTACGCAACGTATAACCTTAGCGAACACAAAATAAAATAGCAGCACGAAATCATAATCTATATGCTGCAAATGCTACTCAAATCACGTTTGGTATTCTCATAGATGGAATTGAAACACTAGCATTTGGAAATAACCGTATTACATCAACAACGATAATAAAATAAATCTATAGAGTTTTGGTTTAGATTATCAAAGCCAAGGATGGCGCCTTATAAATCTGCTTCTACTGTTTTGTATATCAACAGTCTCCAGACCAGTTTGGAAGTAAAATTGACACGAGTTGTCACAAAAGATCAAATTTCACAAAGATAAAAACTATCAGAATATTTACATTTTTTAAGTTATATTATTATTACTCATCTAATTTTCGCAACTCTTGTAAAGAATTAGAACGGTGTTCATTCTATCTTTCGTTCAATTAAAAGCACAATTTTTGGCACTCCAATGTGTTGCTTAATCTGTTAAAATGTTTTCACAACATGTCTTCGAAGAGTTTTGCAACAGTACACTATGGGTAAGGAATAATAATTCTTTATACTTATAAAATTACAAGTCCTATTATAGTCATGGTTAATTAATAGCGATTTCTAAACCATTTTATTTTAATTTAGATTTATTTTATAAATGTTCTGCTTTACGAATAAATTACCTGATTTTACAAAATATTTTATCGACCGAGGAGGCCGTTTGGAATTATTTTTCACAACGCGGTACAGGCTGGGCGCGGATTTACGACCGTAAATTTATGGTAGTAGTAAAAACTGCGGGCTGTTCGTAGCAATATCGTATTAGCGACTAGTCACGGAATATGTTCTCTTAGTTTAAGAACTATTTGGTCTTGTTTCAAACAGTTATTAAAATGACAAACGTTCTGCAACACATCTGTAATTCGAGTTTTTGGGTAAGATTGCGTATTTAAACTTTTTATTTCAATGTCTTAGAAACAACTTAGAATTATTTCAAATCTTTTTGAAAATTTATTCAGACAACTTTATTTAAACGAAGTCTCTCGTGTAAATAAGGATTTTTTTTTTAAAAATGAATGTTGATATAAACATGTTAGCTTACTTAGATAAAAACTTTAATCTATAGTTGACATTTTACTCCGATATTTTAAATTGAACTCTTAGAAAATATTAAATCATTTCACGACATGACTTAAGCATTCTTAAAGACTGGTATCCGTGTCGTTTAAACATCCCTCAAACTAGACTAACATGTTGTTTCTAAAAACATACATTCATTAAAATGTAAAGAAAATTTGTTCAGATAAAATGTTATTTTTGTTGCCGAGCGCTTCTTAATATTATGTTTGAAATTGGCTCTCATATATAACTTGAACGGGCTCTTCCTCTAAACCATACGATAAAGTTAAAAACAGAAGATTTTAAAAAGTGCATAACTAAACTGCTTATTTTGTTAAACGTGAATCATCGCTTTGTCTGATTTTTCAAAATACGTTTTGTAAGAAATATTTGTGCTAGGTAAAATATATCATAAAATTGTGTGTTATTTTTACCGTGTGGTAATATGGTTTAAATCGTTGCAAACATAACTACGCCGTTTTTCCTCTACAATTTACCCGTACTTCAAAGTAGTAACGGCATTATGACATGTGCACATCCAAGGCTAGGCGGCGTATTCGCTCCCATTGAAACGGGCCCTGTTGATGTCTCAACGGAAACCTAAGCACTAAGATATGTATTTAAAGGAAAAGTCCGGGTTGGGTTAAACTTAGGTCTATTTGAAAGATCATGTTTAAATAAACTCAAAAATATCAGTCGTAAAATTTTATCTTTTTTTATTGACGATAAACTAATTTTTAAACCAGCCAAATTTACCCCCGCCAAGCGATCTGTCATTTTGTTTCGCGGTGACGTTTTAGGACTTTAATCACGCGCTGTTCGCGCTATAACAGCGCTTTGTTCCGCGGTCTGCGGACGGAAGGAGAAAGAAAATGGCAGCTACCTTGGCGGGTAGATTTCAGTCGTTTAAAAATTAATTTCTCGTCATTAAAAAAAGATACAATTTTACGACTGATATTTTTCAGTTTATTTAAACATGATCTTTCAAATAGACCCAAGTTTTACCCAACCTGGACTTTTCCTTTAAATAGAAATAAAAATGAGATGTACCCGTCAATATTATTATTATTAATATACACAGGTTACTTCTATCTATCCGATCGTTATATAATAAAGGTATTTAAATTTTAAAAACAAGATAGGTACTACCGGCATGATTTAATTTAAATTGTTTTGTGTAATTATCATTTCTTGAAACAAAATTTCTAAATTCACCTTCATTATTTTTCTGCCTAAAATCAATAATAATAATAATTCTAATTATCAGCCCGTCTAATACCCAAGGCACCCCCATAGGCCTCAGTCATCAAGCGACTTTGAAACCCCTTATTCAGGTGGCCGGGTTACAATGCCTAGGAGGGTGGTGGCAAGCCTTTCATGATACGCAAGCCAAAAGCTCTTTACACTAACTATTACCTCTTACCTTAACAAGTTTTTATGGAAAGGGAAACCAAAGACCTCGGGGGAAATCCCTTTAAATCAATGGGGAGATAACTTGCAAACTCAACGCAGAAGGAGTTGTTTCAAGTTGCTGGGAGACGAAAGTGCTAACCAACTGACGATAAATTTAAATTTCAGGATTCCAATTTAACATGGTACACCAACAATCCAGATTTCACGCCGTGTTTTCAAAGCACCGTGTTGGCTTGGCCTCCTTGTTTTTTTCTGTGGCTGTTTCTCTTTTTCGAAGTTGTGTCATTCAAGAAGTCATATAGAATGGACATACCTTGGTCCTACCTTAATGTATCCAAAATGGTAAACAAAAACGTATAAATCATTTTAAAATATATATTTAAGAATTTTTAGTATTCCCTCGTGTAAAGTTTCATCATTTTTACCTCTCCCTAGGAGGGGTTATACAATCACCGTGCGTGTGCGTGCGTGCGTGCGTGTGCGTGCGTGCGTGTGCGTGCGTGCGTGTGCGTGCGTGTGCGCGTGCGTGTGTGTACGCGTTCGCAATTTTGGTTCAAAGCGTAATCACTGCGTACGCAGTTTCTTTGATTCTAAAGTGTGGCAAAACTGCCGTGACGGTGAGCGTTAACGGATGTTAGTTGCGTTTTGGGTTTTTTGGTATTTTGTTCGTCAACGTTCACTGCCGCGACAGATGAGACTTAGTAGTCATTTTCGTTATGTTGCTATTGTAATGTTAATGTATATTGTGCATTTGTGATGTTTGTGGTGCGATTATAATGTTCATGTATATAGTGCTTTTGTGATGCTTGTGTTGCGATTGTAATGTTCATGTATATAGTGCATTTGTTAAATGTCGTGTAGTGATGTTGATGTACATTGTGCATTTGTGACGTGTTGTGTTTTTGTGATGTTTGTGTTTCGTATGTATTCTACTTTCCAACGTCTATGTATTGACTTTTCGAACGGACCGAATGCTGAGGGTTACGATAAACGTCTCAACGTCCATAAGGCAGGGTTTCCACCAAATGTTCACGGTATACGTCCTATTATCAATTTGCGATTTATTGTCGCCGGCCGGGATCGAACCCGGGTTTGCTGCGCGAAGAGATTTACTCTAACACCTCAGCCAGCGACGCTTGTTGAGCTTCGGTGTTTTTCAAAAACAGCTTTGGCGAATGTTTTTATGCTGTTATAAAGTTATTACAACATTTTATACATTGTTAAAATATATTAAACTTACAATTAATTAATTATTTTATCTTAATTTTAATCTAAATTATGAACGCGTCAAGGAATCGAAACCGGGTCCTTCGGGTAGGAAACGGACATCCTACCGTTGAGCCATTGACTCTCAAGTGACTATAATTAAAATACAACATGTCACAGGCAAACTTTTGAAGGAAAAATAGCGATTAAAAAAAGGCCGGTAAAAGTTCAAATCTAAATTTGCTTTTTATATTTGGATGTGGATCTAATAAAATGTTAGGCCTGGGAAAGGACTTATTTTACCTCTGTTGACCTTTGTTTAATGATCCAGATAACGATTTGTTTTATTTTCCATTTTTTGATATGATTGGTTTTTTTTCAGCTATTCTATTAAATTGTAAAGCGAATTTATTATTTATTATTTTTTAAACGTATTTAATTTTTCCGCGAAATAACTGATTTTTGCAGAAACATTCTATTTGGCTACTTCGTTATTTTTCCAGTTATCTGATCAACTTAAAATTTGTGATATAATTTTATTTTAGCGGCGAAGCGAATTATTAATGGTAAGATGTTTTTATTGAAGTTGGCTTGATTTTCAAGTATTTGAATTAATGTGCTGCTTGATTGCGGTGAAGAGTCACGCTGCGGCGATGATGGAGGAACTGAGCTATAATATTCTGAATAAATTAAACTCGGTTGTTTCGTCTCAATAATTAAAATTAAAATTAAAACTTTATACCGGACAGGGATTGAACCGAGAATACGTTTGTCGTAAATAACTCTGAATTGCGGAGACATCTTTGGGGGTCGTGTCGAGATATTATTACCACTAGGGACCATTCTTCCGAGGAGAGGTATATTTTGGCTTGCCAACTTGTTTTAAATACTTTTTAAGTTACGTTAGATATGATTTTTGTTTTATATGTAGTGTAGATATTAGAATTGGCAGAAATATTGGTGAACCCTGTAGCTTCGAAAAATTGCCATTTTTAGCGTCTGCGGCAGATCTTAAACCGATCCTACCTTGACCGCTATTAGTCAAATGCTGTCGCCGTATCAAGCGGCTGATCCTTTTACGCAGTAAGTTAACGTGAAGCATTCAGATTACGCCCGAGAAGCGTGTTCGCCGATTGCTCAGTGATCAGCTCTCGTAACCATGTAATATAAAATAAAAGTAACTTAGGTAT
Source organism: Leiobunum rupestre (assembly GCF_980474605.1). Taxonomy (NCBI): domain Eukaryota; kingdom Metazoa; phylum Arthropoda; class Arachnida; order Opiliones; family Sclerosomatidae; genus Leiobunum; species Leiobunum rupestre. Next base: position 19,024,398 of record NC_143386.1, read on the forward strand.
TAATGGACTTAACTATAAAATTTTACAGTTATTTTCAATAAAATGTTTAAAATTAGCTGAAATTGCATTTTCTGGCCAAACTGACTGTTAATTGGTTTATAATAAAATATCCTTAAGCTACGGGATTTACGATTTAAGTGGCAGAGCTTTAGAGATGATCTTTGTATCGCATTTTTAAAACTTTGAGATTGTTCCGGTGATATATTGGCTTAGGTTCAACAAAAATTCGGATTGAGATGACTGTACTAATATCGTTCGGAAACTTGTTGCATCACATTTATTCTCAATTGCTCTCATTGTACTCCGTGAGAGTAGAGTGAAAATTGTTCTTTAAAACTTCCATTCCTTTTTTTTTGTTATTTTGGGCTCCGTCTTTATAAAAGTTGATGGAACTTTTTGCTACTCTCACATTTTGTAATTATCGTTTTTTCTGTTTTAGGGAATAACAACTGTCCTAATAGCAATAGCTTTAAGTGTTGTAAAAATAGCCTTCAAGACACACCTTGAAAAGATATCAGCGGAAGTTTTGGCGGAATTAGTTAAATGCCCTACATATGTAAGTACAAATTTCAATTTTACATCATTGTAATACTTCCATCTAAAATCTTTAATTTTGCGTCTCGTTTGCCGGAAAAACTCTAAAATAAAATAATGAAATTCATAAACGTTGGCCATGCTTAAACTAACAAGATATTTTAAAAATCCCAAAGATATAGGATAAAATCATTTTGAAAAAGCATTCGAAAAAACTTTTGTGAAAGCAAAATAAACATTTTGCCAAGCATTCGAAAATTTTTTGTGCAACCAAAATAAACATGTTTTAAAATTTCCACTTCGAAAAATGTTCGTTGCATCAGAGATAATTTGTGTTAAATTTTATAAATCTCAGAAAATTGGTGTAATTTTGGTTAAACACAAATACCTATTGACATTTCAATGAAGAGACAAATGAAGCCTGGCCTGGAAAATAAATTGAGAAAATTATAGGAAAACACCAGTCTGTGCACAATTTAGGTTAAGGGACTATCAAGAAAGGTCAACTATTACTTTTATCTTCAACTAGCTGGGAAGCCCGGTCTTTGGCCTGGCCCCAGCTAAAACTAAAATCCCGTGAAGACTGAGTCATAAACAAAACCCTATTTCTCCCCCCCCCCCCCCAGTCTCCATTCTGCAAGTAACGATGACGCCGCCGCGAAATTGACTGAGGCAGAAAAATATTGGTTGTGTAGGTGTATGTAGGTTGCAGGATTCACGGCACCTTTCCAGGGGCCAAAATACATAGATTTCGACTCGCTTTTTAACATTATTTAATTAATTAACTTAAAAAAATGTTGAAATATCTCTACTTTATTTCCCCGGTTTTTTTAAGCACTTTAGCTCTACCAATCAGCGAGCCATAAGCCGGGTTTTCATGGACGCTTGTAGCTTGAAAAAGAAAAGATTGAGATTTTTCCATTTTGTGGGAAGCGTATACTTTATTTTATATTTCGCGCTCAAGCTGCAAGGAAAGCACTTCGCGTTTTCATGATGCAAGATATTTCTAGCGTACCGTTTGAGGTGGGGGCTGCCTGCCGCGTTTATTTTTTTGCCGAAATAAATATGGCGGCTCCGAATCGCAGACGTCTTTTGATTAAGAAAAAAGTTATTACTTAAACTTTTAGTTATTATTAAAGCCAAAAACAATAAAAGAAGGTATAAAACAAAACGATGGTGGGTGCACCCTATTTACATAATTTTGCACAACTCTATAAATGCAACATTCACTGCATCTCTGTCTCGGTGTTCTTTTAATTTTCGGTTCCAAATTATTGGGTTATTTTTTACATGGCTTATAAAATGGTTTTTCACTTCTATTTCCCTTTGTTGTTTTCTCTTCTTTTTCTATTTATTATTGTTGCTTTTTGGTTAATTTGGTTGTGGTTGAACTCTTGGTTATTTGTTTCGAACAGCGTATAATAGTGTGATAGACCTCGGTACCAACACTAGCAAGCACATACTACATAACCATTGGCTGGCTGAAGTCACATGGACCGACGTCACGAGCGAAATTTTCACTTGGGCGTAAAATACCTCGTTGGATTTGATCGGCGCTAAAAGCGTGTTCCAATCTATTTTCACAAGCGCACGCTCCAAGCGCAAAATACAAGCGTTCTTGAAAACAGAAGCGATTGCAGCGTGAGCGCGAACTTAAAACTATTTCTAGCTCAAACCAAATTTTTTCAAGCTAAAAGCGTTCAGTGATTTAAAGAGTGATTTTGTAAGTCTTTAAAAGAAGGCTTACGAAATTTTGCGTCCGTCACGTGACGGCATAACGCTCGCTGATTGGTTGAGCACAACGCCCCTCAAAAAAGGTCCTCCGATTTGTCGTTTACCGGCTGCGCTCGCGGCTGTAAAACCAGGCAAATTATAAATATATAAATATATAAATATTATAAATTATTATATATAAATACAGTCGTTTTCCCTGTGCGCCAGAACGGAGGTAAAACGAGAGAATAGAGAAAACCAAGAAAACAGTGTCCGTGTGAACCAGCCTTTAAGGTAAACAACCGTACCCTCTGTTAGTACCGATTACAAGTCGGTAAACGGATATTTGTAGGGCCACTTAATTAGCTCATTAAATAGTAATTGTGTATGGTTAAAGGTAGCAATATATGATAGGAAACTGTTTAAGATAGTTTACCAATTCTACATGAAAGTGCATGTGGCATTAAGGTATAATACAAATGAATATTGTTTGTAGTCCTAAATAAGGCTTTTGAAACAGCAAGGTAGAGTTGGAATAATATAAAGAAATCTCCATGTTAAAAAAAGCCCTCTCGAAAAGTTCTAAATATAAACGAATGAAAAATCCTTGCAGAAGAAAAATAAAAAAAATATTTTATTTCTAAATAAATTAAAATTAAATTGATGATTTAGAATGAATTTTGAAAAGTTAAAATATATTGGTGCACCTTCAAGTTTTTTAATGAAATAAATAAATTTGGTATTTTAATATTTAAAACTTAATTAATTAATTAATTAATTAATATATTTCATATATAGTTAATTTTTATTTAAAATATAATTAATATATAATAAATACATATTTAATACACATTTAATATATATAATATATTTTTAAATATATAATTAATATTTTGTGTCTTATCATCGCTTAACTGATATTTCACTTTTATCGCGCTTGTTGAAGCTCGACCGAGATATAGTAGGGCTTCATATAACGATCAAATATTAAAAAGGGAAATGTTTGTGCTTTCTTTGGCCATGGCGCTTGAAATTGATTTTTCAACCCTAAATTTAAATGTTCTTATAATTCCTTATGGGATTTTTACCAGGAACTTTAAAGTTTTAATCGAACATACTGGCTAATAAGCTGAGAATTGGCAATGAGGTAGATTTTAGTTTAACACAAATATGATAAAACTCCCCAACTGTCAGATTTTATGTAGAAAATACAAGGAATTGAAAACTTAAAACACGAAATTGAACCAAAATATTTTACACTAGGGTTGCTATTTTGGAAGATGTAATTGAAAAAACTTCAAATATAATTAACAAAATATGCTATAAATTAAACTTATATGAATAGCTTTTGCAAATGAAACATGTCACTTTGTTTACATCGGAATCACGATAATTTATGATTTTATGGAAATATTTTATTTCTAATATTGCTTTATATGGAAACCTTCGCTTTGTACTAGTAATCAATTCGTTGAAAACATGTTTTTTTTTTTAGGTTTTGGTGATGATATTGCATTTTTTGGGAAAGAAATATGGCATTCGACGTTCAGGAATTCAAATTACATTTTGGTGTTTTTCATTAATATCAGTACTCATAACGTTTAGATCTTTCATGATGTCACACGACTACGTGGTAAGTACCGGTACATGTTCATGTAAATAGTTATAAACACATTCAGTATTTGTTATAAATTTTAAAATTGCGTTCCATGGCTATTTTGTAATAATTAAAAGTTTTATAAAAGACAGATACTTCATGGAATTAAAAACATTTTATTTACAATTAGAAGCTTTCGGACCGCGGTCCTTCCTCAGCTAGTCAATAATACATTTTAATTCCATGAAGTATATGTGTTTTATAAAACTTTTAATTATTACATTTAGTATTAGATTAATATTTATTGCAATTCGTTTTATTAAGCCTTGCGCAGCCTTTATTAAAATCTATTAGGCCTTGAACCGTTGTTTAGATTGAAATTGACCACGCTCTTTGCTTACCTGATATCTGTGTGTACGTTCTATTAAGGATTCAGAGGACGATGAAAACCAATACGTTTATAGTCTTCAACAGAATGACCCAATTAAAAAATTTAAATGACAGTTCGGTTCAAAACACATTTAGGCGAGAAGCAGATCACTAGCATGATTATTAGGTCTCCCTCAAATGATTAAATCGGATTTAATCATGATTGAAATGATTAAATCGGATTAAATCGTGATTGAAAGGATTAAATCTCGATTAAAGTGATTAAAATGATTAAATTGTGATTAAAATGATTAAATTGTGATTAAAATGATTAAATTGTGATTAAAATGATTAAATTGTGATTAAAATGATTAAATTGTGATTAAAATGATTAAATTGTGATTAAAATTATTAAAGGGACTTTCAAGTGAGCTCTTAAGTCAATTCATTATTAGCGCTGGCTTCGAGTGAAAAGACACGAGTTTGGTTTTTTTTTCCGCTATACACAATGTGGTGTCAGCCCAAAGCCTTAGTCACCAACACAAACTAAAACAAAGCATTTATGAAGAAAGAGAAGTAAAACACCGTAATATTTTTTTAAAACGCTGAAGTGTATACGCAAAAGCCCAGACGGCCATTTCATATACGCCACACGAGAACAACATTCGGGAAGAACTGAAAATCAAGACACGAGTGTCGAAAACGAAACTAAAACAAAACGGCGACGTAGCCGTACGGGAGAGACGGCAAGACGATCGCCCACTCAGGCGCGCTCTCGTCAGCGGTAGAGAAAAGCTGAAGCACGTGTTTTGATTTTGCCCGCTCCTCTTCGCCAGAAATAACATGTACTTTTATTAATATTTTATTAACAATTTAGTTTTTCTTCGAAATAGTCTTTGGTGATACAATTTTGCTTCTTGAAAGGTACGTACGCTGCTTAACTTTATTGTAATAATACAGAGTTACTCCCGGTTCTTCCTACTAATGAGCCTTAACCAAGTGTAACGTTTTTCGACGTTGGAATATATCTAACCACTCTGCATTGTTTTTTTTCCGTTCGTTGAAAGTTAACTGTTATTTATTTTTATAGCGAATGAAAGTAATAAAATGGGAAATAAATTCTCGGATAAATTTGGTGTCCAAGAAAATGAAATTTGGAATACAGTCGAAACCGCATTAAAGGTTACAATACCTCCATTCATCAAATATGCTATGAAAACCATGGGATTCGACAATAGAATTTCTTTAATGGATCTTAAAGAACGCGACTTTAATGAAATGGAAGAATTTGCAAGGAAGGACGTGTATGAACTATTGGAGGACGATGAAAAACGAAAACTATTTTTCGGAATTTTTTTGAAAAATTCCTCAAAATTAAAATTTTTTTCGGGCCATAGAAATCTTTTATTCAAAGTAAGAGACTTTTTGAGAAAACCGAACGCATTTAATAAAATAACCGAGAAATCTGCCACTACACATCGCCTACGATCCGACGAGACACCTAGTATCATGCCTAACAATACAAATACAATTGCAGACGAACAAAATCGGCAAAGTCCCACTTTCGCGCTTTACCGTGAAATAAAGAGCATAACAGAAAGACGCCCAAATTTAAAAGAACTAATTGTCAAAATATCATTTGATGACGTGTCTTATCGTTTGGAAGCAGACTCAAAGCCAGCTGGTTCAGTTTACTGTCCAGGGTGCAAAAAACAAAAAAGCAATATTTTGATGGAAAGCGATGGGTTGTAACAAATTTTAAAGCGCATTTAGAAACATTACATCTAAACAATCCTCAAAAAGAAGAAGGACAACTCTCTGTGTCATCGTTTTTAAAGAGGTCCGCCAGTTCTAAAGAAGATTCCACCTCTGATCTACCTCGGAAAAAAATCAGTTCCGTAAGCTCGGTGAGTAATAATTTTAGATTTAGGTGGATTTAAGTTAATCACCCTCGCTTGTTTCGTTTAGATTAGTTTTCTATGGACTTTACATGTATGGTTATTTAATTTGCTAACGCTTGGCCGTTTCACTTTAAAGTGAAACAAAAGTGCCATTGGGAAAAGTAGATAACGTAACGCGATTTAGTTAACATGCAGCCTACTAAGGGCGCAGGTCTCTCGGCAGGTCTAAAATGCTAGAAATAGGGGCTACTGTGCCCGAAGTTATAGTATGACGCATAGGCTGGCCAGACTTTCGGTCTCCAGTCTCCAGTATCCGCTGGAAGGGCTGGTTTCCGGTGTCCAGTTCTCCGGCCTCCATTGGAAGATTTGGTCTCCGGTCTCCAGTCCTCCAGCCTCCGCTGACGTCTTCTCCTCGGTCTTCTCCCATTGCCAAACGCCACTTTCGTTGCCCTTTAAGAGTCACCAATCTAAGCTAAGATTATTTTCCTTTTTAGTTCGGTTCCTATCGAACAGTATCTAAGGACGTTATGCCCTCGGTTATTTCTATTGATGATGAAGATCCTTCTGAAAACAATATAACAAATCAAACCCCAACACTAACTGAGACGAAACCTACAGAAAATATGGATAAAGATTTGGGGGAAGTACAAGGGAGAATACTAGAGGGCCAATCCTCTCCCAAAATGTAAACCGGGCCCTTGTTAATGGAAAAGCTCCGGGAAGAGCATTTGAAGTTTTCATAGAAACCGTACTCGATTAGAAAAGAGACAAAGACTTTTATATAGATCGGTCGATCGAAAGCAAGCTCGATTAACCGACTACTACCTAATATTAAACGGTATTGAAATGTTGTGTAATAAAAATAAATATCCCGAGTCCATTTTACATGATACAACTCGAAAGTTCACGAAACATGGAGGCTATCGAACACTCGATAGAACAAATAGTCAATTTTTACAGAAACTTTTAGAAAGTGCAGATAAAAATATTCATTGTAAATCAGGAAATCGATACGACGAAAGCCAGAGATTGTTTGCTGGATATCTATACGCTTTTATTATCTTATAGGGCCTTTGGGCTATGAAACTCTTAGTGGAAATTTACCACTCCCTTCACTTTCTACAGCCAAGCGGGTTGTAAAATCTCAAGGATCTGGCTTAATCGAAGGGTTTTTTCGTTTTAAAGAACTAGCCGCTTATTTAAAAGAAAGAGGCTTAGACCCAGTTGTATGGATAAGCGATGACGCCACGAGAATCACTGGTAAAAATTAATATGCCCTAACACTAACCAGCTCGTTGGCTTCACCATGCCTTTGGACGAAACTCGAGGGACACCAGTGCGTTGCTGTTTTCCAGCTTGTACCGCTAAAGAAATTGAAAATCATTTTCTAAAGAGTAATCCAGCGGGACCAGCCTACGCAATTTTAGCCCAACCACTAAGTGTAGCAACTGCTCCATATTGCGTTGCAATTTACGGAACTGACAACAGGTTTACGGCTCTAGACGTTTTAAACCGGTGGCAGTATATGTTAATTGAAGCGAAGAATTATGGAATCACTATTCTCCGTGCGTCGTCCGTTGGTGATTCTAAACTACTGAAAGCTATGATTACCTCAAGCCGTCTTGGATTACCGTGCACTGAAAAATCAACTATTATTCCAAAAGAATGGAGAACATGGTTCTCGGCTGATTTTGAATCAGGGTTTGGTTTAATATTCGTTCAGGACACAACACATGTCGGAACAAAATTCAGAACCCGTTTACTCAACCCCAACATTGATTTAGTTATGGGTCCAAAAATTGCGAGTAAAAGCCACCTAAAAATGCTGATTGAGAATTCTAACAAGACAAATCATTTATTGTGCGCGGGAGATATTGACGTAGCTGACAAAATGAACTTCGGCGCTGTTAGTAAAATAACTGATATACGCGTATTAGATGAGCTGAAGTAAATTCCTGATTCCGAGGCAACAGTAAATTATCTGTCAATCGCGGGTAAAGCAATTAATTCTTTTCTAGACCCAAGTTTAAGTCCAATTGAACGCTTAAGTAACCTGTGGTATTCTAATTTCTCTCTTCGCATATGGCGAACGTGGCTTTTAGAAAATGGTTACACCTTGGGAAAAACTTTTATATCAACCAATCTTAACACTTGCGTAGAGATTAATTATCACGCTCTTTTGTTTACCATTGTGAGCTTGCGAAAAACTGACAGGTGTAAATTGTTCTTGCCGTGGCTTTACAGCAGCCAACCTTGTGAACAGCTTTTTCACGCTCTTCGATCTATGACCACAACGTTTTCTACGGTGGTAAATTTCTCTATGAAAATGATTATTGAACGAATAAAAAATTGCAAGTTCTACTCGACGTTTCCCATAGCCTAGGCGACAAATACGAATTCCCACGTGAAAAATCAAAAAAGATAACGAGTCCTTGGAATGTTTCCAACGGAGCTTCCTAACAACGACGAAATTCTTAAAGCTATACTTCATTCTAACGATAATGCTCTTGAAACGGCTGCTAGACTTGGTATGACGTTAAAAACAAGTGGACTCCTTAATTGTGCCCGTTTCAACTGCACGAAAAATCTGGCACTCGAAGTAGAAATTGACGACGATGATGACCTACACTCCGTTCAAAATGCGACCGAATTGTTTAAATATCCAGACGCCTCGTCTGGGGTAGTAGATGAATCGACCGAAAAAAGGGCTACGAAAATAAATTCTAATTTATCGCAGGATTTATCATTAGTAGCGTCACTGCAAGGTCAAATAAATATAACCGACTACACCGAAAAAATAAGAACATTTTCAGACGATCTTAAACCAAGTCCATACGTACCAATAACAGATTCTGAAGGTCGAACTATTATTATGAAGAAAACGACATTATGTTGGCTTTTGTCTAACTCAGATTGCTCCCTTAGCAGTGACCGATTGAAAAGGTAGCTGCAAAAGAACTGAAAACCACTTAATCTAAACCAACCAACCTTCCCCTCGATAAACCTAAAAGTAGAAAGGAAATGTCAACCGGAGAGTGGTGTTTGTTTAAGGAAATAAATAATCTAGGACATTTGGTAGGAGCGAGGGTAGGAGTAGTGCTGAAATTTACCTACATGACTGGTAAAAGTAAAGAGAAAAACTATACCAGAGAATACGCTCCAACAACGGCTCCAAAAAAGGGCAAGAAAGGGATTGGTGTTCTTTGCACGTGGTACTCGTGGGATGCAAATGGAATTATTTCTATCGTGTCTTCAGAGTCGCATGAGTATACTGATATAGATAATTACCTTTATACCATTTCCAAACCTACGATAAGCGAAGCAATCGAAGAAAAATTTGTGTTGAAACTCGATATTGATGGTTTAAATTTTATTAAATCGCAGATCGGTCGTGTGAATACCCGATCGGGAAATTCCGAGCGAAGTACATGTCGAAGATCTAGTTTCTTGAACACTAAAACGTCGGCCCCAGTTAAAGAAACTCGAGAAATACGGAATACGGTCAAAAGAGAAGGAAATAATTCCCGAGATAATTCTTCAAGAAAGACAGACGGAACGTCCACCAAAGCAATAAGAAAATATTCCAAACTTCAATCAAAAGAGCTACTTGGAAAGACACCAAGTCAAACGGCAACCAACGGATCAGAGAAGAGACAAAAACGTCCAATAAAAAACGAAAGGAGACGACCGTTTTCGCGACCTCCGGAAGTACCCCAAAGACTTCAAAAAAGACTGCTATTACAAAGACGAGAATGACAACTCGAGCTTCAACTCGGGCTTCGACTCGGGCAAATAAAATATCGATTTTGCAATAAACGTTACAAACATTTTAAGTTACAAAATTTGTCATAAAGCTGTGATAAAATGGTATATTTACCGATATTTACCCGAAAAATTATTATTAAACAGTTAGAAAAACACTACTTGTCTTTGTATTTTACCAAATAGTTTAAGTTCATTAATATGAAAATTAGACTATATACCAATTAAAATATGAAATCGTGATTTAAATGATTAAATCGTGATTTAAATGATTAAATCGTGATTTAAATGATTAAATCGTGATTTAAATGATTAAATCGCGATTTAAATGATTAAATCGTGATTTAAATGATTAAATCGCGATTTAAATGATTAAATCGTGATTTAAATGATTAAATCGCGATTTAAATGATTAAATCGCGATTTAAATGATTAAATCGCGATTTAAATGATTAAATCGCGATTTAAATGATTAAATCGCGATTTAAATGATTAAATCGTGATTTAAATGATTAAATCGTGATTTAAATTATTAAATCGTGATTAAATTATTAAATCGTGATTAAATTATTAAATCGTGATTAAATTATTAAATCGTGATTAAATTATTAAATCGTGATTAAATGGATTAAATCGTGATTAAATGGATTAAATCGTGATTAAATGGATTAAATCGTGATTAAATGGATTAAATCGTGATTAAATGGATTAAATCGTGATTAAATGGATTAAATCGTGATTAAATGGATTAAATCGTGATAAAATGGATTAAATCGTGATTAAAATGATTTCATCATGATTAAATTTTTAATCATTTAATCATGATTATTAGGCCACTCTAAAGCTTAGTGATCTGCCCCTCACATTTAGGTACCCAAAAGCACGGGTCCTGAAAGATGCTATTGCGCTTTTATGGCAAGACCTTGGATTTAAGATGAATAAATTAAATTTTCCACATTCCCTGATGGCAGAAGCGCAAACAACCTTTTCACATTGATGTCGGAAAAAATGTTTTAAGAAGAACTAAAAAGATACTATTTCAATGTAAAATAAAGTTTTTGTGCTCATTAGTACTGTGAAGGAATCCAAGCTGTCTTAAGACATAAGGACTAATATGCTATCAACCAATATGGCGACACAGATGCGTATTAAACAGGCCAATCGAATTATTTTATTGACAAATGGAATGTTCTACTTCCTTGAAATGATGTAGTCCACTTTTTTATTTATGATTTGGGTTTCATAGAATAAGACTAACCATATTTCATAAGTTTCTGTACCCTTTAAAAATGTTCGATTAGGTTGTATTTTGTGATACAGAAAACTGTGGAATGTGTTAATATATTAGCTTTGAGCTAATAAATGATAAAACATATACAGGGTATTACGGATAAGTATTTCGCAAATTTGAGGGGTGTTCTTACGATCTGAGTGAGTCAAAAATGTCCGAACAACTAGGGTCTCAAAACAATTGGTTTCCGAGTTTAAGGCCCACAAAAACCAGCCCAAATCAAAGAAATAGCCAGTAATGAGAAGTTCGGTGTTCTGCCTTGAACCCAATAGTTTCCATTTATTATTCATTTGAGTTTTAACGGTGAAGTGATAAACACCAAAGCAAATGCCAAAATTGCATTTTTGAACTAGCAGAAGTGTGCCTAATCCTACAATGATTTAATTAATGCCAAGATCCCTTTTTTAAAAGAATCAAGTTAAATCGACACTGTTACACACGGTCAGAAATTTTTCAAACAAGCCACTTGCATGAGGTGAATAAGAATTCGTAGTATTTTCCCAGATTTTAATCCTGTTTCTTATTTTGGAAAGCGCACAAAAACGAAAAACTAATGTTTGGGAAGTGGAATGGTACTTGCAAATGCTTTCAATTTCTGGATTTTAGTAATCATTTGATTTAAATGGTGAAACAATATGTCATTAGTAGACTTGAGTATTAATTGTCGCTAGTCCTTCATTTTACAAATGCGAATTTATTTTATTTCAAACATTACAAAAATTGTTTAAAATGGCCACCTCCGGCTCTAATACAAGAATGATCTTGTCGTACAAAAGATTCTCGAACTATTTGAAAGATACCAACTGTGTGGCGAACAGTTTCTAATCCATCAATTATCCATTGTAGCCGGTCGTCTTTGTCCCGAACTTCAGTCTTGTATTCTAAGTAATATTCAGCTAGGTACCACCTTAGGCTGGGTTCAATGCGTATGAGGGTGGTGGCAAGCCCTTTACAACAAGCGAGCCAACGGCTCCCTACTCTTACTTGTATCGTTACATCTCAAAGTTTTTATGAAAACCTAGAAACCGAAGAGCTCTGGGGAAAACTCCGAAACTCAACGCAGAAGGAGCGGTTCTGAGTTTGCATCCAGTGCCACATGCTGAGATTGAACCGGGCTCCTCTTGCTGCGAGGCAAAGGGGTAGAAACTCCACCACCCTACAATTTTAAATGGCCCAAGAGGAAAACGTCACGTGGGTTTTAATCGGTACACACAGAAAAATATTATTGCAAATTTTACAGTAAGCTGCGGTCAGCATAGATGCCAGCAGAATGCTGTTAATTTCACAACCAACTCTGACTGTTTTTTTTATTGTCATGCTTCCTGTTAAATTTACTGGACACTCTGCTGTTTAAAAATACAGCAAGATAAAGTTATATTTACAGAGTATTTCTGTTTCTTTAACCTTCATTCCAGACGTATTTAATACCCCAGCAAACACAAACACGTCCTATGACCATCCGATAGACGTCACACTCGGATCTTGCCTTCGTCCGTAGGACATCCCAAAATCCGGGGTTGACGTCGGTTGGACGTTAAAGGACGTCCAAATGTCTATAGCCGTAGTACGTCCCGGGGACGAGTTTTCGGACGTCCAACGGCTATTACGGCGGTCGTCCCCTGGATGTCTTTCTATAAAACCTAGAGATGTCTTTAGACCTTTAATTTGGTTCAATCATGGCTCAATAGGGATGAAACTAGAACGTTCATTGGATATCGTATTCTGAACAAATAATTTAAAAAGCCAAACTTGATATTAAAATTTTATTCAAAACATTAAAATACAAGATAATGGAAAAATCCAGCAACAAGTGTACAATTTGATAGTAATAACAAGAACTCTGAAAGTATTAGCAGTTAACATATAAATTACAAAACTTATATAGTTATTTAATTTTTATATAACAAAATAAATTTCGCACTAAACTATTAAAAAATTAAATAACCTTCCTTATACAAATGTAAAAAAACAATAAAATTTATTTTTAAATCAGAAGCAAAATAAAACTAAGCCATTTAATACTATTCCTTATAAAAATTAAGACTATCGAATGAAAAATGTACTCTAGAAATTACTGCTTCTCGAAGCTTAATTTTAATATCTATCCAAATCTTACTTTTGGAATAACAATTTAACTATATAAATTATCACAGTATAAAATAAAGCTTTAGGCGAACCGTTCAGTGAGAGTAATGAATAATAAACTTAAAAAGTTAAATTGAAACATGTACAGGTCCAAAATGAACTTTAAAAACAGCGAACCTTCCTTAACTTTTGGAGAATTCAACGCAAATCTTACTTTTGGAATTACAATTTAACTATATAAATTATGACAGTATAAAATAAAGCTTTAGGCGAACCACTCAGTGAGAGTAATGAATAATAAACTTAAAAAGGTAAATTGAAACGTGTACAGGTCCAAAATGTACTTTAAAAACAGCGAACGTTCCCTAACATTCGGAGAATTCAATGCAAATCTTACTTTTGGAATTCCAAATCCTATATATAGAATATAACAAAATGAAATAAAGCTTTAGGCGAACCACTCAGTGAGAGTAATGAATAATAAACTTAAAAAGTTAAATTGAAACATGTACAGGTCCAAAATGAACTTTAAAAACAGCGAACCTTCCCTAACATTCGGAGAATTCAACGCAAATCTTACTTTTGGAATAGGGACTTGGCAGCTGGGGAAAGGTACGGGGGTCGCACAGGTGTGACGTCAGGTTATACGTATCATTTTTAAAGCGTACTCTAGCGGAAATTTTATCAACTAACACGGCGGCCATGATGGTCATCTTTTTTTCCTTTTAAACGTGGAATCGTGAATAAAATAAAAATGAAGCCTTCTGGAAAAGTGTCTAGTAAAAACTATTTAGATTCATTAACGCCCGTTATGCAAAAACGATATTTAGAGAAGATTTCTTATATAAATGGCTTAGACCCTTATAAATTAAAAAAGAGTGAATGTATTTCTACTGTGGAGAACGTAGAGCAAGGCACAAACACGAATTTCGAGCATCTCCCACCGATTCTTTACCCAGATATATATAATTATTTAATTTATGGAATTTCGCCGTTCACTTACGAACAACTAAAAAATTATAAAGGTTTGGACGCCTATAATCAATTCGTTTGCGGTTTCGTACAACAAGTTGCAGTTAAAGTAATTGAAAAGTCCAAGAATGTTGTAGTTAAATGCAGGGTAAGTGTTGACTTATTTTTTCATAGGTACGTATAGATTTACCTATAATAATTACTATCTTCTGTAGGTGTTACATTCTCGAAGGTTGAGAGAATCTCCGCTTTCAAATGAGTTTGGGGTAATAAAATCAGGGCATTGCACGTGCATGGCTGGCTTGGATGAGCGCTGCACTCATATCGCAGCTCTATTATTTTATGGGGAATATGCTGTTAGATACAGAGAGATTGTGACAGTGACGGCTAAAAAAGCGTACTGGAAAGTTCCAACGATGAAAGACATAACATATGGAATTAGTTTCTGCCAGAGCTAAGCAAAAGCTTCTTGATGAGTCAATAGACTCTGCCCAAGCTGGTACAAGTTTAAAGTCCTCAAGTATAAAATCAAATATTAAGAAACATAAACCAATTCCTGTCATGAGCCTAGAGGAATTCAACGTGAGAAATCGTTGACTTTTTGAAAAGGATCCCAGAGCTGCGATATTGCGTACCCTGCCTGAGGTTTACGAAAGTTTCAAACCCAAATGTGTTGATAAAAATATCCAACCTATTTACCAGACCTGTACTCTGAAAAAAAGTGGCTTTGCCATTTAATGAACTTTTGATTGCCTGTGAAAATATAAACATTTCTCTCACAGATCAGCAAATTAGTAGAGCCGAAAGGGAAACAAAACTACAATCGAAAAGCAAACTTTGGCAGCGACTACGCGCAGGAAGGATTACCGCATCCAATTTTAAAAGGGCATGTAATTCCAATCCGTCCATGCCTTCCTTGTCATTGTTAAAAGTTATTTGCTACCCAGCCAATCACACTTTTTCAACGGAAGCTACTAAATGGGGCCTGGAGAACGAAGACAGAGCTAGAAAAGTATATTCTCAATTAACAAAAGATAACCATGTAAATTTTGTGGTAGAAGCCTCGGGCCTTGTTCTTACACAAGAGTTCCCTTATTTAGGAGCGTCTCCTGATGGGAGCATTTCATGCGATTGTTGCGGTAAGGGAGTCCTTGAAATCAAGGCTCCCTTCAGCATGAAAAATATGTCATTTAAAGACAAGCCTTCTAATTCATGCCTAGAAAAATTAAATGAGGGATATAAACTGAAAAAGGACCATCCGTACTATTATCAGGTACAAACACAAATATTTACTACAGCTGCGCTCTACGCTGATTTTTGCGTGTGGACAACAGTGGACTGCCACATTGAGAGGATTAAGCCAGATGTAGAATTTTGGGAATTTAACATTCCAAAGGCTGAAAATTTTTTCAAATGTGCTAGGAAATTTTTTCTCAAGAGAGAACTGTCCTGTGGAAAGCATTCAGGACACATCAAGCAACACTGAATGTCAAGGTCAAGTAAAAGTGCCTGACCAGATAATCCCAGTCATCGGACAAACAAAAATAACAAGTCCTTCCAAAACATGTTTAACCACTTGCCAAGGAAATATTGCTAGTCCAGCAAATAGGCACCTAATAAATAGTCAAGGGAACCTTACAAGCACCTCTTAGTCATGCTCAACAATTCAAGTTAATCCCAGTTCCACCCCAACTTGCCTTGTAACTTCCCAAAAGAATAGCCAAGGACATATTCCTAGTCAAGCAACTAGTCTCATTTTCAGTCCAACAAATAATACTTCAAAAGAATCTAGTCATCATGCTATTAAGTTGAGCATGTTCAGCCCTTCAAAAAATGGCAAAAAGCCTTCAAATAAACTAAATTATCAAAGTACAAGTTATTGTGATAAATCTCTCGTTAATGATAAAAAGTTAAACATTCTAAGTCCACGCAAACTTTGTTTCGGTCAAAACCAAGACAGTGATAGTGATGAAAAATGGTGCTACTGCAACAAAAAAGATGATGGTTCTGAAATGATAGCCTGTGATGGGGAGAACTGTAAACTACAATGGTTTCACACCATGTGCTTGAAAATAAAAGTTCCACCGAAGAAAAAGAAATGGTATTGTCCAGATTGTGTTAAAACTCGCCAATCCCAAAGAAAGGAAACTGAAATAAACTAGTTAAAAAGTACCAGATTTTAATCTGCTAAGTACCTGATTTTATAAAAAAAAATAGCCAAATTGGTTTAAAATTAAATTATACAACTTAGTCATTTCAATTTTTTTATTCTTAAACAATCACAAGACTGATAACGTTCAATTACTTCAAAATTAAATTATTCCAATGGAACAACTGACGGTCAAAGGTTTATAAGGGCACATGCTACTAAAGCTATTTTGTCGATACTAGCTTGATCCTCCTCTGGGGCACCATGTAATAGTTCAACTGGGATTTTGTTATGCAGAATAGAAAATTTTTGACGTAAATGACCAATAACTCTTTCTACGTGTATAATTACATTCGCAATTTTTCGTGTTTCTTCTATAGCTTTTGGGTCTAATTGTTTCTTATTTTTGGTGAAGGCTGCGAGTTTTACTGTAGCAAAATAAAGCCCAACAGAATCCGGAATGTTAAACCCTCTATCGGCTAAAACTACATCCCCAGGTATTAGTTTCTCTAAAAATCCACAATTTTCAGTCAAGTGTTTATCACTGACTCTGCCACCCCATCCTTTGGATAAGAAACTGATAGTGCCTTGAGGTGTGATGCCAATAAGAAACTTCACAGTATTGTGATGCTTATAATTTGACCACGTTTCGGCTTGTCCGATTACACTAGATGGTTTTTCCGTATATATTTCGAAACAATCAATTACTACCGCAACTTTCGTGTCCAAATGTTCTCTAAAAGACATTGGCATTGTGCCTTTCTGGCCAGTGAATATATCTCGCTAGTCTTGTTGCCAAAGCATCCAAGGTATTATAGAACACCCTTCCCACCGTTCTCTCAGATACGTCAAAACGATAAGCCAAGTCTCTATTCGTGAGAGCAAGCCTTAACTTTAATAAGGTTAAAACACATTGTTGAAAACACGATAGTTTTGAGTTATGAAATAGATATGGTTTTGCTTCGTCAACAACTCTCATTAAAAATTCATCAGTCTCGAGACCTGTAAAAAATTTTACTTTCTCGTTATTTCCAACAAAGTAATTCTCGGAAAAGGTTTTCATTTCCAACTGGTGACGTAACCGCTCTAGTTCAGAAATTTTGTCTTGAATCTCATTGGTGTAACTCAAAAGAAGTGTTTGTCTCTCTTCTAACGTTGCCCTTAATTCATTCATTTGGGCTTCAGCTTTTCCTAAAGCTATCATAGCTTCTTCTAAATGAAATGAATCGCACAACTTGGCAAATGTTTGTGTACTCCCATCTTCAACTAGTTTATCAGTTTGTGTCGTTACATTAATAGAAAAAATATATTCCGTTTGAACGTAAACACTTTGTTTCCGGATATTTTTTTCTTATTTGACTAGCATCGCATCGAGAATCTTCTTGTTCAAATCCGTTTGAATGGAGACACTCTTAGATTCTAGGGATTTGTGTAGTTGACTATCGTCACTGACTTCGTTCAAACCAAGACTGACATCAATTGATTTGTTAAAAACAAATTCAGTATCTTCAATGGTGGTATTGTTTAGGATGGCAGATATGTCAGCCGAGACGTTATTTGATGATTCCCCAGCAATCGTATTAAACATTTCCACATCTGTAGCAAAAGACTCCTTGTTAATTAAATCCGATGATTCCTCATTAACTGAGGACATGGTTGATGAAAGGATAGTTGAATGCTGTTTCCCATCAAACGAAGGTACTTTGCTATCTAAAATAAAGTTCATAAGTTACGTAAATATTTCTACAGAATATTAACAGAACCTCAATCCCAATTTTAATATAATTTCAAACTTACTGGTTTTGGATTTTGATCTGTTATTTTTCCTTTTGTAACGGTTAACCCTAGACAAAAGCTTTGCCTCCTCTTTTGAATTTATACTTTCATCCAAACTCATGTGTTTACTTGGAATCCAGTCTGGATTAGAATCATCAAAGAGAGCAGCTGGAGCTCCTGGAAATAAGCTTTTATAACGTTCCAAACTCACTTATTTCAGAAAAAAAACTAAAGAAAAACAAATACCTGAGTAAAAATGAGTGGAGCATACCCGGTGATGATTTCGGGCTAGTTCAGGGCTAAGCCTTAGTTGTTTAAACCACTGTTTATTTCTAGCTTGCGATAAAGTTCTAGTTTTTTCGCCATGATTAACTATTGGTCTTGGTATTCTATGGAATTTTATTTTCTCCCTACTTTCATTTAAATTACCGGTTAAGCTTCTGCATCCCTTCACACAACATCTTTGAGCCATTTTAATTACAGGAATTAGGAAAATATGACCATCATGGCGGTCGTTTTTTTAATACTTCACGTAGATGCCGTGGATGGCGCTAAATTAGTATTGCAGAATTTGCTGACGTAGCGCTGCCAAGTCCCTATTCAATTTAACTATATAAATTATCACAGTATAAAATAAAGCTTTCGGCGAACCACTTAGTGAGAGTAATGAATAATAAACTTAAAAAGTTAAATTGAAACATGTACAGGTCCAAAATGAACTTTAAAAACAGTGAACCTTCCCTAACATTCGGAGAATTCAACCCAAATCTTACTTTTGGAATTCCAAATCCAATATATAAAATATAACAAAATGAAATAAAGCTTAAGGCGAACCACTCAGTGAGAGTAATGAATAATAAATTTAGAAAGTTAAATTTAAACATGTACAGGTCCAAAATGAACTTTAAAAACAGCGAACCTTCCCTAACATTCGGAGAATTCAACGCAAATCTTACTTTTGGAATTACAATTTAACTATATAAATTATCACAGTATAAAATAAAGCTTTAGGCGAACCACTCAGTGAGAGTAATGAATAATAAACTTAAAAAGTTAAATTGAAACATGTACAGGTCCAAAATGAACTTTAAAAACAGCGAACCTTCCCTAACATTCGGAGAATTCAACGCAAATCTTACTTTTGGAATTCCAAATCCAATATATAAAATATAACAAAATGAAATAAAGCTTAAGGCGAACCACTCAGTGAGAGTAATGAATAATAAACTTAGAAAGTTAAATTGAAACATGTACAGGTCCAAAATGAACTTTAAAAACAGCGAACCTTCCCTAACATTCGGAGAATTCAACGCAAATCTTACTTTTGGAATTCCAAATCCAATATATAAAATATAACAAAATTAAATAAAGCTTTAGGCGAACCGTTCAGTGAGAGTAATGAATAATAAACTTAAAAAGTTAAATTGAAACATGTACAGGACCAAAATGAATAGACTTTGATCAAACATATTTTCTTCCTACCTCTGTAAAAGACACATTAAAAAAATCGAGTTAAAATCATTAAAAAAAATCAAACAGTTTTTTAATAAAATACTTACTCTTATGATATATTATCAGCAATACTAGAGATTACTATCTTATAATCTTTAACGTTTGTGTAGAACGCATTATGGACTTTATGGTGACCGATTCCAATCTATCGACTAATGGCGTTGTTTACGCTTTAAATCATTAAATCAACAAGAACCTTTTTTATGTCACACTTAATTTAAAGAACTATGTTTGGTAGTTCATTTTTTATGCCGATAATTTAATGTATATAAGGCACTCTCATTTTACTTTTAATGTAGTTGTGCTGTCTCTTTCATCTTGTAACCACATCGACTAAGTTGGAATAAACTGGTTTCTTAACTTCTTAAATCTGAGTCTTTGATAAATGGAACATTTCTTGGTGCCGAAACCCGGGAGTAAAATGAGTTGAAATTAATTGCGTTTATTAAATAGTAAGACGAACTATCGAGAAATGGAGAAATTAAGGAAAGCACGAGGAGCCGTCCGAACCAGAACAACCAAGATAATTCAACAGCTTTACGAACTTCTTTCAAGCAACGAGCCTATCGTCCAAGAAGTAGAGCAGTCGCTGGCCGTATTGGAGCACAAAGCAAAGAGTCTGGCAGATTTCAACGAACGCATAATGCAGTTGTTGCCAGAACCAGAGGAGGAGGATGAGAGCGACGAAATTGAGAAAGAGACTGAGGCTGTGGAGACTTACTCTGAAGACATCATCGAAGTCAGAGTCAAAGCGTTTCTCAATACCAGAGCGAATTCAACGACGTCAACCAAAGATGACGGCGAGAGGTCGGACAGAAACGAGAGCAGAATCGAAGTGAAGCTACCACGGCTGACGATCCAGACGTTCTCAGGAGAACCTACATAGTGGCAGAGT
Source organism: Leiobunum rupestre (assembly GCF_980474605.1). Classification (NCBI taxonomy): domain Eukaryota; kingdom Metazoa; phylum Arthropoda; class Arachnida; order Opiliones; family Sclerosomatidae; genus Leiobunum; species Leiobunum rupestre. The sequence continues at coordinate 19,044,954 of NC_143386.1, forward strand.
TTCTGGGGTCAATTTAAGACGACTATCCACGAAAATATGAAGCTACCAAATATCGACAAGTTCAATTACTTACGGCCGTACATGCAAGGAGCAGCAGCCAGCGCTATTGGAGGGCTAACTCTCAGTAACGAAAATTATGAGAAGGCGATCGAGGTCCTGAGAAACCGGTTTGGAAAGAAAACCGTAGCAATGCAGAGCCATATGCAGAAACTTCTCAACCTGGTTCAAGTCAAGAAGTCTTCAGACGTCGCTGGTCTCAGAGAGCTGTATGACAACTGCGATACGCAAATCAAAAGCCTGGATTCATTGGGAGTACCATTGGATACATATTACACCATGCTCTACTCGATCCTGATGAAGATGCTACCGTTGGACATATATTTGGAGTTCAGCAAAAAGTTGGAGGACGAAGACCAATGGAATGTCATCGGTCTACTTGAGCATTTAAGAAAAGAGGTTGAGAGTCGAGAGCGAACCGTATTATGCAAATTCGATGACGAAAAACAATCCGAGGGTCAGTCATTTCGAAGTAAAACTCATAGCTTTAACAATGGGTTCAGGTGTACTAGAAGACCACAAACTACAGCTGCTCTTAGCACAGCGGTCTCCAGCACATGTCCATATTGTAAGGGAGTCGGACATCTCGCCGAGAATTGTCAAAAACTAACGTTGGAAGAAAAACTTGAAGTCATCAAAGATCGAGAGCTGTGCTTTATTTGTCTCAAGAATGGTCATCAAGCGCGTCGATGCAGATCCTCCTTGAGATGCAAAATCTGCAACCGAAAGCACCAAACGTCGATCTGCCGGGGTAAGTCACCAGAAAATTGCGCTGAAAAGGAAAAAACCTTCGAGCCGACGACACCGAAAGTATTGGAGTTTTAAATCCAATGTTAATCAGCAAAGCTACCCTACACTAACTAACTAATGAAACTAGTAAGAAAATCATAACGTAGTGATTTAAAAAAAAACAAACGTTTATTAAGAATGAGTACTTTACAAGATGAACGACATATTAGGAGTGACGGCAATAATAAACGCTGTAAGCGAATATATATACACTTAAGGTTAAAAAATAGTAAGATAAGATTAGTGATTAAAAATATATCTTATTTACAATAAACATTTTTAACCTATTAAAAAAACTAAACGAGAAAAGCCGATAACGCTTTTTATCTTCAACACTCGCCCTCGTTGACGACTTTCTCGTACTGCCGTAAACTGAGATTCTGACGGTGGCGGGTGAAGACTTCTTTAGGTAGTGGCTTAGTGAAAATGTCGGCCAGCTGTTCTTCACTCGGGACATACATAACGTCGATGACGCCCTCTTCGACCAGTTCACGAACGTAGTACTGACGAATACTGATATGTTTCGTTCGGCGATGAAACTCAGGATTTCTGATGAGTTTAATGGTCCCTGCATTGTCGACTCTGAGTACGGGTACATCATCGTCTATGTTGAGACCCAGGAAAGACTTGATTCGTTCAATCCAGACGACATCTTTCGCCGCTTCAGTGGCAGCTACCAGTTCAGCCTCTGTGGTTGATAGGGCAACGGATTGTTGCTTTCTGCTCGCCCAAATGACTGGAGTTGTACCAATTAGGCATAGTACTCCAGACGTTGAACGTCTCGTCTTTTCACAGCCAGCGTAGTCAGCGTCGCTGTAAGGGTTGGTCGTCATGGAGTCGCCGGTCTTGACACCCTCTCGTTGCGTAAAGCCTTTAGCTACGAGTCTAGCTTTGTACTTGATAACTGTGCCATTTTCATCATGCTTCGTACGAAAAATCCAACGGTTTCCAATGATTTTTTGACCAAGTGGAGGATCGACCATTTCGTAGACGTCGTGTTTATTCATCGCTGTAAGCTCGTCTGCCATTGCCTCCTGCCATTCTGTGGACTCGTTACTGGAACGTGCTTCGCTGGCAGTCTGTGGTAATGTGTCGCAGATCAGGAAGGCTTTATTTGTTGGATAACAGGTATGACACGACTGAACTTTCTTGAGAGTTGAGCGATCTCTGAGTACCGGACCACTCTTCTCAGAGCGGTTGTCTGACATTTCGTCAGAGACTGTTGCCTCATTGTGTTCGGTAGCCACGTCTTCCGACGCTTCGACGGATTTGGTTGTCTCGTCGTTTGAGTAGTCGGCAGCTCTGGTTGGCATGCCCGATGGTGCATTAGTGGCTCTGGTTGGTCCGTCTTTTGATGAGTTGGTGGCTCTGGTTGGCCGGTTTTCGCAAACGAAATCGTCGGTCAGTTGCTCGCCCTGGCTGGAGGACTCCCCAGAGACAGGAATCCAGGAATCAGGAACGCACGTCTCGGGATTGAATTTGACATCTCGTGATCTTAGTACGTCGTCCAGCTCTGGAACATAAACTCGATATCCGTCTGCATTGTCTTCATAGCCAACCAGGAAACCTTTATACGCCTTCCGAGACAGCTTCTTTCGCTTCTCTTTTGGTATGTGGACAAAGCACTCAGTGCCAAAGACACGCAGATGCTGGATCGATGGGTTTGTCTTCCCTGTCCACAATTCAAACGGCGTCTTCCCAGCAATGCATGTAGGTGCTGTTCGGTTCAGGACATAGACGGCTGTGTTCACCGCTTCAGCCCAGAGTTTCGGTGGTAAGTCCGATCTGGAATGCAACATGGCCCTTACAGACTCCATAATCGTACGATTTTATCGTTCAGCGACCCCGTCCTGTTCGGGCGTGTATGGCATGGACTTGCGGTGATGTAACCCTTCTTGAGACGTCCATTGACGGAACTCTTCATTGACATATTCAGTCCCCTTGTCCGTGACCAGCTCTTGTACTTTGAGATTGCGGGTTCGGCAAAAAGCAAGGAAATCTTTGAAACAATTGACGACTTCGGATTTCTTCGTTAGGAAATATACGGCTCAAACACTGGAATACTCGTCTTTGAATAGGAGGTAGTATTTCTTCCCTTTCATGGACGGTGTTGGTGATGGTCCCCAGAGATCTGAATGGATCCTTACACCTGGTTTCGTAGCCTTCTCCAAACGAGTGCCGAAACTGTGCCTAGTCATCTTGCCGTAGACGCACCCTTCACAGAGCTTGTCAGACGTCTGGTTTAGAACTTCGTATCCGAGTCTCCGTAACGTCGCTGCTACATGCCGTTTATCCTGATGACCCATGCGTTCATGCCAGACTTGGAGATCTGCTTTCCGGTCATTTCTCGGATCTGCTGCGATGTGAGCGGAGCATGATGGCTGCATGACTTTAATATCCAGACGATACAGACTCTCGACCTTGCCAGGTACACAAAGGTTCCTTTTGCCTCCGACAACTTCATAGAGACCGCAAGAATTTGCTGTGACCTTGAACTCCAGATTCTTGTTTCTTTTCATTGCGCTTTTCAGCGAGAAAACATTGCAGGCAAAGTCATGGATGTGCCAGACATTGTGGACTACCTCTTGATAGTTTCTTTCCGATCCGGAACTGAATCCTTATGTCTCCTTCACCATCCGCTGTCATCTGCGTCTTGTTTCCAATCTGAAGAGTTGCTGGAGTAGCGAACTTGCGGAAGTTTAGGAACTTTGTGGCGTCGTTCGTGATATGCTGTGTAGCACCCGAGTCAAAGTACCATGCTGCTTCAGACGATGAGCAAGCAACGAGACCATTTGCTGCGATCAGACCCCCGATGCTGGTGCGATTACTTTCGTCAACGCTCGTCCTTCTAGGAGTTTTCCTTTGTCCTCGGCAGTCTTCTGCTATGTGACCAAACTTTCGGCAATTGGTGCATTTTGGCTTACGTCCCATGCCTTTCGTCTCGTTTGATGAGTGACTGCGATGACCTCCGGCATTGCGTTTCGCCATCAGACCAGATGAATCTCTGAACGAGTCACCTTCTCGAGTTGCACGGCCAATCAATAAACGTTCCAACTCTGCGACCGTCTGTTTTTCGGTTGGCAGCGTGTCCCAGGGCATACCGAATTCTCGATACTCATCCTGAGGTAGAGACTCGAAGATGCAGGCAATCAGGATGCAGTCGTCGAATGTAACGTTCTTCTCTGTCTGTGCCGTTGACAAGATATCTGTCCAGAGAGAACACATCTGGGCAATGTGGGTGGCCATGTCGACGTCCGGTGACTTCGTAGTTCGCATGAGCTGCGCCAGAAGCTTTCGGAGACGATTTGAAGACTTCTGCTCGAAGATTTCGAGCAGCTTGTCCCACATGTACTTTGGTGTCTCGCAATTTGTGATCATGTTTTGGACCTTTTTGGATAAGGTTGACCAGAGGATACCACGGACCGTGCTGAACGCCACTCGGTACTTCTTTTTGTTTGAAGTGTATTCAGACTTCTCTGCTGCTGTTGCTCCAGGTACCGGTTCCGTTGGTTCAAGCCATTCGCCAGTAAGAATCTCGTATACGTCTCGTACGGTGAGGATGTCGACTATTTGTCGTTTCCAACTCCTCCAGTTCTCCGGACCAGACAGCTTTTCAACGTCTTGGCGAAGTAGGCTATCCATGGTGGCTTCCGGGAACTGTTGACCAAGATACGGATTACTGAGATGGTAACTGGGACCAGGATACCGGATACTAAATCATCAGCATAGCAGAGTGGCGCAGTGGGAGCGTGCTGGGCCCATAACCTATTGGAGTTTTAAATCCAATGTTAATCAGCAAAGCTACCCTACACTAACTAACTAATGAAACTAGTAAGAAAATCATAACGTAGTGATTTTAAAAAAACAAACGTTTATTAAGAATGAGTACTTTACAAGATGAACGACATATTAGGAGTGACGGCAATAATAAACGCTGTAAGCGAATATATATACACTTAAGGTTAAAAAATAGTAAGATAAGATTAGTGATTAAAAATATATCTTATTTACAATAAACATTTTTAACCTATTAAAAAAACTAAACGAGAAAAGCCGATAACGCTTTTTATCTTCAACAGAAAGCCATAGCCAGCATGGTCACAGTCCTTCCACCGAGTCCTGTACCGTATGAACAGGTTCTACTACAGACAGTACTACTGTACGTCGAAAGTCAAGTTACCCAAGTCCTAGCAAGATGTCTCTTTGACAACGCAGCTCAACAGTCTTTTATACGAGAAGATATATCACGAGCCCTCAACTTACCAGTCGTTGCCAAAGAAACTGTCTTGGTGAATCCATTTGGGACCAAAGAAGGAGTCCTCCGAGAGCAAAAACGAGTCAGTCACGCTACGAAGCACCATTGACTATGAAAAATGTGTTGAGCTTGAAGTCCTCGAAGTCCCTATCATTCGTGGAGCGCGTGTCAGCATACCAGGAGATCAAATACGTCGTCAGATGGAAGAGAAAGGAATAGCTTTAACAGATCGAACATCAGTCAAAGGCGTAGCAGCACCATCGGAGCTTGGACTCCTGATTGGCGTAGATCATTACTATTCCATAGTTCCTGGTAACACCGTCCGCTTGGGAGGTCCCTTAGTAGCCATTGAGAGTCTTTTTGGATGGTCGGTCCTGGGTCCTGTTCCTGTATCAGCCAATCTAGCAGTACGATCCTCAACAGTCATGCTGACGATTACTGAAGACCGGAATATAGCCTCCTGTCTACTAAAATTTTGGGAGCTCGAATCACTCGGCGTACAAGAAGCAAGGGTGCTGGCAATATCAGATCAAGAAGTCGTCGACAAGCACGAAGCCAGTATACAGTTCAAAGATGGCCGTTACGAAGTCCAACTACCCTGGAAGAGTGATCGACCCGAACTCCAAGACAATCTAACAAACGTTACCAGAAGGATGAACAGTTTGATTCAGCGATTTCAGACTGATCCATTCCTGTATAAAGAATATAAGAGTATCATTGAAGGCTACTTAGAGCAAGGAATAGTGGAACGAGTACCGACGTCCGAAATCACTCAGAAGTTTGGAGAAGCTTATTACATCCCTCACTTCGCCGTGGTCAGAGAAGACAAGCAGACAACGAAGACTCGTATTGTTCACGACGCCTCTTCACACGCAAAAGGCGTACCATCCCTAAATGCATGTCTGTCGTCAGGGCCGAACCTCAATCCGGATCTTCTGGTCGTATTGATACAATTCCGAAGACACAGAATAGCCTTAATGGCAGATATAGAACAGGCTTTCCTGCAAATCTCATTGAAACCCGAAGACAGAAACTATGTTCGCTTCCTGTGGATGAAAGGGTTACCATCGTCGACAGAATCACCCGAATTCGTTCATCTCCGTATGGCTCGAGTATTATTCGGCGTTACCGCAAGCCCGTTCCTTTTGGCCGCCACCTTGAGATATCACTTCAAGAAGTATGAAGACATCCATCCGAATCTATGCGCGACTTTGAACAGAAATCTCTACGTGGACGATCTACTTACTGGCGCAGAAACAATTGGAGGAGCTATGAAGATATGGCAAGGAGCGAGACATATCATGGGAACGGCTGGAATGAATCTGCGAAAATGGGTCACTAATTCCAAAGAACTATCAGCAGTTTGGGCGTCAGAGGAAACCAGCGAGACGAAAGCCAACGTTCCACCAGTGCTGAAGGTCTTAGGTATAACCTGGAAACCGGCCACAGACACTTTCACCTTCGACGTTTCGACACTGCTTGAATTTTTATTGGAAAAGAAAAACACCAAGAGGGGAGTTCTTCAAGCTGCAGCCAGAGTCTTTGATCCGATTGGGTTTCTCTCTCCGTTTCTTATCAACGTCAAGTGCCTCTTTCAGAAACTATGGCTCTTTGGGGTGGACTGGGACGAACACTTACCACCAGATCTTCAAGATGAATGGGACCAGTGGTGTCAAGAATTGGCCATGGTCCAGAAGATCTCCATACCAAGGTTCTATTACGACAAGTCCGAAGGGAAGCCTATCCGGCAAGAAATCCACATGTTCTGCGACGCCAGCTCAAGAGCCTATGGAGCCGTCGTATATTTGCGTTACGAAATGTCGTCAAGGGAGATCCGAGTATCGCTGATTTCCTCCAAAACAAGGGTGGCACCGCTAAAGAAACTGACGATGCCTAGACTGGAGCTAATGGCAGCTGCGATCGGTTCGAGACTCCTGAAGTTTGTCCTAGACGCATTGGAAGGCGAAATCAAGAGCTATCGATGCTGGTCTGACTCAGAGATTGTACTTCACTGGATTCGAGGAGTGGAAAAACAATGGAAACCTTTCGTCGGAAATCGGATCGCAGAAATCCAAAGCCTGACTGAGCCGCTACGATGGTCCTACTGCCCGACTCAAGAAAACCCAGCGGATCTACCATCAAGAGGCTGTACCGTACCAGAGCTAATATAGAGTGAGCTCTGGTGGCAAGGTCCACCCTGGTTGTCTGTGAAAGACGAAGCCTGGAAAGAAAACAAGTTCCCTACATCCGAAATTCCTGCGGAAGCTTTAGAAGAGAAACGCAAAGTCATTCAACTCAGTTGTGTAATAGAGACTAAAATACCTCTTATCAATAACGAGAAGTATCAATCCGCCGGCCATGTATTTCGTGTCACGGTATGGGTTCTGCGTTTTACTAACAATGCCCAGAAGACAGGCCTCAGACAAACCGAAAATCAGTTACAAGCAGAAGAAATACATCGAGCGAAGCTGCTTTAGATAAAGTGGGCACAAGAGGAGGCCTTTTCGAAGGAAGTCGACTACCAGAATCGTCTAAGCTAGCGGCTTTCAATCCCTTTCTCGACAAAGAGCTCATTCGCTTCGGAGGACGCTTACAATTTTCCAATATGAAGTACGATAACAAGCACCCATGTATATTACCAGCAACGAGTCGTGTATCTGAACTCTTGGTCATGGAATGTCATTGGAAAGTCATGCATGGCGGACTGAATAGTACCATAACTCAAATCCGAGACGAATTTTGGATTCTCCGTGGACGGCAGCTGGTGAAAAAGCTCTTGTCGCGATGTCGCACCTGCAAGCGCTTCCAAGTTCAGCCGGGGACACAAATAATGGCGCCCCTTCCGGCCAATCGAGTCCAGGAGGCAGATCCTTTCAGCATTACGGGAGTTGACTTTGCCGGGCCACTGTATATCCGAGAGACCAGCCAGCCAAAAGTCTATATCGCATTATTTACCTGTGGAGTTACTCGAGCTGTACACCTGGAAATTGTGACAGATTTGAGCGCCGAGAAGTTCCTATTGTCCTTTCGACGTTTCCTGTCACGACGAGGACTTTGCCGCACCATCTACTCGGACAATGCAAAAGCCTTTAAACGATCAGAAAAGGACATCAAACAACTTTTTCGAGCTGTCAGCGACCCAAAGGTCCAGAAGTACGTCGGAGACCGTGGCATCAAGTGAATGTATATCATCGAGCGTGCAGCATGGTGGGGAGGCTTCTGGGAGCGAATGGTCAGATCTGTCAAAACCTGCCTTAATCGAACTCTCGGGAGAACCTCCTTAACTTATGAAGAGCTGACTACCACCATTACTGAAATTGAGGCCGTAATTAATTCCCGCCCGTTAACCCACAACTTCACCGAAGCTGGAGAGCCCGAAGCTCTTACGCCAGCGCATTTTCTAGTCGGACGGCGTCTCATTTCGTTGCCGAACCGAGATTTCAGGGACGATCCCTTGAAGGTCACTGGAGATCAGCTGACGAAGAAGCTGAAATACCGACAGTCACTATTAAACCAATTCTGGAGCATATGGCGGACCAATTACCTCATGGAGTTACGCTCAGCCCATACTAGCCGGCCAGTTAAAGGCAAAGTAGAGTTCAAAGAGAACGACGTCGTATTGATCGGGGATCAACACCTTCCACGACAATCATGGCGCCTTGCCCGTATCCTTGAAGCCCAACCCGGAAGAGATGGTTTAGTCCGGTCATGCACCCTTCGCCTTTCAGACGGCACCATTCTAAGAAGAGCCATTCAAATGCTATATAATCTGGAGGTCAACCAATAATGACTACGTCATTGCTGGGGAGAATGTTTACGCTTTAAATCATTAAATCAACAAGAACCTTTTTTACGTCACACTTAATTTAAAGAACTATGTTTGGTAGTTCATTTTTTATGCCGATAATTTAATGTATATAAGGCACTCTCATTTTACTTTTAATGTAGTTGTGCTGTCTCTTTCATCTTGTAACCACATCGACTAAGTTGGAATAAACTGGTTTCTTAACTTCTTAAATCTGAGTCTTTGATAAATGCAACAGGCGTCGTAAAAATGAAACTACAAACTGGGCTACCAGATATTTTAAAAGGACTTTATCTCGGCCAACTTAGATCAGCTTTTTCGCAGTAATTGGCTGTGATTGTAGAAATAATTAATCAAATGAAAATAATGAAAATAATAATATAAGCCAATATAAAAATTAAGAACAGATAAAATTAATTAAATAATTAAGTAGTTTTGATTTAACACGTAATTTCGTTAATTCACGTTAATAAACTCGTAAATTTAAATAATAATATGCTTAATAAAATTAATATTTTGTGGTTCATTAATCATTATCAGCTCAAATACAAATACAGGTGAAAAAAATTAAAATTAATTGCTGATAAACGCACCTCTAGATAGCATTGATGGACTGAACATTTCGGACGAATAGTGGAGATCCATGCGACGTCGATTGGGCTGAATATCGGATGTCGCGAAATTGGTTCTACGAGGACTAAAATGGGACGTCCGTTATTCGTCCCGTAGGACGAATTTTTGACGGGACCAAGCTGGGCTCTATGGACCATGCTGCGACGTCCCAGGGCCGATTTGTGTTTGCTGGGACGGTAAATGCAGGCAGTTTTTACAGTAAATTCAAATGTTTGTAAAATTCCAGTGTTTGCCGTAGTTTTAGTTATCAAATGTATTTAGTACAGAACCTATTAACAACCTTCAAATTCCATCCAAAATTTTACGTATCAAACAATTATCACATTGGTTTAATTAAATTTTTTAAATATTTTATTAATCAATTTATGATAGATATATATAAAGGTTTTAATCAATTATTAAAATTATTATAATAGATGTTTTGTCTTAATATTTCTGTAATCGAACAGAATAATATAATCTAAAATACCAAAAATGACTACAACTCGAGTTGATCATGTTTAGGTAGAGCCTTTGTACTTTAGAGTTATAGGGACAACCAAAGAAAAGTAAACTATTAACTTGGTTTCAAATTATTAAGCACACGATGAACAAGGGTTGTAATTAATAGAGCATTTTTCGTAGGGTACTACTTATACAAAAGAGTATATAAAAATATTTTTATCGGATATTATTATATTTAAAACTAAAATGAAACTTGTGCGATTTCAAAAAATGTTTTGACAACTAAATAATAATTTAGTTGTTTTATATACAAGAGCTTGCCGTTTATAACAGAAAAAACAGCAACGCGTGGTAAATTTTACTCATTTTTGAAATAAAACGTCAACCACGGTTTCATATTGTTAATTTTAATATAACTCTCATTTTAAAAACAGTACGAAAATGAATTTTTACAGTCGCTACTGTTTTCTTCAAAATACAGCAGAAAGCTGTAAATTTTACGACAAACTACTGTTATCCCACTTCAACTGCACCTTGCTGTAAATTATAAACCATACTTGCTGTTTTTTCAACAGTAAGGTTTGAGTCTGTAGATCGGGCTGACCTCACAACTGGTCCACCACGCCCTATCCACCTTAAAGAAAACTGAGCTCTTACGTATCTCCCTACAATGAAGAGAAGCCACATTCGCCTTCTCGTTTCTATTGGCACGTTTTCAATTAGTTCTAGTTAATTATCTCAAGTTAATTGTAAGTATGCCTAACCATTTAACCTAGAAAGAAGGAAAAAAGAACCAAATAAATGGTTAACAACAATATCACACAAAACAATTAGGCTTAAATGCACTTGATGTGATCTAACACTAGCCCCTTGGGGTGTTTTCTTGAATGCACTTGTGAGTGTTATGCAAATTGAGTAAGCCATTATGAAAAATTGGCTTGATGAACTGTTAACAGAAAACTCGACCTTCTTTGTCAACAAACAACAGAGAAAATGGTACGGGTGAGATTGATGACCATTTAGACTTCAGACCACCATAACGTGATTTACATCCAATTGTCTCCCAACTCGTCAGATATTTGTTCCAGGATCGTTGTTGGCAATGGTAAGAACCTAACGTAATTACTATTTCAATTCACGTTGCTAAAGTGATTTACTTAACGTAAAGGCAAGAAGAGTCATAACTAGCTAAAACTAGTTGAAAGAAATTCTTGTAGGTACCTGTTCCTCAATGTCTTCTGATACGTTGTGCACTCTCTCACGAATTTGGCCTGGTTTAACTTGTCCGTGTTCTCTCAAGCGTCAGTCAACACTGAGAGAAAAATGCACTGTGAAATTTACAGAAAATTACTGGAAGTACAATATGCCAGTAAGTTTCAGTATATTTTACCGAAAGTACAGTTTTTTTATACAACAGAAATAGTTCTGTAAAAAATACAGTTGAAATTTTCTGTAAAAAATACAGAAAGTAAAAGGTAATTTTTACAACAAAATATGTTTAATTTACAATCATATAAATGTACAAATTACCAAAAGAAATCAGTAATTTCTACAATTCGATAACTGTAAAATCTGTAAACCTAAGTTGTTAAAAATACGACATTTGCTGTTATTTTTACAAATAAAAAACTGTAAAATAAACAGAAAACGGTCAGTAGTTTCCTCAACATTTTGTTAATGTTACAACTACAAAACTGTGTAAATTATTTGTTATTTCAACAACTTTACCCCTTTGACCTATATCTGAATAAATTGTCAAAAATATAGTTCTTTGTTTTATAAAATTTGCAATAAACTCTTTATTCATTAGTTAGAAGCTGTAGACATTACAAAGAATATTTGCAGCATTATCCGTTAGGTAAAAATTACTGAAAGAGTGAAATATACTGAATTAAACCGCTAAAAATTCAAAAAAAATTGTTACAACACTATTTAAAACTTAAGTTTAAATTACAATAGTTTTGGTTAATTCAGTAATAGATTTTTTTTAAAACAATCCTAAGAATATAAGATTTTAAATTTAGCAAAATCAGAAAAACCATATATTTCTAAAAACTATTAACAAAATCAATTAAGAACATTTTTTACACTAAAATAAAAGAAATTGAAAAAAAGATATATTTAAAGAAATTGCAATTCATTTTAAGTTTAAGTTCGTTTATATTAAATTTTAAACTTAAAACAATGTTAAAGAGAAAAAGAAAAACAAAATGGAATGAAAATGTTTCTATATGCTAATAATATAGGAATTATTATTCTCAATTTAATTAAAAAATTAGCCTTGAGATGAATAATTATAACGATATTATTTTTCTGGCACTCACTGCATCCAATCAAAATTAGAGAGCTTGTTTATTAAATTGAGAACTTTGGAATTGGCAACATCCTTTCCATTTTTTGGGTTTATTTTAACTATATATCTGTAAAATTAGTAAATAAAATTATAAACCGAGAAAAGAATGTGAAATATTATAAATTGATCTAATTACCTTTGAAAAAATTCAAGTGTAGATTGGCATTTTTCAGGGTATTGAATGTTGAATAAATAAAACATTCCAAAAAAAATGATAATGCTTTTATGATGTCTTTCCCTTGAAAATGATCATTGACAATTTTGCCGTCAGTGGTTACTATGAAATGGTGAGCATTTTTCATTCCATCACCTATGAATTTATTATGAGTCAAATCTGAGAAATTATTAATATTCAGTATGATTGCGGTGATTTTATTAAGTAACATACCAACAACTACTAAGCAAGGATTTAGAGGCAATTTTGGCTCAATCGCACTTTGGGGAGTTCCAGGCTTTAAGAAAAATTTAGTTAACACGCTGATTGATCTTATGGTAAAGTAGAACTTTAATACTATAAGTATAATATATGCCAGTGAATTTTCCCGAGGGGCTCATCACTAAATCAGTGTACTGTACTAATGAGATTACGCGTACTCTTTCCAAGTCCCTACCCTTTACAGTGCTAATCTAATAGTAATCGGCTTACAGACTTTCTAAGTGTGGTTATATCCCCTCTGATTCTTAAACTGGTAGGTGTCAAGTATGTAAAATCCATATACTAACCTCTACAATTGGAAAAATTTGTCTATATTCCTCCTTAAAGTGGTTGACTATTAATTTAACTACACCTGCGACTATAGACTGTTTGACAGGACTGTCTGTAGTTTCGGATTTATCCGCGTTTCTAATTTCAAGTAGTATGTTCTTTGTCGATTCTTTTTCAGTTTTTGAGAAAAAATTGCACAACATGTTACTTTTAAGCAAGAAGAACTTTTTAAATTGATCTTTAAAGTTCTTTGACGTCAGTCTTTCTAGATATGAATTCGCACCACTTATTTCAAAAATTAAAGGCCATTTAAGTTTAAATTCTAAAGTTTCCATTTCTTCGCTCAAATGTTTCCTCTGAAGCGGAAAACACTGTTTAATTTTTTCTTTTTTGTTGAAAACACTTAAAGAAATTTCGTATTTCTCTATCTATCCATCTAGTACTTTGATCCATAGTGACCTGCCATGTTTTAAAAAATATTTAAATAAAATACCTAATTTACATAATTTTTATATATATTATTTATATATTAATAAAATAAATAAAGTTTGAAATTATTTTTCTAAATTCTTACCGAATGAGCTTGGGAATCTATATTGCTATTGTCTTTATTAGTGTTAGACGTGTTTGACGATGAGCTGGTAGGTTTAGCCATAGAAGAATTCGTAGTACTAGAGCATAGATGTTCATTTGTACCTAAAAATAGTATATTAATTTTATTTATATTGATGTATAATAGTGGTTATATTTACCTCTATTAGACGTAGTTTCCAGTTGTGTTTTCGCATAAAGAACCAGCTTACGAGCTTGAATTGGCTTTAGAAATTCACTTTTAAGCATTGCTTCATCAACTAAAGCCATATCTGCCAAATTCTCAACCCCAAGGTCTTGCAATTGAGCTGTTATTTGTTCAATTTGTTTTTGTGGTGCCGAGGGGAAAACACCTTTGACCAATTTTGCAAGAGCTGATATCCCATCGCTATTTACAATACCTCCTGTGCATGCCATCTATAAAAGACAAAATAACATTGGTAAAGTTTTAACTAATGATTTTGTTCATTAAAATTACCTATTAATGAATAACACCATGCTTTAAATTGATAACATGTTTTGTAGAAATATTATATGAGTGTTAAGGATAATAATCGGGCAATAATGATATACTGATTATCTTTGGGTCCATACGATTAAACAGTTCATAAACATGAATATTTCTATTGTACACTGATGAGTAGATTTGAACAAAACAAAACAAATTTGTTTGGTTTTCCAAGAGCATTGTTCCTATACGACCAAAGATAATTTCGTTTTCTGAAACATAAATACATACAAACAAGTCATTTTCGTATGTAGTTCCTCTATAATCTATTTTATCTAATAGTAATGTTTTAGAAAAGTTTATTTTCAGTCTTTCAATTTCGATTTTAAAGTTCTCGTCAAAGGTTTCCAATTTTTTAAATTTGGAATTAATAAATTGCAATTCCGGAGGAAATGGTGAACCCGAAGCTATATATGCTTGTTGAAATTGGTGCTTTTCACTTAGAGTTTTTGTAATATTGATGAAATTTTTAGTATTTCTAGCGTACTTTTTATATACTTCGTGCTTGCTTTCAAAACGTAAGGTCCAAAGACGAATTAGCGGTCCGAAATGCAATATAAGTTCAGGATAGTGTTCAAATAAAAAATGGTGCTTAGGCTTGAGTTGATATTGTGGGAATAATTTTAACAACTCGGCTTTGTAATCCTGAAGTTTGCTCGATAGAACTACGACATCAGTTTTGGAAATTACTGGGGCAGAAACAATTTCGACAATTTTTTTTAGTTGTATATAAAGGTTCCATACAGTGTCACCATAGTTGTTAATTCGTTTGTGTATAATTAGGGCCAGAAGTCTCAACAAGCACCATATTTGGGAAGCATCCCCACTAAGTCTTTTACAATTAGGTTTAGTGTGACATGGTCTGTTTCCCGCATCCTTTCCTTATATCGATAAGCCAATTAAAATAATTCCATGAAAACCACTTTTCTTTTACAAAATGAGATAAGAATAAATGAAGGTCATACGCAACTACTCCTTCAAATAAGTCATGTGCTAGACAAGGAGCTAGGCCGGGATCACAAACATGAAAATTTCTTAATTCGTTAAAGGGATAATTAAATTTTAAACCACGGCTTATTTTCAATTCAGTATTCATCCTAAGCGCTTCAAGATCATTTTCGTAAGATTCCACAGTTCTTTTAGGAAAATATTTAGAATTGGCTATTTGGTCAGTCGTAACAAGACAAAAGCGACAAAAAATGTCCACGAGAAAATGATTTTTGAAGACCTGCAATTTCCGAATGTCCTAGATTATCCCCAGAAGGCATACCACAAAAACTTTATATTTTTCACCATTTCTCAAAGTAATGCCTTCAGTTTCAAGATATTTTAGATCAAAAATCAATTTTTCGAAGAACTTTTTAATGCCAAATTTTTGAACGTTTTGATCTTTACATAGACATATTAGTTGTATGTGATCCACTGTAGACCTTAATTCAGGCGGGATATTAACAAGTGTGTAATATACTCCTAATATTTTGTGTTGACTTTTGGCTGATCCTAAGGGGTTAACGGTTTCAAACGCGTCTTGGAATATTAGTAGCTGTAATGAATTTTCCTCATATTTTTTTCGAAATATTTTTCCATCACTAATGTCTCTGAGATACTGTTTTTTCCCAAATTCGTAGGTGGGCTTAGAAAATTGAAGTATTTTATGCACTTCATTATTTGACAAAAAAAATTATTTCGAGCGACTCTTTTATCGGTACATAATGATAAAACCTTTTTTCTCCTTCGAAATAACCCAACAGCACTGGAATGGGCTCAACGAAATTCAAATGATCTCTATAGTACGCATGCCGACGATGAATTGAAGAAAAATTTTCCTTATCTTTTTGAGCAATATTAATGTTAGGTAATTTTCCTTTAACAATTTTTATAACCTCTTCATCAATCCCTGACGATTTTAGTACTAAACCCAAATTTTCAGAAAATAATGAGTATTCCACTTCTCTTAAGTATTTTAATTCCTCCGATATAAATTGAATCGTAGAACTTGGAACGAATTTTTTTGCTTGAAGTTTGAGATAAAAAAGACCCAAATTTTTTTCATACAAGTTATTATTTAATGTAGTGATGGAATTTTCAATATTTTTGTTTCCTTCTGTTGAATGGTTTTCATCTAATGATACCAGTTCATTTATATTTATTTTTTCAATTTCATTATTTCCGATTCTTTCGGTTTCAGATATTTGAAAATTTTCATTTGTAATATCAACGTTTATTTGACTTTTTGATAATTCGATTTTATGGTAACGACTTAAATGGCACGTAAAAGAATTCAATTTTGCATATGTTCGTCTTGGACATTTTTCAAAAGGGCAAGAAACTACTTTTCTTTCCCTTATATGATTTTTCAAATGTGAAATTAAATCTTTAAATGCTTTGAACACGAACTGACAAGATTGAACTCTACATGAATATTGTTCAGTTAAACTTGTGTCAAAGGCTTCATTCGAAGATTTCAGAGCTGCATAAAAATAATCTTTATGCCAACGTTGCGCGTGACTAAGAAATGATTTGAAATTTCTATATACTTTTCCACAATTATCAACATTGCAAGGATATTTAATATTTGGTAAATGTTTGTGAAGAGAGTAATGATTAACGTATTGCCTATAATTAACTGTTGAATAACCCAAGCAACTGTTTAATGCACATTTAAAAATCATTTATCTCTGAAAGAAATAACTAAGAATTATAAAATTTCATAATAAACTCAAATTTCTGGAAAATTAAATAACGAGATAAACTATAGACTTTTTGATATATTTTTGAGGTTTTTAACTAAATTGCAAAGTAAGTTAATTTAATTTTTAAAATTACAACTCAAGCTCTAAGACATTAAAATCGTGCAAAAATCATGAGACTTTTAAATAATAAATTTGAGTTCATTTAGTTTTTCATATAATAATAATATTAAAAAAATAATTATTAGTAATTTTACAGCTTCAAATTGATTTTTAAAATACACTTTATTCAAATATTAATATGATTAATTGTTTAAAAACCAAGTGTTTAAGTTTTTCAAAATTGAAAATGAATAAATGATTAAATTTAAATCTAAAAATATTTTAAATTTCATTTTATATTAAATATTGGGTATGTTCAGCAGCGCTCATCGGACTCGCCGACTAGTAATCGCTGACATCGGTTTCCTACTGTTCGCTTTTTCGCGTTTCCTGTTTTGACGTCACGATGGTTATCGGTGACTCACCGCAGTCATCGGCTGGAAGAGCAGGTTTTTCCGATGACTGACGTCATTACTGACGTTAAACTACTATAAATTCAACGACATTTAAAAAAACACCGATGATTGAATAAAAGCGTTAAACTTAAACAACTTACGACGTCATTATGACGAAAAAGCTCATCAGTGGAAAATATCAAATCCATCGGTTTTTTTCGTTGACTGAACATTACTGATCGTACCCAATAAAGTTAAAGAATTTAAAATTCATATATTTAAAAACGATTTTTATTTAAACTACATTTTTAGATTATGTTAATATTAAATAATATCGATTTCATCAAGTTTTAAATTTACTGTAAAGGTAAATCCTTTATACTGATAATTAAATAGACCTACTGCTCAAATATATAAAAAAATCGTAAATTTGTTTTAGCTTGATATATTCCAGTTCAGAAATATCCATATACTGAAATACTAGATGTAGTCGTTTTCCTTTGAATCCTCCTTCGCTGAAAATACTGATATAAATATATGTGTGACTGGAATATAATAACAAAATTACTTACCAAATTGCTTCGAATTATTTCAATAAACTTTTAGTCTAGATAACAATTTATTCCGAACTAAAAGTGCTCTAAAATATCCAAGAAACTAAGCCTATCTTTCCTTGAATACTGAAACACGTGTTGACCGAGCGGCCAGCCCAATAATTTCCACGCACGACAAGACCGAATATCTGAAATTATCGTATCAAGGTAAAAAAATTATCGATTTTCCTTGAAAATTATCGCGCATTTATTTAAGGCGTTAAATTTCATTATTGGTACGATATCTCACGCCATGAAAATTTTAGTACGGCCTAAAAATTTCAATGACATTATCGCACGTCTGGCAACGCTGAAAGCTAGCCTCTCTCATGAAGGACCCTAGGAAAAAACCCATCAAGGACGTTTTGACTCGACCCTTTTCTTAGAATTCACGTTCGCTCTCTTTGACACACTCAATCTCTTCGGACAAAAGATATGAGAAAAAGAGGAATGTTGCCAACTCTAGCTTTGGTTCGAAAGTAGAATTAGAGGGAAAAAATATTTAAGATACCAGGTCAGTTAAGAATTAGAAAGTTGTAGTTTCCGTTGAGAAAAAGGCAATTCACGGTAATATCTCATGTATACCAATACACGTAACTAGCACATTGTATAATATTTTTTTGGATTTTGGTTTTTTAAGATTCATAAAAATTTAGTTCTATACCTGGAGAGGAGCGAAGTTGCATTCGTTTTGTAAATAAAACAGTTTCTCGTAGTAGAGAAATACAGTTAAAATTGTGTATAACAATTTACATAACAATTTCGTAAAAATTACAGTTGTTTGTAATAGCTACACTCATTTGGTGAAAAACACAGCTTTTTTCGGTATATTAAAAAACACAACTTAGCTGTTTTTCCAATTGACAGTAAAACTTGTTAAAGCTTATGCACAATCGAAAACTGTAAAATATTACTGTTAAAATTACAGACATTTTTCTCGGTGAACAGCGGCAATGGGCGTCGATCTGGTACCGGTCTTTGATGGGACTGTACTCGGAATAATCTTTGGGCTTCTGCACTTTTCCCTAGAGCACACCCGCACATAAGGTACTGGGAAATAGTAAAATACACCGTACTTTTCTTAATATTTGATAGAAAATAATGGATTTTCACTACAGCGCTTTATTTTGTTCTTTCAAAAGCACCCTACCTTTAATAGTAAAGAACAAAGTCTAAAGAACCTAAATGACTTTCTTAAAAGCAAATACGGAAATTAAATTTTATCCCCCGCAACTAATGCGTTCAGATGAGATAAAGCTAGATACCACCTACACAACTTGTGTTTAATCTAATTAATTACGGATTAGGCAAAAACGTTCGGTGTGGTATTGTCAGTGTAATTTTTTTCTTTCGCTAAGTAATATATATGTCCCAATAGAGCCGTTTTAACTAGCCATTCTACTCGTACAAGTTGCTTATTTAACAGTGTCGATTAAACTCGATTCTTTAAAATACTGTAACTTGGCATTTATGAAATCATTGTATGATTTAGCACACTTCTAAAATGATCTTTTGGCATTTTGTATTGCTTCACTGATAAAATCAATTTAAAATTAAATTGAAACAATTATGTTCAAGGCACCCAACTCTACATTACTGGCAATTTCTTTGTTTTGGGCACGGTGTTTGTGGTCCCAAAAATCTGAAACAAAGGATATTTTTGAATCATTAGCACCCAAAAAACACGTCCTTCAATTTATGAATAGCTTTTACTCATCCGTAACACCCTGTATAGTTTAAATGTATGCTGTGATCTTTAGTTCTAAATAAAATATTTAATAGATTATTTTACAGTAGATAATTTAAATCGATACAAATGTTTAAAAATCTTAATACATAAATGTATTTATTTATACTTACGAGAATCGGTTTGTTGAAACGATCCATCATGGCTCATTTTCCCACTGGCCTGCCAGGGGGAAGGAAACAATCCATATAAGTGTGCTTCCGTCGGAAACTTAAGCTTTAGGGAACCAAAGAAAAAATGGTCGAATTTTTTTTGGGATAATGAAGCTTACTCTTCCAGCATGAATGGGTTTCAATCAACGATTAAATTTGACTTCACATTTTCCCGGAGTATAAAATACACATTTGTTAAAGAGAAAATAGCTTTAGTTTAAGTAGATTATTTCACTAAAGTTCATTTAAATAGTTTAATACGTTTTACCCGTTTTTGATGAAATTAATTAATTTCAGACGATTTAAATAGCAAATCATAAGATAATTAATATAAAGTTTACGTAACTAGTATTTTTAATTTATCTTAAGTGAATAATATTAACTTTTATTCAAAAGAGCTTCCCTATACTTTCTTGCAATTCGTTTGAGAAGAGGATCTTTGGGAGAAGGTCACTTCTTTTGAATATTTATCAGAAATACACATTTAGACAGTTCAACACTATCAAATTATAACTGTCGTCTCAGGAAGATGAACGAACACCGCTACAAAGTATGTTGATTAGGTCCTCTCGATATCAGAGTACGATTGTGGACAGACACACCGATATCCATCTTGTTCAAAAGGAAATTCTTCGCGTTGTTGAGAATGACCGGTGATCTATGAAGTGCACATATAGATAAATTATATACGATCAAGAAGGGGCAATCTTCAGAGGTTTGGTTTTTAAAAGTTAATAAGGAATAAATAAAGAACTTGATCGGTTTTTAAAGGATAAGTAGATTTTCCGAAATATATTCTAAAGGAAAAATTCGGATTATATTTTGAAATAACATAATGTTTTAAGCAATGGAAACTGGTAGCGAATTAGCGATAGTCTTGTGATTTTAAATGAGATTCTATTACTTTCTAGGATTTTACAGATGAGCCATTTGATTTAATATTTCACATTGTTCAACTTTCATCTATAGTTCTTCTCTTCTTTTTATCATTACTAAACGATAAAGAAGCCAAGTATTTAAAGCCCATCGAGCTGGGTGGAACCTTTCTTCAACCAAAGGTATTATTTTTCATCAGTCTTAAATATGAATACAAATGTTAAAGCAGCAGAAATATAAAATTTGGCGGTGCATTATTTGCCTTAAATAAAACGTCATACATGATACTAAAGATTATCTCACATTTCAAGTGAAGTTCAGGCTATAGTTCCGGTTGAGCTGAGGTTCGGTTAGGTTAGGGGGCTGAAGCAAGCTTAGGCTAGGTAAGGTAAGATGGCTGCCGCAGGCCTAAATTAGGCATATTTAATTTTTTTCATCTTAATTGAACGGCCAAGAAGCTACGATTCGCTGTTTGACTACGATAATAATTAGACGAACGATATTTCACCTGAGGAAAACATGAAAGTCATGGGTATTTTCAGTGCGACAGGACCTTAATCGTACACTAGCAGTTCAGGTGGATGCTTGATAAGGTTATTTAAAAAAAACCCACAAACAACCCTTTTTCAAGGAAAAATGGTTTAATACGCCATATTTACCTCATGGCTTGATATAGGCTTACAATATTTACGTCATGAGTAGCCGCGCAAACAGGCACGTAGCCAACGAGGGGACCTGAGGGGGCCTGGCCCACTCAAAAATAATTTGTGCCCCCTCAAACAAATCTGAGAGTGCCCCGTGGTGCCCCCTCAAAATGTCTCGGTGCCCCCTTAAAAATATTTTTGTGCCCCTAGAAAAATTTCAAAGTAAGTAAACAAAATCAATAAAATATGTCCTATTTACATATAATATTTAGTTCAGAACAACTGTATAAAATATATTATTACCTTTCGTGTACCTCGCTTTACTATATTAGTTCCCTTCCACGTGCGCCAAGTTGAAAATTTAAGCTGTAGCAGAAACAATAATATGAGACGTAATCTGGTACAAATGTTGATCTGACTATACTAACTTAGGTTAATTTCCCGTAGCACTGTAGTCTTACTACAAATGGTCGTCGTCGTCGTGTTATCAGTTGTACCCAAGTTATCCAACTATTAATGGCGGCTAATTTCTCAGTTTACAACGGCTTTATTAAAACACTGTCGAAGAACGCAAGGTTGCTAGAGACGCTAATATAGGTTTGGACTGTAGTTTATATATCTCTCTTAAATCCTGATTGCAAAGCCTCCTCGTGGCGAGAGCCGGGCAACGTATGGCTAATAACCTGCGGCTGATTTGCACAGGTATCACTGTCCCTATCCGGATTGTCCTTAATGGGGTCACTGGTGTCGTTCGCGGCTGCCGGGCCTGATTTCTGGGCTTGCGCGCCAGTTCGCATCGCCCCCTTCGCCGCCAGCCGGAGGGGTGACGGGTGTGTTCGTGGTTGCTGGGCTCGGACTTTGGGTTCGCGCGATGGTTCGCTCCATACCTGTCATTTGATAACCTTATCGGGGATGGTTTTTGCAGTGGAAGAGAAAGTCTCTGTAGCCCTCAGCTGTGCGAGGATGGGTTCTCGGGCAGGCCCATGGTGTCGCCTTTTGTTGGGCCGTGATGAGGGCGTTTGTTTGCCATATGTGAGCCTGTTCTTATATCTCTCTCACTGGCCGAACGTTTGTTTCGCAAAGCGCATTTTTGTCCGGACCTGGTTGAGTGTTGTGGGCCGCCGTAGGGCCTAGCGGAACGGCGGGGTACAAATACATAACTTTATGTAGTTTATATCTGCCCCAATACTAGTTTTGGGTGACGTAGGGTACGCAACGATTGTATTAATAGTTGTAGACTAAACTAAGATTTTAGTTCCTTATTATCTTATAAAATGTTTTCCATTTGTCATTTTTGTTTTTTCTCCAGTTTTTTTTCTATTCTACCATTAGGTTAGGTTAGGTTAGGTTTAGGTTAAGTTAGGTTACCAATTTCTGGCTCTTTTGTAGCTGATTCGTAATTAATTACCTTGTTTTCCATAGAAACCAGCCCTCTTTGTCTCTTTGTAGCTTCTCCGAATGCACATTCCCTGTTTTTTATTGAAAAATAAATTTCTGCTTCTTCTGTAGTTATTCCGTATTTAATTACTCTGTTTTCTATTGTAACAAGCCATTTCTCGCTCTTTTGTAGCTGCTCCGTATTTAAATATCCTGCAACTATTAATACAATCGTCGCGTACCCTACGTCACCCAAAACAAGTATTGGGGCAGATGTAAACTACTTCCTAGGTTTGCTCGCGCGGACGTTTTTGAAGCCTTAAAATACGAGACTAAAAGAAAGTGGTAGGGTCTGACCACTACGTCATTAAAGCAAACGATTAGAGTTTCAGACGTGGGGTGGCGGAGTGGTTAGCACTTTCGCCTCGCAGCAAGAGGAGCCGGGTTCGATCCCAGCTTGTGGCACTGGATGAAAACTCGGAACAACTCCTTCTGCGTTGAGTTTGCAAGTTCTCTCCCCACTGGTTTAAGGGGTTTTCCCCCGAGTTCTTCAGTTTCCCCTTCCATAAAAACTTGTCGAGGTTAACGGTAATAGTTAGTGTAGGGAGCTGTTGGCTCGATCACGTGGCATGCAGGGCTTGCCACCACCCTCCTACGCATTGTAACCGGCCACCTGAATTAATGGCTTCAAAAGTCGCTTGATGACTTAGGCCTAAGGTGGTGCCTTGGGTATTAGCCTAGCTGATTATTATTATTATTATTATTATAAAGTACGCTAAAAAATATAAAAAAAAATACTTTGGTTAGGTAGTCAAAAGTCAGAGCAAATATAATCCGAGGACATAATACAACTTATTTAAATCGTGACGTTGGTGTCAGACCCTTGACACATAAAAGAAAAAAAAATTGACCATTTTAAATCAAGCGTGAGCACCCCTTGCGAAGAACGGACTTATCTTTATTCGATCTCGTTGGCAATTTAACCAGTATATAATATTAAATTATCGGTAGAACAGAACCCACGATGTACGAAGTAAGCAATAAAAGCAACTTGTTTGTTGTGAAATTAGTCCAAATCGTTAATTTAGAATGTAGTCTATATCGAAAGGCCATTATGGAGATTTCTAGTTGTTTAACAGACTTTAACCGAAGGAGTCTCATATTTTTATAAAGAATTTTATCAAGATTTCAGCAGATAATTATAGGTACTAATCTATTAGGTGTCAGTTTCAGTTACTTAGTAATTTTAAAGTTCGTAACAAATAATCAAAAATTTAAAAATAAGTTTATATTTGTGCTATTGTTACATGATTATCGTTTATTATAAAGGTTAGGATAGCAGAACTATTCAATGTGCCTAACATATTAGTAATTAAAAAAAACTAAGCCTTTCACGTTAGTTTTGGTTAAATACAACAAACGGTAAAAGTTAGGAACAGCGTCAGTAATAGTCCTATTTATAAATAAAAAGTTACAATTTTTAAAAACAGTACTATTATTGACACAGTTCCTAACTTTAAATAAAAGTGTTTTAGTAGAAAATGTCTTAACGTTAAGCCATATGTAACATAATCACTCATAAGTATGCCATAAAAACATTTTCGTTAATGAAACCTTGTTCACGGGATATGACGTAAATTACGTCACTTACAACTCCGTGACGAAGTACGCGTCATCAACTTTACTGATGGGAAACGGAAGTTAGTGAGAATTCCTCGCGCGTTTCTGGCTTTGCCCAAGTCTAGTTTAGCTCGTGCCTCGCGATCACATGATATCATTTACATGGTAACCTTTTCAATATCACAAGGATTTTAAGCATTTTTGAATTTTTGGGTCCGCTTAATGTATGTTCCGCGTGAAACAAGGTCTCATTGAATTTTTTTCAATGTAAATGTTATACAGAGGCATACTTATGAGTAATTATATTACATATGGTAAAGTGAATGGCGATTATTATCGGAAAAGGAAAAGAGGTGCCGATGTAGAGGCTTCTAAATCCAGCAAATTCATCGTGTTTAAATCATT
The DNA here is from genome assembly GCF_980474605.1 of Leiobunum rupestre. Taxonomy (NCBI): domain Eukaryota; kingdom Metazoa; phylum Arthropoda; class Arachnida; order Opiliones; family Sclerosomatidae; genus Leiobunum; species Leiobunum rupestre. The sequence goes on from NC_143386.1 coordinate 19,069,696, forward strand.
TATATTTCAATATAATTAAAGTAGTGTGTAAAGAATACTTGTTCCTAATTTACTTTAATTGGGGGCGCCATATACACGAAGATATTCATTATATATTTAATATTTAGTTCCAAATCCTAATATTTTTCAACCGAATGATAGTTGTTGAAGTTATAATATTAAGAGTAGTTAGGTTTTTATTATAATCATTTAAATAAAAAAAACATGTTTTTTGCGATAGTGCCTGAGTGAAAGTTTGGTTGTTAATTTTGGTAAGGAAACGTACACTGTTAAATAAGTCTTCGGGCGTTGGGATTTTGGCACTTATTTGCGATTATCTCAAAAACTATGAATGATAGCAAGTTGAAACCAATTTTATTTTTTAATATTTTATTAATATCTTTCATACATATGTCTTGATTCACGTGTAGCATTTCCATATCTGCCGGAAACGCCAAATATCGTTTTTGACAACTTTTTTAATAATGATGTTACGCCCTTGAAACCTGCATTTATGGATTCACAAGGGTCGATTCATATTTAGAAAGTGTCATTGTTATCCGGCTACGTCAAACGGCTGCTAAGATATGGCCTATCGAACATTCGGGTCTGATTCGGAAAATTCTAAAATGCCTAATTAATCAATATTATTAATCCGGCATATAACCACAGCATTCCAACAACTCGTTAAATCAATATATATATGCTTTTTGTGTTACCCGCAATTAAACGACGAAAGTTGTTTTTTTCCTCAACAATAATATATTATTTCTCGGTCGCCTCGAGCATTTTAGAATTTTCCGAATGAGACCCGAATGTTCGATAGGCCATATCTTAGCAGCCGTTCGACGTAGCTGGATAACAATAACACTTTCTAAATATTAATCGACCCTTGTGAATCCAAAAATGCAGGTTTCAAGGGCGTAACATCATTATTAAAAAAGTTGCCAAAAACGATATTTGGCGTTTCCGGTCACAAATTCAATTTGACAAATAGGGACCGATATAATTGACCATTGAATACACACACGTCGATGCGTAACTTATAAAACGGCTTTTTTCACTTGTTATTTCGTAGTTGAACAATTTTCTCGTTAGAGCTTAATTCTATATTTCGGATTTAAAATATTTAAAACCCGCACACTGATCTGCAAATAGAACCAGTGCTTCGTACGCCCAGGGAGTGCAGAACGGGAGTCGTTTTGCTAGATCTTTAAGGGTTCTCAACCAAGAAGCTAGAGAATCGAGGTGGGGTGGGTTGAAAGTGGGTGGAAAGGTTGGCAAAATACGGGACAAGATACGGCTTTTTGCGCCATCTACCTCATTTTTGTGGCTTTGTTGTTTATGGAGGAAGTGGCTTCTGCTGTTTTTCATTAGATTATGTAGATCCTAATTGTAAATATTTAAAATATCTTACGACTGGCAATATTCCAAGTTTCTAGAGTAAAGCGTATCATTTTTAGGATACAATACAACTTAAATCATACTTACTAAATCAATGTAAATATAATTTTGTATCATATTTCAAACCTTAAGCCTTCAAACATGGCCTTATTAAACGCATTCCCTAAAATAGAAAAATAAATTGTATAAAATGATATAAAATAATTTTAAGATCTGTTAAAATAATTACAATTTTTTTTCTTTTGGCTTTTGAAAGTCGATTTATGTATCAATGATCCATGCTTATTTTCACCACGTGAGTGTGAAATTTGAATTTCTCAACAAAAACCACATGGCTGCGGATAATAGATGGCGTTAAATAGTCGAAGTGTCCCGTATTTTGCAGAGGCACCTGCTAAAGTGTTGCTCATTGCAGCAGAACAAACCCCCCCTCTTTTCATCCCCCGTTCTGTACTCCCTGGTACGCCTGTAACGCAAAAATAGAAAATTACTTTTAGAAAAGCTTTTCTTAGATAAGGTTTTAATCTTAACATTCAGATTTATCCATTCCATATAAAACAAATTTATCAGTCATAAATTTAGTTTTCAAAGGAATAACATAAAAATATAAATGTTTATATACTCCCAATAGTTTAATGAAGAAGGGATTTAGAAATCAACTTAGCATTTCTGATTTGACAATTTTGAAAGCGGATTTAAGGGCTGAACGAAACAGCTCGCTTCTCGAGAAATATCTCTATCCAACTTCCCTCTCTATAGAGGAAAATAAGTAAGTATATTTGAAAATATTTTCTCTAATAATGTTTTCTGAATTTACATTTTCGTTTTAATACGTGGCAATAACTCGCTAAAGACTTAAATTTGAGATTATCAAAAGCCATTAAACTTAAGGCAAGCACAACAATTTTTTAGACTGTGTAACGTGGAATTCTGATGTTTTAAAACTTTTATTGACTATTTTAATTTTATTATTAATTCTACTATCCAGAATTCCACGGTCGTTAAAAACCTATATTTCTGGGCGCTGGTCACTTAAAGATTCTGTTTTGGGTATTCGAGACTTGTCTGGCCAAGGAGTTGCGATCCCCGCGCTCGACCGTGGAATGTTTCCATCCGTTTCTGGCGTTCACGTTCCCCGTTACTATTTTTTTTAACTCCCATTCATTTACAATTATTCTAAATAAAAGGTTGCCAACATTATAAAAGTTTGGAATAATTTCTATACGGCACGTGCCAACAAAATTCGTTAGATTAATGTGGATATAAATTGACTCTGTATACTTAAACCCGCGCGGAGGATTTGAAGTTTGGGCTCGTGTCCAAATTAGAGTTTAAAAAGGAGAAAAAGTCGTTGATGAGATTTTGATATTAGGAAAAAAGGAGTTCGTTAATCTTTCTCTCGGGTCGAAGAACTGCCATTAATAGCAGTCCCAATTTTCTACCTCTATTTGTACCGCTAAACTCTTGGTGAAGAAGTCAAATATTTAATACGGTCAATACCAGGAACGCGGCAAATTTTTTTGAGGATTTGACGGAACATAATCGTAGATCTACAGTCAACCCGCCAGTGTATTCGAGGATGTCAAGTTGATACTCGACCGCTGAGGGCGGCACCTCTAAATCGCCGTCGTTCAGTCAACCGCAGGCCAGGTGTGTGACTGCTCTGTTCCTGAGAGTGAGCAGACCAAAGCTCCAACGTGTTACACCAGTAGCGTATGATCCACCTCTTCGACATCTTGAACACTTGAGTATCGTAATGCTAAAAACTATAAGCTATATCTCCTCTTCGCTTCATTGTTAGTTTAACATCCCAATTAGAATCAGTACATCTCGCCTAACGAGAGTGCGTTGTAACTTTTATATTCGCGTGGTACAGCCTGCCTAACAGGTTTGTTTATTGTTCTAGATTTAAGTATTATTTTATTAGTTAGTTAATTATCTAGGTGCACCATAGTTTTAGTTTTAGGTAGTGTTCAATTATATTTTCTAAGTGTTTTATTAATAAATGTTTTAGTTGGTAACCTTTAAATCCCTTTTAAGGTTTATTTCAAATCATACCCCTAGACAAAGCTTTATTTTAAGTTATATTTTATCGTTGGCACCAATAGTGGAAGCCAGACGTGTGCTCGGATTTGTTTTAGGTTGTAGCGTGGGATTGTTTCTTCACGTCCAGATAGGCCACACCCCCAATAAGTTTCATTATTCGGGGTGATCACAGTATAATCATCGAGGTCTACCCAAAATTTCGCTGGTAAAATTAAAAGCAGGCTTCTGTAAATAAATAAGTCATCCAGAATTCAAGAAAATCTAGCTCTAAGCAATTGAAATTCTAATTTTCCCTCTGTTAATTCACACATTTAAAGAGGGAAAATTTAGCTATTCAACGTGATCTTCCCGGAACAGAATAGGTTTATACATGAAGAATGTTTTCAATCATTTGTTTATAATGTAAATTTAAATCAGGGAATATTTTAAAATAATAAATTTTTTATTAGATATTTATGTATCTAATTGCATTACAGTTGGCCTTGAACGTGAAACATTTATTGATGATAAAATTTTCGCGGGTAGGTGCCTTTTTTCAAAGCGGAAGTGGTCTAGATTTATCAGTCTTTCTAGATCTATTTTTCATCGAAGCGTACACCTTTGATGTTCACTGACCTCACGTCATTCGCCATGAAGAGCAAATAACTCCGATTATTTGGTTCTGGACCTAAAATGTTTCTTAAGCACAATGGGATTCACAAATATAGTAGCATAGAGTTTAGTTCATAAATTTTCTGTCTATATTAATTGGTTTAATAAAATAAATTCGAATTATAATTTCGAATTAATAGTATTTAACTAACAGAATTGACATTCTCTTATTTAAAAGAAAACTTAAGAATAGGGCTAAAATCCCAAAATGTCATAAATACAAATTGCTTGGTCACTTTTTAAGAGTCCGTTAGTTGAGAGATCAATGAAACTATTCAAGTACTGTAATATAAAATTAAGACCTCGAAAATGGAAGACCTGATGAGTATTCTGACCCCTGAAGAATTCGTAGGTAATATAGGTTCATAGTTTATGAGGAAATGCATATTAGTTCCGTAGTTTATGAAGGACCTACCTTATTTTATAATTACTACAATTTTATTCAATTTGAAAAAAACGTTCAATAGATTTATTTTAATTATCACCATTTAATATATTTTTTAGAAAATTGAAACCAGAAGAGCGAATGAATTTTCTTAAAGAGCCGCCTCAAGGGAAAGTTGATGTACAATCTGCGCTCATAAAGGCTTTTGGGTTAGGGTTGATTTTGCGGCTTAAGTCTCAATCTATTGCGAACTTACTTACTTTCGTTTCTCCATTTATTATCAAGTACGTATTTTTTAATAAAAGTATTTGTATAAAAATAAAATTATCATACAAATTTGATTTAATTGGAATTTTTTTTAATCCAATAAAATGACCCACTTTACCCGAACTTAATATTGTAATATCCAGGGATGTGTAAAGCCCTGTATTTTGTCGTATCATTAACTATTTTAATCGCAACGGTGAATGAGTTATGTCCAATACGTCGCGGTAGTATTCCTGGATCATTAATAAATTCTACTGATTGATATACTTGCGTGAGTTTGGCAGAGACAAAAAATATAATTATTCTGGATAATTTTTTAAAACTTATATTTAAGGATTCTGATTGAGTTTTCATCGAACGATGAGCCACTTTGGAAAGGCGTGCTGTATGCTTTCGTTCTCTTTGCCAATATATATATATATGTGTGTATGTGTAAAGCTACTTCATCATGCATGTCCAAAACACTTTATTTAAAATATGATATCGCAAGGGAAACCAATAGTATCAGGTTAAAACGCTAACATATTCATTTAGTACCATTCTAGCTTATATTATGTTACTTATGATCCCACGTTACAGTTTCACAATCATACTTATGGACATTGTAGCATATGATAGTACGTTAAACACACCATTCACAACTTAATTTAGCACCATACTTAAGGATATTATTACTTTTGATTTTACGTTACAGTTATTCTTATGCATATGTTACTTATGATTGTACGTTACTTAGCTTAATTTATTGTCATTCTATGAATATGTGAAAGAATAGTTTCATTCAATGCTTTCAGCTTCTCAAAACGTTGCAACGTGAATAAAAAAACCCTTTGTTGGTTTCAGTTTCGTTTTAAGCTCTCGTTATGAACGTAGGACACCCCATACCAGGCGCTTCAAAGGCGAGGATTAGGTTGAAATTGAATCATTATTATAATTTAACAAAACTTAATGGCCTGAAATTTGAGGGCTCGTCGTGAAAATGATTCTCGAACTCTTTCAAGGATTCCAACTGTATTTCAGATAGTTTCTCAGCCATCAAATATACGTTGAAGCAGGTCGTCAACATTCCAAACAACAGCCTTGTAAACTAAGTCTTAAAGATAGCCCCCGAGTTAAAAGATACGTGTTTTAAAATCGGGAGATCATGCTGGCCACGCAAATGTTCCAGCACGACCTATCAACCTTAAAGGAAAAGTTGCGTCAAGATGAGCACTTACGTCGCGGAAATCCATCATGCAAAAACCACATGTGATATATCGTTTCTAACGGCATGTCTTCGAGTAGCTCGGCTAAATTATCTTGCTGAAATTGTAAGTTTCCCTAAATATTTAACCGAGGAGAAAGGACCCACTAAATGGTCACCAACAATACCACACCAAACATTTAGGTTAAACTGCACTCAATGATATCTAACACTAGTCGCGTGGGGATTATCTTGACTCCACTGGTGAGTGTTGTGCAAGATGAGTACACCGTAACGGATAAAATTGACTTAATCGGCTGTTAACAGAATACTCCCGAACTGATGTTCACGAGATAATTTGTCAACAAACCACTGAGAAAAGTCAACTTGCCTAGGATAGTCTTCGCCGTTCAGAGCTCGAAACATTTGTAGGTGATAAGGTTAAACTGATGAAAACGCATAATTCGCCAAACCAAAACGTGATTTACACCCAATTGTCTTCCAACTCGCCGGATTCTTGTTCCAGGATCCTTTTCAGCAATAGTAAGAACCTAAAGTAATTATGGTTTAAATCAACTTTGGTATAGTAATTTAGTTAACTAAAAGGTGACGAATCATATATCGATTAACATGTATTAATCAAAAACTAGCTGAATCAAATTGGTACAAGTACATGTTCCTCAAGGGCTTCTGATACTTTTTGCACTCTCTCACGAGTGTGTCCTGGTTAAATTTGTCGATAAAGCGCTTTTTTGTTCTTTAAAAAGTATCCTACCTTTAATAGTACAGAACAAAATCGAAAGGGCCTAACTGACTTTCTTTAAGGCAAATAACGAAATTATTTTTATCCCCCTGACCTAATGCGTACAGAGGAGATAAAGTTAGATAATGCGTACACAACTTGTGTTAAATCTCATTAATTACAGCTAACGAAAAAACGTTCCGTGTGGTTTTGTGAGTGTAATTTTTTTCCTACGCAAATCAAAATGTATCAGTACCATTCCGTGTCTTCAACAGTTTCCTTAAAACTGGTATTTTGCTCTTGTGCGTTTTCTAAAATGAGAAGCACTATCTCAGCATCCATCTTTGTAAATACATTCACCTCTTACAAGATTCGTGTCTACAAAATTGCTGATTTAGTTTAACAGTATCGGTTTAACTCAATTCTTGGTATTAATTGGCATTAAAAAAATCATTGTAGGATTAAGCACACTTCAGCTACTTCAATAAATGCACTTTTGGCATTTCCTTATGTGGTTATCGCTTCACCGTCAAAAATCAAATGGAAACTATTGGGTTCAAGGCAAAACACCGAACTTCAAATCACCGGCTATTTTTTAGTTTTGGGTCCGGTATTTTTTGGCCTAAAACAATTTAGGACCAATGTTCAATAGAAATTTTTCACTCATTAGGACACAAAGAACACGCCCGTACATTTATGACCTACTTATCCGTAAAAGCATGTTTATTTTAGAATTCGGAACATAAAAATCTAACGTATTATGTTCCTTACACTCTAAAATTATAAATGTGTCCCAGCTGGCTCTATCTCTTTAAGTAGGTGTTTTTGGCGTAATTATATTGAATAGAGGTTTTGTGTTCTTAATTGATTATTCACATTAGCACTACTTTTACCAAATGAACGCGTTTAAATAAGTTAGATTAGCTGAAGTAATACGATTGAATTTGTAATGCAATTTTGGTTTTGTTCTAGATATTTCGACTCTCATTCGCGGGAAAACGGCATCTCTCAACTGGCACAATACTAAACTGCGTGTCAATCGACGTGCAACAATTTAGAAATTGTATCCTAATCTCTTTTACGATCGTAGCAACACCTGTGGTGATAGCAATTGGAAGTTATCTTTTGTGGATTTAATTAGGAATATCGGCTTTAATTGGTGTTCTAATAATAACGATTTCAATTCCTCTCAACATCTTTTTAACCAAGATATATAAAAAATACCAGGTGATTTTTTTTTAATGTTTTTCATACATTAGATGTTTCTTAATATTCGTGACAGAAAAGAAGCCGTGTTTACTTATTTTAAATTGTGTTTTGTAGCAAGAGCTCATGAAATGGAAAGATAAACGTCTGAAAATAATGAACGAAATATTGACTGGAGTGAGAGTTCTTAAATTTTACGCGTGGGAAAATTCATATCAGTCTTTAGTGGAAAATCTAAGGAATCAGGAGGCACTGCTTTAAAAAAAAATAGCATTTATCCAAGCGATCAACTCTTCATTATGGCTCATCGTCCCCGCATGGGTAATTTTTATTAAAACTTATAATTTTGATAATTGGGAGGTAAAGTACGGCACTTTAAGGAATTAACTGCGCTTTGCCGATAACGATTTCTCAATATCGTTTGAGCAATCTGTTTCTTAATATTGCTTTACAAATATTGTTTCAAACAGATTTGCGCAAGAGAATATATAAGGAAACACACAATATAATTGTTTTTTTTTTTTTAATTCCTGACCAAACAACATCTTCTTGACAATGGGGGGCTATTTCAGATCCCGAGTAATAAGTGGTACTAGGATTAAATTGACTCTTCGATGAATTAATAAAACCTAACGGGCTCCATGGAGGATTAACCATAAGACTGTTACTACTAGATCGGCCCTTTCTTTCTTAATGGCTCACTTCAATGCCATATTGATATTTTCTCGACAAGCAACGTGACTATTCGAATTTATTGTATTTTAGTGTACGGATATCTTTGGGGTGGCTGATATGAAGTCGGCGTGATTACGCGTAAATTACCTAGGAGCAACAAACACAAGAAGAACGCAGCTAGCCTTTAAACACGCTAACGGAGGGTTGTGTACGAATCTCATTGGACGAGCGTCACGAGCCTTTACGCTGAACGTTTTACGGGCGATGGGAAGACAATTTCCGAATTTTCCCCTTCCGACGGCAGCAGGCGCTAAAGCGTCTAGCCAATGAAAAATGTACACAAGAAATTCCACGACTTTTGACGGGTTGCGTTCTCCTTGTGTGTGGTGTTGTGTTTGTTGCTCCTATTTAAAACCTAGCTTATGAAGGTTTAAAATTCCAGTTTTGTCCAGTAAAATGAGAAAAACTAGCCATTACAACTGTTTTCCAGCGACAGTGTGACCGACGCTTAACTGCAACCAACGCTGTCACTTACTCATTTATGGGAAGATCCTGATTTAGGATTTCTTCCGAAGAGAACGTTTTCAATTTGCATTCGAATTAAAATTTTCATTTATTTCTTCTTATTTCTTTTGTCTTTTGTCTTTCTTAGGGTCCTTTCATATCTTTCACCATTTATTTGTCTTTGAACGATTCAACAGATTTAACCCCAACAACAACTTTTGTTTCTCTGCAATTATTACTTGTTGAGGTTAACGGTAATAGTTAGTGTAGGGAGCTGTTGGCTCGAACGCGTGGCATGCAGGGCTTGCCACCACCCTCCTACGCATTGTAACCCGGCCACCTGAATTAATGGCTTCAAAAGTCGCTTGACGACTTAGGCCTAAGGTGGTGCCTTGGGTATTAGCCTAGCTGATTATTACTCTTCGAAACCTACCTGATCTGTTAAACGCCACATTTTTGGTATAGATAAAAAATTTATATCTTAAAATAACAAAATAATGTGATTTGATATTTTTCCTGAGTCGAGTTTCTGTTGATAGAATTAATACGGTTTTAAATTCCGAAGAAAGACGTTCATATATAACACTCGAAAATGTTAATTCGAAATCAGGTAAAGATACTAACCGCTTAATAATTTACGCGTTTTTGGTCAAGTTTTGTTTTGTTATTTAAAAAATAAAAGCAACTCACAAAATACTTTAAAATCAAACTGTGAGAAATATATTCAGGCCGGTTTTTAACTTTGCTTTAATTTGCACATACTTTAAAGTTTATATTAAAACCAAGCTTAGTTTGTGTCCTAGCAAGAACTTTTCCAGGTTGTTACCGATTAGTTGGCTAAATGTTAAGGGGTGTGTTCTAAGGGTCCTAATGAGTATATAATTACTAATATAACCTTAAAATTAATAAAAATTAATACTTTTATGCATTGTTTCAGAGATATGGGCCCCCGAAAATCTTCATCCAGACCGATAAATAACCTTAAAAGTGACGATCAAAATCCTTCCTTATAATAAGTTGTGTTTGGGAGCCCATACCTCCGAAACGAATCACTTAAGGATCCCTGTTAATTAGTAATTTTCTACTCGTTAGGTTTTTTTTCTTAATTAATGGTGAATGCCACTAGATGGTGAAATATAGTGTTGTAACAAGGCCAATAACGAATTTTCGAAAAACTGAAAAGTTTCAAAGCCAGTGTAGACATGCAAAAAATTGTCTTGCACATTTTTAAATCTTTAATTCATGTGAGATCCAGTAACTTACTTTGATTTTTATTCGTGTATTGTATATTATTAATAAACCAGTATGATTTTGACACTTAGATGTGTATTTTACCAAAGCTGCGCCTAAGCCTTGTATCGGAGATATAAGTTCGGGAATGTTATCAGTATAGTTTAATTACAGTGATGGTTGATAATATTCGTGTTTCAAACGCTGGATAAATATTCGCCGACTACCTCTTCTGCTAGTGCAAAAAAAAAACGAATCACAGTAAATAAAACGGGGTGTTTTATACATATGACTCTGAAAGATAGTGAAGATAAAAATTTAGGTTTTTAAATTACAACCTGAGGATGTTATAGAAATTAGTCCATCGTTAAAAAAACAATCCGAAATTGTCTAGATGTAGAGTTCAAAGAATCTATTTGCATCATTTGTGACGACAACGGCAAGCTTATCGTTTAACCAGATAACATTAGTACAGCTGAGCTTGTTAAAGATAATTTGTACCTTAAACATATAACCAATTCACTGGAAACGACAAGAGATCTTAAAGACTGTATAACAACGGCAAGCTTATAAATTCGCACTTATCTAAAGACTGAAGTACAACATGTACTTCTCAACCGTCGGAATTATCGAAAGTACCATAAAAATTCCGATATCACTAAAACCTTGTCTTAGTCCTATACTTTGCGCTGGAAAAAAGGGCCCATGTCTCAAAAGTCTCAATGTGTTCTATCCTCGATCGCTCAAGGTTTAATCTACGCAGTTTCTGGTGGACAAAATGGAACTTCTAAGCATTTTTGCTTCCGTTTGATATAAAGTCGCTTATGTATAACGTTGAACTTATACGCATATACATCAGATTAGGCTACAGTGTCTCTTGTACCGTTTTTGAAGAAACTGACACTGCTTTGTGTCTCCATAAACTACAATCGTCCGTGGAATCAAATATTTTCACTTTGACTTTAACCACCCGTTTGGGATAACATTGATCGACTCGAAGAAACAATAATAGGGGCAGGAACTACACATCGTGCCAATAGTAACAGAATTCAAGCAGAAATGATCGGCTCGAAGCTAGACTTGCCAATTTTATGTTTTTAAAAGACAAAACAAAGAACTTTAACAGCTATTTTACTTCCTTTACCGGATAACTTTGCTGGGGAGAAATCGGGTAGTCCTCCTCCTATGAAAACAATTTAAATTACGAATGATGAAAACATCAGAAATTCTCAACTTGAAAAATATTTATGGATCTTGAACCGAAATTTAAATTCATACACTCCAAGTTGGACGGACTTTAACATTATGATGAGAAGCATCGTTGAAGTTCTTAAAAATTCAATTGGCTATCTACCACCTATAATCGCACCCGCGACAGACTTAAATTCCGTCAATGAAATTCTAGAGCGGTTCCTAAAGATAATGTCTCAACTTGGAATATAAAAAATTGATTTCGTTTTCGACCTAGCCATATATACACGCTTAAGCGATGGAAATTGCCTGGACACACCCCGAAAAATTTAACAGAATAGTTTTGTGAATTGGTGAGGTACACACCATTTTTATCCTCCCTTCAACAATTGGTAAGAAGTTTAAAGATTCGGGGCTTCGGGAATTATGTGTTGAATCTGGCAATATAACTAGAGGAACAGTTGAAAGCGTTTTCGAAGGACGTCAGTACAACAGACGTGTCCGAATAAATACACAATTTTTTTAAGATCTAATAAAGTTTGACTGAAAGGAATTTGAATTGTGGCTTTTACAAAACCACCCAGAAGAAGCTGAAACCACAAAA